>NC_064633.1:13695089-14001971 GCF_023864275.1 Schistocerca cancellata
CAGAAACTTCTCCGACGTTTCTTTTGGTCGCTTCAAATGGCGACGGAATTTTCTGACCATATGCCACCTCATACACCGATAGGATATACTTCCTTGGATGTTACTCCTACGAGAGACGGCACCACCCGAGCGTATCGAGGTCATGTTTAGTTAGTAGCATCTTTGTAAAGAACGCACACCACGTTTCAGCCATATTGGTCTACTTCTTTGTGTTTGGTATTCGTGTTGACCAAAGAAGTCGAGTGATTGTCAAAAAATGGACGAAAAGGAATTTCGTGTGGTGATTAAACATTACTTTATGAAAGGCAAAACGCCTCAGAAGACTGAAGAGAAGCTTGATAAACATAAGGTGACACTGCATCTTCGACTAGAAAAGTTGATAAGTGGTTTCAAAATTTTCGGAGTGGCCATATGGGCACAAGTGATGCTGAACGTTCTGGACGCCCTGTGGAGAATACGACTCCAGAAATGATTGACAAAATCCATGATAAGGTGATGGTGCTAGTACTGTGGGCATCTCGAATGAACGGGTACATAACATTTTGCATAAACATTTGGACACGAAAAAGCTATCCGCATGATGGGTTCCGTAATTGCTCACGCTTGACCAAACACGGAATCGTGTGAAGTGTTGAAAGGATGTTTTGCAGCTGTTCAGGGAGAATCAGCAGGAATTTAAGTGTCGTTTCGTCACTGTGGATGAAACATGGATGCATAACTATACTCCTGAGACCAAACAACAATATAAACAATGGGTTAGCAAGGGAGAACCTGAACCAAAGATGGCAAAGACCATTCCTTCGGCCGAAAAGGTTATGGCGACTGTCTTTTGGGATTCGCAAGGGGTAATCTTCATGGACTACCTGAAAAAGGGTAAAACTATTACAGATACATATTATTCATCGTAACTGGACCGTTTGAAAACCGAGTTTCAAGAAAAACGCCAGCGATTGGACCGCACAAAAGTTCTTTTCCATCACGACAATGCACCAGCACACACCTCAGCAGTTGTGATCGCGAAATTAATGGAAATATGATTCCAACTCGTTTCACATCCCCCCTATTCTCCATACTTGGCTCCGTCGAACTACTGTTTGTTCCAAACTTGAAGAAATGGCTGGCGGGACAAAGATTTTAATCAAACGTGGAGGACATTGCAGCAACTAATAGCTATTTTGCAGACTTGGACAATTCCCATTATTCGGAAGGCATCAACAAATTAGAACAGCGTTGGACGAACTGTATAAATCTAAAAGAAGACTACGTCGAAAAATAAAAATGGTTTATCCCAAACACGTAAGTAATTTTTATTTTTGCACGGACTTTTCAAACGCCTCTCGTATATACCGGTACTACGTATTGCAACAAAATGTCCCTAACACTGTGTTGGATACTGACTAAATGGCTTAAGGTATACCCTGTCGTACGATGAAGGCACTCTGTTCTTCCGTTAGCTTTTGGGTGTAACAGGCTTTTTCTCAGCTTCCAAATATGCAACAAATGACATAAGGGTTTTATTATAACCAGGAATAAGACAATAAATATACAACTTAACGGTTTATTAACACAAGACTCACACAAATGATCCTGTCACCGTGTGCCAAGTGGCAGGCGAACACATTAGGAAAATTATATAAACGGAAGATGGTTATACCAATGTATCGGAAGTGCAACTAGTGTGGAGATCCGGTGGAAATCACAAGTCCGTTGACGTACTAATCCCAGTGAACATTGAAATCCAAGTCCAGTACGGTAGCGTGATTTTAAGGCCAGAGCGCACTCAAATCAATATAGAGTAGCAAGTACACCAGTCCAAGAGACGAAACAGTCCACTGTAGCGTAGCACTTCTGAGTTGTTGAGTAGAACATAGCACGATGACAACTGGCTTGTGGACTCTTTTTTTTTTCTTTATTGTCATTTTGAAACCTGTATACGGGCAGGCCTGCAGCAGCATACTACGCCGCTCTCTGGCCGCAGAGAAACACAAAAGATACAATGAAGACAATTAGAGAAAAAAGATGGTGGACATATAAACGGAGAGAAACACTTTTTAAAATACAAGGTGCCGTTCACGGGCGTAGAGTCGAAGATAAAATTGTTCAGACACCTGGACACAGACAGAAACGAAAATTGTCACACGTGAACGTAGGTGCACAAAATTAATAACACTGAACAACTTAAGCACAAAACGACGGCACACACACAACACGAGGCATTGATCTCCGGCGCGCGAATGTTCACTAACCGTGTACGAGTCTGGGGACATGCCAAGAGAGGAGGAGGGGGGTGGGAGAGGGAGAGGGGAGAGCAGATGCCATGGGCAGGGGAGACAGGGAGAAGGGAGGAAGGGGGAGGGGAAGCCTGGGAGAAGAGGGGTGGAGGGAGGGGACGGGGGAGAAGGAAAAGGAAGGGAGGGAGGGTGCCTAAAGGAAAGGACACTGGAAGTGGGGGGGAGGATCAAAGTTGATAGGAGGGGTAGATGGAGGCAGGAGGACATCATCAGGGAGGGGGATCTGGCGGAAGCCACCTTGGGAGAGGGTAAGGAGGGTGGAGAGATGGAGACCAGGTGGGACGTGGGAATACAGGCGCAGCAGCGGGCGGGGGTGGGAGAGGATGGGTGAGACCTGCGGGTGAGGAGGATCGAGTTTGCGGGAGGTGTACAGGATCCGTATCCTTTCAAGGAAAAGGAGGAGGTGGGGAAAGGGGATGAGATCGTACAGGATTCGCGTGGGGGAGGGGAGACGGATGCGACAGGCGAGGCGGAGAGCATGGCGTTCAAGGATTTGGAGGGATTTATAAAAGGTAGGGGGGGTGGAGATCCAGGCCGGATTGGCGTAACAGAGGATATGGTGGATGAGGGATTTATAGGTGTGGAGGATGGTGGAGGGGTCCAGACCCCACGTACGGCCAGAAAGGAGCTTGAGGAGACGTTGTCGGGAGCGTGCGTCGGCTTGGATTGTCCGGAGATGGGGAGTCCAGGAGAGGCGACGGGCGAGGGTGACACCAAGGTACTTAAGGGTGGGAGTGAGGGCGATAGGACGGCCATAGATGGTAAGATTGAAATCAAGGAGGCGGAAGGAAGGGGTGGTTTGCCTAGAATGACCGCCTGGGTTCTGGAGGGATTGGCTTGTGGACGTCGGTGGCGGCGTTGAACATGGCTCTGTAGGTAACTGAGCCGGCGGATGGGGTCTCTGTACACTCTGGGAGGCCAGTCGCTGTGGTACGAAGTGCGCGCTCGCGCGAAGGCGGCCTGCGATGCTAACAGCGGGCCGTGGACGGAGAAGTGCGGCCAGAGATGCGTCTCTCGACAGCGCCTAACTCAGCGCGCCGCTCTTCAGCGCTGAGATTTGGTAGTGGCGGATACCACATGTTCCTTCAGTTCTACTATAAAGTATCTTCCCTGGTCTGTGAATACCGTTTCCACTTTTGTCAGCTTGCTTATTCAGGATTGCTATCATCCCCGCATACAGAGAGCAAATACCATTAACACGCAGAACGTAGCAGTTTCTGACTGATGTCTGAAGATAAGGGGAACTTGTGAAAAACACACGTTCATGGCTTAATCTAGAGTGTTGCGCACATTCTACAAAGTATTTAACATTCTCCTCTACGTCTTGTCTGTGTTTGCAAAAACAGACATAATGTCTACAGGCATACCGCAATCACTTTTTTTATGCAATGTTACTTATAATCCGTCTTGATTGCAAAACATTTATTCACATGAGCGGTTTAGGTTCCTCTAGAACCATCTTCAGATCTGAAATGACAATGATACTAATTTACTATTTCACAAATGCAAGTCTATTTCGTCTTATCTGATCAGCATCAAATGTACCGGAACGTACCTTCAATTTCGGTTACAGGAGTAACCCGTCCCCACTCAGCAACCTTCACATGCTGCGTCACATTAAATTGGTTGGCAGAATGCACGTCATTTATATTAATTATAAAACTCTTGCCGACAGGTGGCGTCTGGTACAATAGGCTTGCACTTGTGAAATAGAAAATTAGTATCATTGTCATTTCAGATCTGAAGATGGTTCTAGAGGAACCGAAACCTGTCATGTTGCATTTTGCAATGAAGACGGATTATAAGTAATCTATTTTTCTGTCTGCTGTTCTACACTGCCCATGACAGGCTAATTAATGATCAAGAGCCAGTTTTAACACTTCTTCTCACAGAACTACAGGAAACACTACAAGAAGATAACGGCCTTGTCCCTTTGCACAATACACCATTTTGAATAGCGAAATGCAGTTGCATGGCAAATAGCATGTAAGTGTGTTACTGGTTTGCACATTCTGTCACTTCATAATCCTATGACCTATACTGTCAGTACCACACTAATTTCTCTATTAACGGAATTCTCACTATTCTGCTTCTTACCGGGTTTTTGAACTACTTTGGAATAAAACTCATTTTCAACGCCCAAAGGTTGATAGATCTTTTAATCCCAATAACTACTTCAGTTCTATGTGACCTGCTAACCTCCTTATTCATTTCCCATGCAACTAGCAGAGCAAGTATGTGACGCCATATATCAAGTTAAACATCTCCGTTTCTCTGGTAGAATAGTTTTAAATCTTGTTTCAGTTTTTCAAAGGCGCTTTCGCATTCCTGTTTTTAATGGCAAGTCACACCTTTCTTCAAAATGTGTCTGAAGTTATGCGATTTTCTCAAATCCTGGGAAAATATCCCATAGTAACTTGCTAATTTCAAAAATGTCATTAATTCCTTGCCAGTTTAAAACTTACGAATTCTTGAACCTGTTTTTGCTCCATCTTTGTTAAGTACGTGTCCCAACCAATTAACTTATTGTAAGGCAAAATTACATTTTTCTATTCTGTGAGGTAGATTTGCTTGGTTTAATGCCTTAAGATCTTCTTCCTGTCTTTCCACATCGTCTTTGATATTGAAACAAAACACTAGTACCATTTCATTAACCTTACATTCTTTCATACAAGTTGTATGTCCATAAAGCTGATTTTCTTTTGGTGTACTTAATTACTCAAAAAACCAGTAGCCTCTGGTGGGAGGATGGGTCGACTTCCTCATTTACTTATTGGTACAAAGCATTTCGCATGCTTATGTTCATTTTATGCACTCATGAGCGAATTAAATCGTCACTGTGATACTTATGCAGGCTACCAAAGCGGCTTATGTTGTGAATACCCACTGCCAACCATGAAAAAGTTTGGCAAAGAACGTGGACTAGGAAAAGGGGCAAGGATACATGTGAAATTAGAATTTCGTCGTGCGATACTAGGCTATTTTCCCCACCTATGATTCGAAAGTGGAGCCTTTCCTTGGTGTCTATTCTGATAGAAACAAAAGCTCTGGTGTGATAAGTCGATGTAAATGCTCTATGGAGCTGTCTCGTCTAAGTTGCGGATGCAGGTACTGGAATGGATTATCAATTGTAGAATCATCCAATTCTCTCTCCTTCAGCATCATTAAGCCAGAAAACGAAGTCGAGGCGCCCTAATTTTGGATAATTCGATAAATTTTGCTGCAAAAGTTTACTTTGCTGGTCTTCATTACACCATCGACAGGTGCCCAAGTAACCATTAGGTATTATGGATTCATAGTTTGTTAATATTTGGTTCATAGGTAGCTTGTTTATAAATTTGGGGTAAAGCTTATCTCAATATAGTGATTGTCTCTCTGCAACAAGTATGAAGACCTTTTGTTCTCCCTGGGCTAGTATCAATGATACCATCGTGTAACTGTTGGTTAATAGATTTCTTCATCACCGGTTGTATGTCTAGGTTTACTCCACATGGCATAAAGTAAACGGTTGGTTGATCCACCCGTGAAGTATGTTGTTGCGTCATTGGGGCTGCTGGTAACGGCTCATGAGGATTAAACGTTAGCTCACATTGTAACAGTTTCTTCTTCTTTGTTATTACTTCTGATGCTAGTGTTTGCTTCATCTTGTCTTATACTGGAGTTATACTGGCTGTTTGCTCATGTCTGTGGTCCTAACTTGTCCTGTCTACATTCTCTTCGTTCGGATCATCTAAATTGGCGAGCAAATATCTCTTAGATCAAGATACGTATTCGGTCCCAAAATTATCCATTGCTATGGGCACTAATCGCTCACTGATTGTATTCTTTTCGTGGCCAATACCTCTGCACACAAAACACTAAATGTAAGTCTGTTTTTTTTTTCAGTGGTTCCACCACTTATACAGTAGCACGCTTACACGTAGTTTCGCTTACACGTTCGTCCACACTGCTCCCTGGCGTACTCCATCACCCGAATTTGTCCTTCAAAACTTGCGGCAGTATGTCTCGTGGTCTGGTGGCTAGCGTCCCTGGCTGTGGATCACGGGCTCCCGGGTTCGATTCCCGGTCGGGTTGGAGGTTTTCTCCGCTCGGGGACTGGGTGATTGTGTTGTCCTAATCATTTCATCATCATCATCATCATCATTTGTGACAGTGGCTCGATTTGACTGTGTAAATAATTGGACTGTTAAAAAGTAGGACTTTGTACGGTCTGTAACAGCCCAGTTAAACTGTTTGAAACTTAGTCAGCTTGTGTCCTGATTTTAAAATGAGAATTATTATGGTGGTCACGTAATAAGTATTTCGCGTGAAGCGCCGTTGCGACACAAGCAAAGGTCAATTGTGGAAACTAAGTCACTGGATATTACAATTAACGTTATTATAGAATACGCCCGACTGACTCCACAAAATAAGAGGGCACGTTCATTCGCGAGTGAGTGGTTCAAAATAAGAATTAATACCGTAAAGGAAATGGGTCATAAATATGGCTCCGTCGGTACACACTCGATTGTATGCGAACGTGCGATCGGGTTAGAGCCACGTACGTTCTAGTTACTACCATTCCCCGTGGCCTAGATAAAAAGGATTGTGATTAAACTGCATTTATTCATCTAAGAAGGAAAATTATCGGACTTCCAAAGTAAATGAAAAGAAAGAGTGCAGGTACTGAATGTCGTGGCAAGTTCATCGAAATTGACACTGGCGGCCACGAAAGGAAAGAGATGAACACATTCACGTACCTCTATAGTTGGACAGCGCCGTCGTGAATATCGTCGCCTCCATCTAAATTCTCCATATAAAATTAAAACAATAATAATCTCACAGTCACAGGAGCTGTGATCCGTGGATCGTAAATAAGCAAATCATATTGACCATTAAATGCTTTCATTGTATAACACCATTTCACTTAAAAATTACACAACACGTCTTAACACCAGGGCAGGAGAGCAACGAAAGGTCACTAATACTAAAACTAATAAACGAAGAGCGTAAAGCTTCTTTTGTCCATCAGTGTTAAACACTTTTCACAATAATCTTTGGTATGAGAGGCGAATAACTATTTGCTTATCAATAAGAAAAAATTATTAAGTTCCTTTACATCGCCCCGTTGGGCGAATCGTCCGAAGGAATGTCAAATTTCGGGCAATGAGCCCAACCACTTTACACGTTGGTAGTCCTTGACTTCTTTACACACGTTCTTGAAATTCACTGTTCATCTCTTTAAGGGAGTTCTCTTCACCACTTTGCTTATATAGTTCTGGCATCGGCTCTGCCAGTTAGCAATGAAAACAAAGCGTATACACTAGGGCACACGAAATATACATTTACTTAGATACTACACACAAAAATTACTACATCGTCCGTTGCATCAAATACATGGATATTACATTACACTTTATACAAGTGCATAGTTCAGTTCTTTATGATGGTTTGCAGCGTCATTGTTCCTACGTTCAAGAACATTTTCAGTCGCACGTTGACAATAAAATTACATTTCACAAGTCTTTTCTATGATTCTACAATTACAATTTTGCTGAAAATAAGAAAGTTTCCCAAGAACGTCGTATATTTTGGTATATAGATCCAGGCAGTAGGGTTAGAAAGGGTATCTGGAGTAATAAGGGGGAAAAATTCTTCCTTATAGTTGCTTATGGTCTCCACTGCCTCCCTATTTTATACCAGTATGTATATGATAACGTCCTTTCTGGGTTTTATAGTTGTCACAAAATGGGCAAGATAAACATGTAACTAATGAAATTCACACTGATTAGTACTTAGTCTAACTTAACACTAATATATACATAACCATAGGTGCCGTTCAATGAACATGCGTGTCGTTTTTATTTCGCAACGTGGGACGTAAATCATGAGCTGTAGTGGTAAGACTTTATTTACTGGGTCAGGAAATCGTGCCTCTACGTCTCTTTGCACTATGGTGAGTGTCCATTTGAACGTAGATTTTGCTTCCCATTCAAATTGTCCTCCTGCATCACGCCTTCGATCAATAATGTGTCAGTTACAAGTAACCGCACACGCACTAATTAGTCTGGGAGCACGCAGAGCACCATTTGGAGTCCAGTGCCCGTGCACACACCGCCGCATAGCGATGCCGCACGTGCCTGTCAATACATCTCCATGATGTGTTATGAAGTGTTTTGTGCAGCTTTAGCAGCGTTTACCAAACTACTGCACCTGCTTCAACTCGTCGTACACCTTGACTGTGAGAAGGGACCACAGGGCACCTCCTACGTTCACTGCAAGAAGGTAACTACTGCACTTTATTATTTAGCTTGCCAACGGCACACTGTCCTATAATTTGCACAAACACCCGTACCCTAGCAGGCTTCCTACATTCACAAAGTCTCCTTTATTTCGAAACAGAATTCTTGTGGTATAAAACGTATTCTCACTTGCCTCTATCCGTATAATTCACATATCACTGACACTGAACAAGTGTCGTTGGGTAACTAAACACTGCCCGTTCATTTTCTTTCCATTATATTTCACGTGAAGCGCCTTTGCGACACAAGATAAGGTCAATTGTGGAAACTAAGCCACTGGATATTGCAAGTAACGTTATTATAGAATACGTCCGACTGACTCCACAAATCAAGAGGGCACGTACATTCGTGAGTGAGTGGTTCAAAATAAGAATTAATAATTAATACCGCAAAGGAAATGGGTCATAAGTATAGTGCCGCCCGGCGTGTCCGAGCGGTTCTGGGCGCTACAGTCTGGAACCGTGAGACCGCTACGGTCGCAGGTTCGAATCCTGCCTCGGGCATGGATGTGTGTGATGTCCTTAGGTTAGTTAGGTTTAAGTAGTTCTAAGTTCTAGGGGACTGATGACCTTAGAAGTTAAGTCCCATAGTGCTCAGAGCCATTTTAACCGATTGAAACATAAATATAGTTCCATCGGTACACACTCAGTTGTATACGAACGTACGATCGGGATAGATGCAAGTAAGTTCTAATTACTATCATTCCCCGTGGCATATAAAAAAAGAA
This sequence comes from Schistocerca cancellata, assembly GCF_023864275.1. Classification (NCBI taxonomy): domain Eukaryota; kingdom Metazoa; phylum Arthropoda; class Insecta; order Orthoptera; family Acrididae; genus Schistocerca; species Schistocerca cancellata. The sequence continues at coordinate 13,704,389 of NC_064633.1, forward strand.
TTGTGATCAAATTGCATTTATTCATCTACAAAGGAAAATTATCGGACTTCCATATTAAATGAAAAGAAAGACGGCAGGTTCTGAATGTCACGGCAAATACATCGAAATTGACATTTGCTCGTCACGAAGGGAAAGCGATGAACACATTCACGTACCTCTACCGTTGAACAGCGCCGTCGTGAATTCTCAACATAAAATTAAAATAATAATAATATCCTAGAGTCACAGTAGCTGGGATCAATGGTATCGAAAATCAGCAAATCATATTGACCATGAATTGCTTAGACTGTATGTCATCGTTTCACTTTAAAATTGCACAACACGTCTTATCACAAGGACGAGAGAACAACGAAAGGTCACTAATACTAAGACTAATAAAAGAAGAGCGTAAAGCTTCTATTGTCCATCAGTGTTAAATACTTTTCACATTAATCTTTGGTATGCGAGTCGAATAACTATCTATCTATTTATCAATAAGAAAAAATTATTAAGTGGCTTTATAGGTCGCAGACGACCGCGCAGTTGAGCGCTCCAGAAACCAAACATCATCTGTGCCAGCACCTACTGTATATAGGAATTTGTCCACAGTGGTTCTGCCACGTAATTTCCCAGGCCATATGTAGCATGGCGATTATACAGGGTGGACTATTGATAGTCACCGGGCCAAATATCTCACGAAATAAGCGTCACACGAAAAAAACTACAAAGAACGAAATTTGTCTAGCTTGAAGCGGGAAACCAGATGGCGCTATTGCTGGCCCGCTAGATGGCGATGGCATAGGTCAAACGGACATGAACTGCGTTTTTTAAATAGCAACCCCCATTTTTATTACATATTCGTGTAGTACGTAAATAAATATGAATGTTTTAGTTGGACCACAATTTTCGCTTTGTGATAGATGCCGCTGTAATAGTCACAAACGTATAAGTACATGGTATCACGTAACATTCTGCTAGTGATGACGGTATTTGCTTCGCGATACATCACCCGTGTTGAAATGGACCGTTTATCAATTGCGGAAAAGATCGATATCGTGTTGATGTATGGCTATTGTGATCAAAATGCCCAACGGGCACGCCGGCCGGTGTGGCCGTGCGGTTGTAGGTGCTTCAGTCTGGAACCGCACTACCGCTACGGTCGCAGTTTCGAATCCTGCCTCGGGCATGGATATTGTGATGTCCTTACGTTAGTTAGGTTTAAGTAGTACTAAGTTCTAGGGGACTGATGACCTCAGACGTTATGTCCCATAGTGCTCAGAGCCATTTGAACCAACCCAACGGGCGTGTGCTATTTATGCTGTTCGGTATCCTGGACGACATCATCTAAGTGTCCAGACCGTTCGCCGGATGGTTACGTTATTTAAGGAAACAGGAAGTGTTCAGCCATATGTGAAACGTCAACCACGACCTGCAACAAATGATGATGCCGAAGTAGGTGTTTTAGCTGCTGTCGCGGCTAATCCGCAAATCAGTAGCAGACAAATTGGTCGAGAATCGAGAATCACAAAAATGTCGGTGTGGAGAATGCTACATCAGCATCGATTGCAACCATACCATATTTCTATGCAACTGGAATTGCATGGCGACGACTTTGAACGTCGTGTACAGCTTTTCCACTGGGCACAAGAGAAATTACGGGACAATGACAGATTTTTTGCACGCGTTCTATTTAGCGACGAAGCGCCATTCACCAACAGCGGTAACGTAAAGCGGCACTATTACGCAACGGAACGTCCACGATGGCTGCGACAAGTGGAATATCAGCGACCTTGGCGGGTTAACGTATGGTTCGGCATTATGGGAGGAAGGATAATTGGCCTCCATTTTATCGATGGCAATCTAAATGATGCAATTTATGCTGATTTCCTACGTAATGTTCTATCGATGTTACTACAAGATGTTTAACTGCATGACAGAATGGCGATTTACTTCCAACATGATGGAGGTCCGGCACATAGCTCGCATGCGGTTGAAACGGTATCGAATAGCATATTTCATGGCACAGCCGATTTCCTTCCCCATCCTTCCCTCACCTGAGCTTGCGCTCCGTCTCTAATGACCTCGTTGTCGTCGGGACGTTAAACACTAATATCCTCCTCCTACTCCTCCTCCATATTTCATGACAGGTGGCTTGGTCGTCGAAGTACCATACCATGGCTCGCACGTTCACCGTATCTTACGTCCCCGGATTTATTTCTGTGGTGAAAGTTGAAGGATACTTGCTATCGTGATCCACCGACAACGCCTGCAAACATGCGTCAGCGCATTGTCAATCCATGTGCGTTCATTACGGAAGTCGAACTACTCGCTGTTGAGAGCAATGTCGTTACAAAAAAATGGCTCAAATGGCTCTGAGCACTATGGAACTTAACATCTGAGGTTCAGTCCCCTAGAACATAGAACAATTTAAACCTAACTAACAGCTAGTATAACTGCAGTATAAGACAAGATGAAGCAAACACTATCATCAGAAATAATACCAAAGAAGAAGAGAATGTGAGTGAATGTTTAATCCTCGTGAGCCGTTTCCAGCAACCCCAATGACGCAACAACATATTTCTCGGGTGGATCAACCAGCCGTGTACTTTAAGTCGTATGGAGTGAAGCTAGATATACAACCGGTGATGGAGAAATTAGTAATCAGCAGTTGCACTATGAAATTTTAGACAACATAGTTGTATGGAGATAAACATGCAATTAATTTCCTCATAATCAATTATTCAAAATGAGAGTCACAATCACACGCATCCATGCCCGAGGCAGGATTCGAACCTGCGACCGTAGCGAATGTCGTTACACGTATTGCCAAATGCATTGAAGTTGACGGATATCATTTTGAGCATTTATTGCAATAATGTGGTATTTACAGGTAATCACGCTGTAACAGCATGCGTTCTCAGAAATGATAAGTTCACAAAGGTACATGTATCACATTGGAACAACCGAAATAAAATGACAAACGTACCTACGTTCTGTATTTTAATCTAAAAAACCTACCTGTTACGAACAGTTCGTCTAAAATTGTGAGCCACATGGTTGTGATTATTACAGCGCCATCTATCACAAAGCGTAAGGAGTGGTCCAAATAAAACATTCATATTTCTTTGCGTACTACACGAATATGAAATAAGAAATGGGGGTTCCTATTTAAAACAACGCAGTCGATATACGTTTGATCTATGGCAGCGCCATCTAGCCGGCCAACCATAGCGCCATCTGGTTTCCCCCTTCAAGCTAGACAAGTTTCGTTCTTTGTAGTTTTTTCCTTAAATGCTTATTTCGTGTGATATTTGGTCTGTTCACGATCAGTGTACCACCCTGTATAGGAAATCAATCCATACGATAGCGCAGTACCCACTAAGCCGAGAAAATATTTCATATTTCTGCAGAGCCGCTTTCCGAACGCCTGAAAACTAAACCTATACTCTGCAGGGTTTAGCCTCCTCTTCCCCATGAGATCCAGGCTCCCCACAGGCTCGTGATTACCGCGTCTAACAAAAATATGTGTTACCCGTCGTTCACAACACCAATAAAGAAATATTCCGACCCTGCATACGTTTTTTCAGCGTGATAATTCACTTTGAACGTTATTCGGAGAAACTGGGGTTTCTGTTGCCATTTCACATTTCGTCCTCTCCTGTTATGTCCCTTGCTTCCAGAGTCCTCTCGAGGTCCAACCCTGCCACATCTCCGCAGCGGTCGTTGGAGACAATCCCTTTGTATGAGACCCGAAATTTCACGACTTTAACATTTAACGTCAGTTGAAAAGACATTTCTCCTATCACGGTGTCTAGTTACTGCTTACATTTCTCCAAAGACGACTATAGCATCAGCCAAGCAATTTGGAAATTCTATATAGAGCTTTTGCGACACATCTGGTATCAGTACCGCCAAATATAGTACGTCTAAATCTCTGTGCCTTGCTTCCTGTAGAATGATCCAATTTGCGCCGTTATTTTTCGTTAGTTTATAAATATTGACATTAATTTTTACATCATACGCAGGAAACCTTCGGCATTTTCGTTCGGCTTCTGTGATGCCCTACTTAACTGCTCGAAATGGTATCTGCAGCTATTCTGTTTCCTATATCGCTGTGCCAGATCTCCCCTTAGTTAATCGAACGATGCTTCACGTCCTCCTGGTACAATTTATAAATTATCATCCCTCCCTCCCCCACCCACCCCCCCTCCGGCAGACAAAACTTGGCCGTATGCAATAACTGTTCTTTTTTCCCAAAATCCCAGCTTTGCAGCTCTCTACAGGTTATCTGAAATGCTAATACATTCTCTTGCCTGAAAAAGGATCAAGGATGGAACAGGCTAGCGGTAGTTGAATCAGGGGAGGTAACACCTTTTGTATCCTTCTCGTAATTACTTTACAACACGTGGGCAGGCACACATATTGCCACGGTTGTATCCACCACGCTTCAGAAATTTCGCTGGGAAGCCTTTATTCATCCTCAATACAGTAATGACCTCTCTGTAAGCAGTTTTAATATTTTTGGAGTCCCGGAGAAGATGATTCGTCGCCAATGATGCACGTCTGAGTGAAATCATTTCCGTAGGCAAACACAAACACTTTTCCATCAAGGCTCTGACCGTATTGTCTCACAGTTACGGCGATTACGTTTGAAATAGTAAACAGTTTACTTGATTTCTCGTTTGGCTGACCCATATATACACTGAAGCCCCAAAAGAAACTGGTACAGGCATGCGTATTCAAATACAGAGATATGTGAACAGGCAGAACACAGCGCTGCGTTCGGCAACGCCTACATTGGACAACAGGTGTCCGGCGCAATTGTTAGGTCGGTTACTGCTGCTACAATGGCAGGATATCAAGATTTAAGGGAGTTTGAACGTGGTGTTATAGTCAGCGCACGAGTAAGAGGACTTAGTATCTCCGAGGTAGCGATGTAGTGGAGACTTTTCCGTACGACCATTGCGCGAATGTACCGTCAATATTAGGAATCAGGTAAAACAACAACTCTCCGACATCGCTGCGGTCGGAAAAAGATCCAGCAAGAACGGGACATACAACGACTGAAGAGAACCGTTCAACGTCACGGAAGTGCAACCATTCCGAAAATTGCTGCAGATTTCAATGGTGGGTCAGAAGTGTCAGGTTGCGAACCATTCAACGAAACATCATTGATAGGGCTTTCGGAACCAAAGGCCCACTCGCGTACCATTGATGATTGCACGATACAAAGATTTACGCCTCGTCTGGGCCCGTCAACACCGACATTGGACTGTTGATGTCTGGAAACTTGTTTCCTGGTCGGACAAGCCTCGATTCAAATTGTATCGAGCTGGTGGACGTGTACGGGTATGGAGACAACATTATCAATCCATGGACCCTGCATGTCGGCATTGGACTGTTCAAGTTGCTGGAGGCTGTGTAATGTGCGTGCACAGTTGGACTGATACGTGACCACCGAAAGGTGGCACGTACGTAAGCATCCTGTCTGATCACCTGCGTACATTCGTGTCCATTGTGCATTCCGACAGATTTGGGCAATTCCAGCGGGACTGTGCGACATCCCACACATCTATAACTGCCACACAGTGGCTCTAGGCACACTCTTCTGAGTTTAAACATTTCCTCTGCTCACCAAACTTCCCAGGCATGAACATAGTGAGCGTATCTTGGATGCCTTCAACGTGCTGTTCAAAAGAGATCTCAACCCCTCGCACTATTCGGATTTATGAACATCTTCAGCATTCATGGTGTCACTTTCCTCCAGCACTACTTCAGACATGAGTCGAGTCCATGCCACTGACTCTTCTTTGCATTTACGAATGGCCCTGTTAGATCACGCAGTGCTTTTAGATTCTTTTTCTTGATCTTCCAAATGGCTATCATTCTTTCCCTGTGGGTTATTTTTCTTTCTTACAGTCCACTGTTTTTATTAACCAGATACCCTGGCTCCAGTACACAGTTTAATACCTTCTGACTGAACAGTTTCGTCTCTCCTACATGACGTCTCTGGAAGTCGTTATTTTTTGAAACCGTGGTATGGTCTTTAATTTGCATCTGCATATCTTTTGCCATATTAGACCAAATGTTAGGGGTCTTTTTCTAATGTGTGCTGCCAGTGTTGACAATTTTGGTGTTACTTTGCGAGATTTCAGTTTGTGTCCATACTCAGTTACCCTTCGTCCTTTCTTCAGGGTGTTTTCCAGATCACCTTTTGCGTGACAACAACGTATCGCTTGTGTTGAGAACTTCATGCCTTACCACACCTTATAGTGTTCAGTCTTCGTATCTGTGTCCATTTACTTCTGGCTTTCCTGTACGTTCAGTTAGTTTCTTTAATAGAATTCTCTGTGCTATGTGTTCCAGTACCGTTGATTCTATGGGATCACCAAGTGACTTGCATACACTTCGTGTTTAGTTTTTGAAAGTTGAATTTAACGCAAAACTACTTAGTTTTCTTTCAAAATAGGTTTGCGGGTCAGCCTTGCAACAGATTTCTTCACTGTTTGCTAGAATCGTTAAACAATCAAGGAAAGCTAAGCAAGCGATCTAAATGTCTTCTTTAGTACGTTCGAATAAAGTAGTTTTCCAGGGACTATTTTATTTCTTTTGCCATTCTCTAACAACTTTCTTTGGGATGAGGTTGAATGGGAGTGGTGACAGTCTCTTCCCTTGGAGAAAACCTGGTTTAACGGCTAAAGGAGCTGATATTTCTCCCGTAAGTTTCCCTTTGATGTTTATGGCCATCAGTGCTTGTTTGATGAAGCTTACTGTCTTTGGGTCTACTCCCCACCATTCTAAGATTTCAAAAAGAGACTGTCAGTGAAGCGATTCACATTCCTTCTTGAAATCGAGGAGAGTTCAGACTACTGGCCTAGGTGGGATCGCCTTGCATTGCCCTATTGCTTTTACGCTGCTAGATTTTTCGGCGCAGGAACACCGTAGTCGAAAGCACACTTGCTATTCGCCGACTATGTGTAGTAAGGAATTCTGCTACCTAGGCAGTAAAATAACGAGTGGCGGACGGAGTAAGGAGGACATAAAAAGCAGACTACCAATGACAAAAAGGCATTCCTGGTCAAGAGAAGTCTCCTAATATCAAATATCTGCCTTAAGATGAGGAAGAAATTTCTGAGAATGTACGTCTGGAGTACAGCATGGTATGGTAGTGAAACGTGGACTGTGGGCGAGACCGGAACAAAAGACAATCGAAGCGTTTGAGATGTGGTGCTACAGACGAATGTTGAAAATTAGGCGGACTGATAAGGTAAGGAATGAGTAGGTTTTGCGCAGAATCGGAGAGGAAATAAATATGTGGAAAACTGATAAGAAGAAGGGACAGGGTGATAGGACATCTGTGAAGACATGAGGGAAAGCCCTCCATGGTACTAGAGGGAGCTGTAGAGGGCGACAACTGTAGAGGAGGACAGAGATTGGAATGCATCCTGTAAATAATTGAGGACGTAGGTTGCTAGTGCTACTCTGAGATGAAGAGGTTGGAACAGGATAGGAATTCGTGGCCAGTCAGAAGACTGATGGCCAAAAAAAAGTTCTAGTTGGGCTTTTCTTACAATTTATTCTCTGATGAATCGAAAAGTTATGTACCCGCTTTCACGCAAACCCACATTTAGCAAGCTGTAGCTACGATGCTGCAGAACACAAACCACGAGTCGCATAACCTTACTAAATTATACAAAAAAAATGAAATCATCCCCTTTCAGAGGCCTCCTTGTTCTAAGCTCTTTGACGTCTCAAATCACACGACATTTTCGTAGCGCACCAGTCGAAAGACTACTTTAACTGTGCGTTAGCACTTCTTGGCCAATGACATCGACAAAGTTCTCCCTGCACGTATCCGCTCCGTGTTCTCATCATAAATCAGGAAATCTTACGAACGGTTGCCTTATGCAAAAATAGAAAGTATTCGTGAATTATCGAATAAATCACTGGTCAAGCAAAAGACTGAGGAAGAATTTTTCTTCTCAAACTACCTCTGGACTTTGCAAATGGTATGCTAACACTAGAGGGACAAAGAATGATTTAGCCAAAGGATGTTTGGTCCCGAAAGTCCTATCTGTTTCATCTACCAAAAGTCACTTCAATGACGTACTAAGAAATACAATGGTCACTAGCATTTTCTTACACTGATTTAGTTATTGCACCAGAAAACCTGTTCTCTATAAGACAAATTCTGTGATATAAATGTTTCGTATCTGCCACAGGAATCAATAGAGTAAAATGTATGTACTGTTGTCGCAACTGTGTGAACAGCTCGCTGGTGGAAGTTTTTGCCACTCTCTATTGAACCTAACGCCACAGGGAAGCGGTAGGTAATTTTTACCCGACTGTCTGTTGAGAATGGGGACTAAACTTCAGGGCAGAACACCATACACATGATCGTAACAGCCTTCAGACGAATTTTATAATTCGTAAAAGTTTGTCGCCTTTTCATGCATCCACAATACTTCCTTTCAGAAAGAATTTAATGTATCAGTCTTAATGGAACAAAATCCACAGACGTAAACGTCATTGTGGGAGCACCTTAAATGATCTGAAGCGTTAGTGTCAGGAGATTATATGATTATGTAGTTAATGACGTCATACACTCAGTGAGCGTTTCTGCACACGATGTTTCTATCTATGTGAAGGTTTTGAAGCCAGAAGCGTGCAACGAAATGCAGAAAGAACTACTGAGGATTGGCGATTGATGTGGAACTCACAGTTGAACCTAAAGGATGCAAACCACCATTAAGACAAATTATTACTGTTACATTCCAGACAGGATAGCACAAGAGATAAACTCTATTCTCTGAAAAACACGCATTTATGTGTGCGTTATAAATAATAATACCGATTTCATGACTGGCAGGCTACCTTACTGCATTATTTAATTGGTTTGTTAGTTCTACTATGAGCATTGTTTCGGATAGAGACTAGGGGGTAGGATGATACTGTTCAATGTGAGCGTCTATTTCTGGCCAAGTACAGTGCCTACGAGCTTTTTGCAGCACTTCAGGAATAAACACACGAGTTTGTCCAGAGTCAGTTTGCAATAAAATCACACAGTGCTGCACGGAGAGGCTATGCCAATGATCAAAAATTTGAATATAAAAGAACTGTGTATCTTTTTCACTGAACGAGGCCAAGCTGTGCGGATACAGGTAACAAAAGATCCAAGTCAGTGTCTGCTTCTATGGCCGGTGCAATTTTCCTATAGTGCTGCGGAAAACTCTGTAAAAGTACGGTGTTCTGCCCATAGATCTGGCAACAAGGTGCGGCAGTAGGATGGAATTGAGAATCAGGACCAACAGGAAGGCGAGACAGGGTGTCAGCACTTACATACCTCGCGTGGGCTGGTACAGTATTTCGTACTAATACTCGGACAATAACAAGGCCCAACGTTGCAGCTTCCGAGACGCGCATGGCAGAACAGGTTCCGTCACTAGGTAAAACCTCCGACCAAACAGATAATGGTGAAACTTTGTCACGCTATAGACAATATTCAGCGCTTCCTTCTCGATTTTAGAGTAGTTACATTCAATCTTGCTCAATAACTTGGAAGCGAAAGTAATCGACCTCTCCTGCGAAGTAAATCTGTGCTGCAGCACAGCTCCTATTTCGTACAAAGAAGCGCCCACTGCCAAAACCACGGGCTTTGCGGAATCTAAATGATCAAAGCATTTTTAAATTCCGGAATGTTTCTGACGCTCTTTGATGAACGAAATGGCACATTATTCAGTCGCAAGCGATGTAACGGAGCCACGATCTGGGCTGCGTTAATATAATATGTGAACTTTCCGAGTAGTGACTGCAGTTCCGTGACGCTCCACGGGGCACGGAGATCTCGGATGGTCAGCAAATGTGACTGAAGAGAATGAACAACTTGGGTATTAAGAACATGGTCTAAGTACTGAATTTCAGTCTGAAAAAGGCACATTTGTCCAGGTGATACTTCAAACCTGCAGCTCAAAGTACTTCCACAAGTGTACGATGGTTAATGATACGTTCCTCTGGTGCACGTCCTCAGACCACAATACTCTCCAAGTTATTTGAACACAATGGAACATCTGCAAGAAGCTGCTATAAGTAGCGTCGGAGTATGGCCGGCGTGTTAAGCGCTGCCATAGGGTAAGCGCAAAAATCTGAACATCCCTAAATGTGTCTACACGACAAACACTTTCTCACACTCCTCATATAGCGAAGTTTGAAGATACGCATGGTGTAAGTCAGTCTTTGCAAAACAGTGGCCTGCGCAAAGCCTGTCCATTAATTCCTCAAGTGTCAAATTATTGTTTGTGAGGCCACAGTGGATTTAAAGTCAACGTAAAGACGAAAACTTGCAGAAGGCATAAGTAAGATTACTAAGGGAGAAGTCCATTGACAATCTGGGATAGGAGCAATAACACCATTGTCTTGCCATTCTTTAACTTGCAGCTTTGTCTCTAAGTTCCTGAGGGACGGGATACGCCCAAAAAAACTTAGGCTGCGTGTTTTCCTTCACTGTAATATGCGTCACAAAATTATTTGCTCAGCCGAGTCCTTCAGAAAATAAATCAGAAAACTCGTCATTGAACGATCACTGTCTTCGGGTGGAAAGTAGAAACATAAAGTATATCTTCCTGAATATAGACGAGCCGTGGTAAAAATTGCTGTTTTGAAGAGCGCGACGCAGCGGTACTGCGCATGCGGGTCACAGATGCTGCGCCGCCTGTGGCGAAAGCGTACGGACGTTCGATGTGCTTATCGATGTTTGATAGGCGGCGATGACACGGTGACGACTTCTCTGCAATTTAATTAGTCCAAGAGCCGGATTCCATGCTTTGTCCAAATTGAAACCTTTATCTCTGTTTATTAAATTGTTGGCTAATCGAATTTCTATGGCTTCCTTATTAAAACCATTGGTAGGAAAATGTAGTCACCACATTCGTAATTCTATGGATTTTATTCAGAGACTTAGCAATGTCAGGCTAAATAGTATGGATGTTCTTGTTAGTTTTGACGTAGTATCATTATACACCAAGGTACCTTTAAAGGACTCTTTAGCTCTTATCAACCAACATTTTGATAAGAACATTACGTCCTTATTTGAACATGTGCTTTTATCATCTTATTTTCAGTTTGATGGTGAATTTTATGAGCAAATCGACGGTGTTGCCATGGGAAGCCCCCTCTCCCCTCTGGTAGCTAATTTATTCATGGAAGACTTCGAGGACAAGGCACTGGACTCAGCATGTTTTAAACCCACGGTCTTCTGGAGGTACGTGGACGACACATTCGTGGTATGGCCCCATGGTATGGATGAATTACATCGATTTCTTCAGCATTTGAATTCTATCCATGCTAGCATTAAATTTACCATGGAAATAGAAAAAGACGGGTGCCTCCCCTTTCTGGATGTTGTCGTTCGCCGTAAAAGTGATGGCACATTAGGACATGCCGTACATCGGAAACCAACGCATACGAATCTATACCTTCATGCCAGTAGCTGCCATCACCCTTCGCAGAGTATGGGTGTCCTTAAGACCTTAGTGCATCGGGCGCACCGTGTATCCGATGAAGACAATTTACAAGGAGAGCTAACATACCTCAAGAGTATTTTTAAATCGAATGGATATTCTCCGCAACAAATTCGTAGAGCATTCGATGTAAAACCTAAAAGGAAGATATACGATGCGGAAGAAGATAGTAATTTCTTCAGATCTAGAGCGTTTCTGCCTTATGTTGGTGCTCTTTCTTCAAAGATAGGCCGTATTCTAGAGAAACACTGTGTTAAGGTGATCTTCCGGCCCCCCACGAAGATTGCGGCTTTACTCGGCTCTGTAAAGGACGATTTATTGCTTCGTAAGGCGGGTGTGTACCAGATTCCTTGCGGAAATTGTGAGCAGTCATACATAGGTCAAACAACACGCACCGTTCATGAAAGGTGTGTGGAGCACCGAAGATACACACGCCTATTACAACCAGACAAGTCAGCTGTGGCCGAACACTGTATTGATACGGGTCATTCCATGAATTACAGTGATGTGAAGATTTTAACATCCACCTCTTCTTTTTGGGATTCTGTATTTAAGGAAGCCATAGAAATTCGATTAGCCAACAATTTAATAAACAGAGATAAAGGTTTCAATTTGGACAAAGCATGGAATCCGGCTCTTGGACTAATTAAATTGCAGAGAAGTCGTCACCGTGTCATCGCCGCCGATCAAACATCGATAAGCACATCGAACGTCCGTACGCTTTCGCCACAGGCGGCGCAGCATCTGTGACCCGCATGCGCAGTACCGCCGCGGTGGAGCATATAAGGCCGCGCTTGGCACCTTGTCATCTCCCCCTCTCCCACAGTCACTTCCTGGAGTGCCGCCCCTGGCCTCCCTCCTTTCACCTCCCCTTCCCTTCCCCCACTTACCCATCCCCCTATCTCCTCCCCTGCTGTATACCCGCACCTCTACACCCTTCCTCCAGCCTCTACACCCTCAACAGCTCCCACTACTACCCCCGCCCTCACGTACGCCTCTGTTGCCGCCTCTGCTGCCGCCCCTCAGGTGGTTGGCTTCCCGTCTCTAGCCGACCCCGTCGCTTCGTCTTCTGCGTCTCCCGCACGCATCACGTCGCGCCGAGCCACCATCGCCACCACTGAACCAGCTGCTTCTCCCGGTGCCTCCACTACGCCACAGGGATCTGCCACCCGCCACCTCCCTCTCCTCCCCGTTCCTCTCCCCTCCTCCCAGCCTCCTGTCTCCAAAAAACCCCAAAAGCGCGTCCTTCCCGACTCTGCTCCCGCCACTTCCCACAAAAAATCAACACCACCTCCCCCTCCCCCTGCCGTCACCATGGACACCACCCCTCCTCCTGCCAACCATCCCTTGGCCCCCACCCTCCACACCTTTGTCCTGTCAACTCCCGATCCTAAGTTCCTCGACGCTCGTACCCTCACCAAGGAAATACGAAAGTACTTGCCTGGTGCTCCCATCTCCCAACTCATTCCCCGCAGGGACTCAGTCCTTATCAAGTCCCCGTCCCCATCCTTTCACACAGACCTCCTGCAAAAACTCCCACGAGTTATGTTTGGCCCCCACGCCTCTCTGACACCCTTCCTTTCCGCTTCCACTCCTCGTCAGCCCCAGCCTCCCCGTCGCCCCCCCACCTACACCGCTGTGATCACCAAGCTCAGCCCGGTGATCACGGAGGATGAGGTGTTGGTAGAACTGAACTCCCACCCGGACTTGGAAATCCGCTCGGCCCGCCGTATCCACAATGCCTCTGGTCCCACCTAGCTCATGCGGGTATTCTCTGAGTCTGCCCCGTCCATAGACCATCTCCTCACCCAGGGTGCCCTGATATACCACCGTCGCCACCCTGTTGAATCCTCCAAATCCCCTCCCCAATCCTACCGTTGCCAGCGGTGCCTGATGTACAACGACCACCTGACTCCCAACTGCAAAAACCCCCCCCACCTGTCCCCATTGCAAGGCCTCCCACTTTCTTAAGAACTGCCCCAACCTCGATGCTCCTCCTTCCTGTAATACCTGCAATGGCCCCCATCCCACTTACTCCCACAAGTGTAAAGCTAAACCCCCTCCAGCCACCCCTGAACTTACAGTCCCAGTTCGTCCCGTTGATCCCCCTGTCCATCCCAACAATTCCCTCCGTCCACCCCCCACGGCCGAGGACGTCATCCGGTTTATTACCGTTGTCCTCCAAAACATTCGCCCTTTTCAGTGCCCCCACACCTTCCACCAAATATCCCTTGCTGCTCGCTCCGTTTTCCACCTGAACACCTTCGCCACTTACTCCCACAACCAAGCCCACTTCACCTTCACCCGCCTCGACACCCTAGTTTAAGTCTCTTCCCTTCCCTCTCTTCCCCCCCTCCTTCCCGTCATGGCGCGGCATGAGCCTCGCATCCTCTTCCAGAACATTCGCTCCTTCCGCTCCAACAAATACCTCCTCATGCACACCCTCTCCCACCACCAGGTCGACACCTTCCTCTTGAACGAAACCTTTCTCCAGCCTCACCACTCTATCCACACCTCCCCCTATAACCTCCACCGCACTGACGCTCCTGGTCCTCGTGCGCAGGGTGGAGTCGCGATTGGCCACCTTAAGCATATTCCCGTCTGGCCACAGCCTCTCCTCAATGACCCTACTGAACACCTTATCCTTAGCGTCTTCTTCCCCTCCCTCACCATTACCTGTGCCACAATCTATGTCCGCTCCACTGCTCCTCTTCCTTATGACTTCATCTCACACATTGACCGCACCTTCTCCACCTATGTGATTGCCGCCGACCTCAACGTCCATAGCCGCACTCCTGCTGCCCTTCGGCAGTGGCATCAGTTCCTCTCCACGATCCAAGGTGACCTTGTTCCTCTTCCCCAGCACACCCGACCCGAAAGTAACACCACCCCCGATGTTGTCATTGCCTCCGCCAACCTCCTTGGGCGTATCACTGTCGCCGTCCTTGACCCCACAGGTAGCGATCACCTTCCTGTCCTTCTCACCGTAAAGTCTGCTCACCGCCCCCCTCCGGCTCCGCACCCTGCACCCCCTCCCAAGGTCGTCCATGACTATCGCCGTGCCAACTGGGATGCCTACCGGGATTTCATCTCCACCCAGGTCGAAAGCCACCCTCTTACCTATCGCCATCCCGACGACATCATCCACGCCTCTTCCTTCCTTCAGAAGGTAATTACTGACGCCGTGGAGGCCCATGTTCCTACAAAGACCATCCACCCACACCGTCCCACTCTCCCTCCGCGGGCTGTCCTCCTCCTCTGTGAATCCCGCCGCCTCTATCGCTCCTTCCTGCGCACTCGTGACAGGGATACACTCCAACGCCACCGGCAAATACAGCGACACGTACGGAACCTTATTACAGCTACGAAACGCCGAGACTGGCGCCAGACCTGCACACGACTCAACGCCACCCTCCCTATCAACTCCTCCAAGTACTGGTCCGCCTTCCATCGCCTTACTGGTTCCCTTTCTGCTCCCAGCTACCCCCTTCTCCATAACGATCGCCCCCTTCCTGACAACCTCAGTAAGGCCAACCACTTCGCTTCCCACCTTTCCGAGGTCTTCTCCATCCCCGATGATCCCCACTTTGATTATTCTCTTTTCCCCGCTGTCATGGAACGTGCCGATACCTCGGTCGCTCCACTTGCTCCTAGTCTCCAGTACTTGGGGCAGTTGCCCCCCTCCAACATAAACACTCCCATCACGGCACATGACATTAAACTTATCCTCCGGTCCAAACGCAACACAGCCCCTGGTCACGACTGTGTCACCTACCGGCACCTTCGCGAAAGCCCCTATTCCTTCCTGACTGTCCTCGCCCAACTCTATAATGTCGTCCTCTCTACTGGCTTCTACCCTGACCTGTGGAAGACCTCCCGCATCCTCTTATTCCTCAATCCCAACAAACCCCCTTCTGCCGCCTCTTCCTATCGCCCCATCTGCCTCACCTCCGTCTTCAGTAAGGTCCTTGAATCCATCCTCTCCCGCCGTATCCATCAGCACCTTTCTCAACACCACCTCCTCCCCCTTACCCAGTGTGGCTTCCGACCCTCCTTCTCTGCTGACGACCAACTCCTCAACCTTGTTCACCTTCTGTCCCTCCAGCTCAACTCCCGCCGCTCCGCCATTTTTGTTTCCCTTGACCTCCAAAATGCCTATGACCGTGTATGGCATCCCGGTCTCCTCTTCAAACTCCAAACCTACGCCCTGCCTATCAATTTTGTCCGTCTGGTCGCTTCCTTCCTCTTGCACCGTCCTTCCTATGTCACCCTCCACAACACCAATTCCCGTATCTTTTATCCCACGGCTGGCGTCCCCCAGGGTTCAGTCCTCTCCCCTCTCCTTTATCTCTTGTATACAGCTGATATGCCCAAGCCACCCCCACCAGTCCACCTTCTCCAGTATGCTGATGACACCGCCTTCCTTGCTCTCTATCCTACCCTTCAACGGTCTCAACGTACCCTCCAAACCCACCTTAACCAGTTCACCACTTGGTGTAACCAGTGGTTCCTCCGTCTCAACCCCTCCAAAACCCAGGCAATCATCATAGGCCGCACCACTCGCTCCTTTCGCCTCCATGATTTCTACCTCACCCTTTATGGTCGTGCTATCCAACTCACCCCCACCCTGAAATACCTTGGCCTCACCCTTGACCGACACCTCACCTGGACCCCTCATCTCCTGACCATCCAGCAGAAAGCCCATTCCCGCCTCCGCCTTCTGAAACTCCTGTCTGGCCGGACCTGGGGATTGCATCCTTCTACCATCCTCCACACCTACAAATCCCTCATCCGTCCTATCCTCTGTTATGCCAGCGTTGCCTGGATTTCCGCACCCACCCGCTTTTACAAGGCCCTCCAAGTCCTTGAACGCCATGCGCTCCGCCTTGCCTTCCGTATCCGCCTTCCTTCCCCCACACGGCTCCTGTATGAACTGATTCCCTTCCCCCACCTCCTCCTGTTCCTCCAACATCTCCGCATCCTTTACATTGCTCGCAGACTTGATCCCCCCCACCCTCTGGTTTCCTCCTTCCTCTCCACCCCCCGCCCGTTGCCGCGCCTCTATCGCTGTATCCCTCCCTCTCTCCACCTCCACACCCTCCATCTCCTTCATCAGGGCAACTTCCAACGCCTCCCCCTCCCAGATGACGAACTTCGCCGTGACATCTACCCTTCCTTCCAACTATAACCTGGCCTTGTCCCCCCCCCCCTCCCCAGGGCACCCTTTCCTCTTTCTTTCTTCTCCCAAAGCGGATTTCCCTCCGTCCCCCCTCCCCTGAGACCCTGCATCCCAAACCTGCCTCGCTCCTTCCCCCCCCTACCTGGCCCTCTCCCGTACGCCCCCTGCTCACCTCCCCCATCTCTTCCACTCCCTCCCTTCTTCAGGTCTCCCTCATCTCCTAGCGCCTGGCAGATCCTCTGTATTGCTCATCATCAGTGTGCCACATCAGTGTTGTGTTTAGTGCTGTTTCTTGTGTGCGTCAAGAGATGTGATTTTAATTGTGTCCTGCCTTGAGGTTCGCCGTCAGTGTTACGTTGTGTGCTATGCCATCCGTCGCTACTTTTAGCTCCAGTCATACTGTGCCTTGTGTTCTTTTAACCGTCGCCGTGTGTGGCTTTTTATATGTGCTACTTTTAAACAGTTTTTTATTATCTCCATTTTACAGTCACCCCGTTTTGTTTTGTTTTGTCTTCCATGCTGTTCCCCCCTTTTTTATATCTATATGTTCACCTTAGTCTCTCCTTTGCTGTTTTTAATGTCTTCTATTGTTTTGTACTGTCTTTCGGCTGAAGAGCAGCGCCTATGCTGCTGCCAGCCCGCCCCGATGGGGAATTGAAACACAATAAAGGAAAAAAAAAAAACCCTTGTCATCAGTCTTGTGACTCGCTCTGAAGATGGCCGGACGATACGCGGCCGAAATATCAGTAGAAGAAATTTTATTTGCGCGGCTGCATGCCCGAAATTTAATGGATTACTTTGACTGTCGTTGCACAGTACTGGGCGGGATGAAGGCACATCCTGAACTTGATTATTACTGGTAGTGGTAGCCGGTTTAGAAGAAACTATATTCACTGAGTGAGAAGGTGCTCCACGCTTATGAGAGCGAACATAGGTAGAGTTCTTTTTCTGTTGCAAGCACTCAGACTGTACATGACGTGGTTTCCCACAAATGGTGCAAGTCACGTTCTGTGAAGGACAGTGATATCTTTTATGCTTGGAAAAGCAGCGGGGACATGATTTCACAGCAGAAACACGTCTTGACGCTTTCTTAATCTGGCCACGACTTGGTGGCCTGTTCGCGCCTGAGGGGCAGTTACAATGCCGTACCTGTTTGCCACTTTGTATTACTCTGCAGACGGAGCTACCTCAAAGTTTCCCACGGAGCCATCACACGAATCCTTATGTTCAATAGTTCGTAACACTTGTTTCAAAGTAGGATCATAATCTTTAAGAATTTGTTCCTGAATCCTACTGTCTGACACATTATACGTACTAAATCAGGAATCATTGTATCACCATTGTACTGTCCACAGCTGTATTTAAAACGAGACTGTCGTATTAAACCCATAAGTCCAGTGACCCACTGACGGTATGTATGTTCTGGCGCCTTTCATAATAGAAATAACTTGTAACAAGAATGAGATTTTCACTCTGCAGCGGAGTGTGCGCTGATATGAAACTTCCTGGCAGATTAAAACTGTGTGCCAGACCGAGACTCGAACTCGGGATTAAAACCGTGTGCCAGACCGAGACTCGAACTCGGGACATTTGCCTTTCGCGGGCAAGTGCTCTACCATCTGGGCTACCGAAGCACGACTCACGCCCGGTCTCACAGCTTTACTTCTGCCAGTATCTCGTCTCTTACTTTCCAAACTTTACAGAAACTCTCCTTCTTTTTTAATGAATAAACTTGTTGTAGCTGGAATTCACAGTCACAGAGTATACAGCGCGCAATTAATACTCAGTAGCTAACGACCTAAGGAGTATCTAAATCCCAGAATATGGTATGTTTGTCTCCTTCGATATCGAAAACATGTACACAAATATTCCAGTGAAGGAAACAGTTGAAATAACAAGGAAAAAATTACTAAAGCACCAAAAGACTACCCTGCCGGATGTGTATGAATTTATGGATTTGTTAGAATTCGTTACCTCTCAAAACTACTTTATGTTCCAAAATGAAATATATACTCAACAGGAAGGCTTCACCATGGGTAGTTGTCAAGCAGGACCCCTAACTGACATTTTTGTAAACGCTTTAGATTTTTCACGGAATTTGAACCGATAAAAGATAAAATCGGATACTACAAAAGATGTGTAGATGACACATTCGTAATATGCGAAGGCTCTACACACGATTTAAACATAATGACCAACCAACTTAACGGCCTACACTCAAACATAACGTCTACAAAAGAAATAGAAAATAATAGAAGCATAAACTTTTTAGATCTCCAAATCACGAATGTAAACGGCTAACATAAATTCGGAATCTTCCGAAAACCCAGGACAACAGACTGTATTATAAGTATTGACTCATGCCATCTAAAACAACATAACCTGGCATACTTCAACTCTATGATACATAGATTATGTACTCTACCACTGGACGAGGACTAAAAACCAAAAGAACTAAGGATACTACAAAAAGTGGCTATTAACAATGGGTTCGAAGCCAAATTAGTTAAGGACATGTATGAACGCAAAATTAAAAGAGGTAATACAAGCCTAAATAGTGAAATTACGTTAGAAAGAGAGTAAAATTCGCGAAAAAAGAATAAATATGCTACCTTACCATACATAGACACAATGGGAGATAAAACTACGCACACTTTTTAGACAACCCGTGTGAAAGTCAGCTTCCACACCAATAACACCATAGCTAACAGATTAATACACAATTACAATAATAACTAACCAATTTACAAAATCAGGGGTTTATAAAATAGAATGTGACACTTGTCAGAAATATTACATGGGACAAACAGAGGAAACATTTACAGATAGATTTAAGGAACATGTTAGACAAACAGAAAATAGCACCTTTACGTTTAGCAAACACTTAAGTGAAAACCAACATAATGTTAGTTACATCGATACAGCCCTGACAATATTACACGCTGTACATAATGGAAGATTTATGAGCGTCCTTGAAGACATTGAAATATACAAGCATCTCAAAAATGATCCTGATAATATTCTAAATGAACAAACCGACTTGAGAAACAAACGATTCTTAGATAATTTTTACTCGATCTTACGATGCACACGCTAATAGTAGCTCAGACTATTGCTCAGGGTAACGTACTAATTCAGTGTATTATGAATTCTGTACATGACGAATATTAAGGCAGTGTAGAATGAATGTTATAAAACGACAAACTACCGTAAAAACGATATTGTACACATTTTACGATTAAAGTATTATTTCACTACTCGATGCCGGTAACGCGTTTTGTATGATTGACATAGTGGAGACGTACTATATTGTATTTTCATATTACTTTCGTTTGCCGTGTCAGTGACCAATTTATGTACTGAAAATGCATGTAAAGCTGAAAAAAATGCTACGTCAGCTGTGTTGGATTAGAGTGAAGGTGGTTCCATGGGAGCGTGCTACTGCTCTGGTAGCACATGAGGTACTGCGTAACATCTCACTGCCTCTGTCAGTTTGGTTCTATAGTGTTAATACAATAATTCTACGACGTAATAATATACATCCTGTACAACATTTCACAGCAAGAATGGGCCAAAAAGAATACCTACAGTTGTGTATAACGATGTTTAACCCTTATGTGTGTAAGTCGACGTATAACTCTCACGTTTACTCATGATTTTTTAAAAATAAGTCACGTAAGATTTTATAGCAGAATTCATAATTGTGCAACGAGGGCATACTCTTTGCTTCCTAGTATAGTCGTTGGACTGTAATGGCGCTCCATACATAGCAAAACAATATCTGTAATCCGTTTACGAGCCAAAACGGTTATTAGTAGCCTTCAGTCTGCAGCTGTGGTCTAATGCATTTGTGACTAGTGATCAGTTAACGAACATGTGCACTTACAGATTATGTTCTTTTACGATGTCTCAATACGTGTGCTCGCACTGTGTAACAACGTCACGAATGTATTTAACAGTATTGACAACGACATACAAATGTGTCAGCTAATATTACGTTGACATGGTTTAAAGCCATAATATGTAAGTAACATGGCTACATAGTTAAAATATCTTTTATAATCGGCACACCGCCGAGATACATAATGAACCTGTAAAATAATTTTTTAAACATTCTGTATTTTTCAGCAGCACTTGATCATGGCCTAAGGCCGAAATTGCAATAGTGTAATAAAAACGTATAATATTCACTGGCGTAAAGATGATGTTCTCCAAAAAATTAATGATTAATGGTTGGTGTTTGCTCAATAACGAATACAAATGCACAATTCAGATCTTAGTTTTACACTCACATTCACGCTTGTTGTCCACAGAGTCCTCTTATTGGGACGATGACTTGTTTGTCAACTTCATTAGAATAATAGCATTCAAACCAGGTTTACACTCACAGACAGAGTCCACAGTCAGAATTCATCATATAAATTATAATGTTATCGAAGAACTGTTTTAGATACTTGCCGAGAATCAGTAGTAGTTGTAACAAGTCATTAAAACAAAACGGTTACATGTGACACAGAATGCACTTCGTATTTACACTATACATCACAGTACACATAGTACTCATCAGAAAAATTACTCAATAGTGCTTCACTTAGTCCGATTTTCAAGGAAATGATTGATCACAAAAATCAGTCTTTCTAAAGACAATAATAATCCTTTTCTCCTACCAATCGCAATACAACTATGTCAAAATAATCACAAACTTGAATTAAGAAAAATAATTGGACGTGCATTACTGAGATTTTGCAGATACTAATATTTCCATGGACAGAGTACCCGTGGTCTGGGGGTAGCGTCTTTGATGTTTAATCAAAACGTCTCCGGTCCCGGGTTCGATCCCCGCCACTGCCTAAATTTTGATAAGTAATCAGCATTGGCGGCCGAAGACTTCCAGCATAAGAAGTCAGCCTCATTCTGCCAACGGCCTTGTCAAAGAGGGCGGAGGAGCGGTTAGAGGTTCAGGGTACTCTCTTGTCCTAGGGGTGGGAAATTGCCCCTAAAGGCAGAAGAATCAGCAATGCTCAACGACATGAGGATGCAGAAGGCAATGGAAACCACTGCATTAAAGACAAGTAACGTGTATCCACAGGACATGTGGCCTGTATTTGAAGAAGTGTCATGATGATCTCTCCATTGGCAAAAGATTCCGGAATAGTCCCCCATTCGGATCTCCGGAAAGGAACTGCCAAGGGAGAGGTTACCATGAGAAAAAGATTGAATAATCAACGAAAGGATAACGTTCTACGAGTCGGGGCGTGGAATGTCAGAAGCTTGAACGTGGTAGGGAAACTAGAAAATCTGAAAATGGAAATGCAAAGGCTCAATCTAGATATAGTAGGGGTCAGTGAAGTGAAGTGAAGTGGAAGGAAGACAAGGATTTCTGGTCAGATGAGTATCGGGTAATATCAACAGCACCAGAAAATGGTATAACAGGTGTAGGATTCGTTATGAATAGGAAGGTAGGGCAGAGGGTGTGTTACTGTGAACACTTCAGTGACTGGGTTGTTCTAATCAGAATCGACAGCAGACCAACACCGACACCGATAGTTCAGGTATACATGCCGACGTCGCAAGCTGAAGATGAACAGATAGAGAGTGTATGAGGATATTGAAAGGGTAATGCAGTATGTAAAGGGGGACAAAAATCTAATAGTCATGGACGACTGGAATGCAGTTGTAGGGGAAGGAGTAGAAGAAAAGGTTACATGAGAATATGGGCTTGGGACAAGGAATGAAAGAGGAGAAAGACTAATTGAGTTCTGTAACATGTTTCAGATAGTAATAGCGAATACCCTGTTCAAGAATCACAAGAGGACGACGTATACTTGGAAAAGGCCGGGAGATACGGGAAGATTTCAATTAGATTACATCATGGTCAGACAGAGATTCCGAAATCAGATACTGGATTGTAAGGCGTACCCAGGAGCAGATATAGACTCAGATCACAATATAGTAGTGATGAAGAGTAGGCTTTAGTTCCAGACATTAGTCAGGAAGAATCAATACGCGAAGAAGTGGGATACGGAAGTACTAAGGAAGGACGAGATACGTTTGAAGTTCTCTAACGCTATAGATACAGCAAAAAGGAATAGCGCAGTAGGCAGTACAGTTGAAGATGAATAGACATCTCTAAAAAGGGCCACCACAGAAGTTGGGAAGGAAAACATAGGTAAAAAGAAGGTAGCTACGAAGAAACCATGGGTAACAAAGGAAATACTTCAGTTGATTGATGAAAGGAGGAAGTACAAACATGTTCTGGGAAAATCAGGAATACAGAAATACAAGTCGCTGAGGAATGAAATAAATAGGAAGTGCAGGGAAGCTAAGACGAAATGGCTGCAGGAAAAATGTGAAGACATCGAAAAAGATATGATTGTCGGAAGGACAGACTCAGCATACAGGAAAGTCAAAACAACCTTTGGTGACATTAAAAGCAACCGTGGTAACATTAAGAGTGCAACGGGAATTCCACTGTTAAATGCAGAGGAAAGAGCAGATAGGTGGAAAGAATACATTGAAAGCCTCTATGAGGGTGAAAATTTGTCTGATGTGATAGAAGAAGAAGCAGGAGTCGATTTAGAAGAGATAGGGGATCCAGTATTAGAATCGGAATTTAAAAGAGATTTGGAGGACTTACGGTCAAATAAGGCAGAAGGGATAGATAACATTCCATCAGAATTGCTAAAATCATTGGGGGAAGTGGCAACAAAATGACTATTCACGTTGGTGTGTAGAATATATGAGTCTGGCTATATACCATCTGACTTTCGGAAAAGCATCATCCACACAATTCCCAAGACGGCAAGAGCTGACAAGTGCGAGAATTATCGCACAATCAGCTTAACAGCTCATGCATCGAAGCTGCTTACAAGAATAATATACAGAAGAAAGGAAAAGAAAATTGATAATGCGCTAGGTGAAGATCAGTTTGGCTTTAGGAAAAGTAAAGGGACGAGAGAGGCAATTCTGACGTTACGGCTAATAATGGAAGCAAGCCTAAAGAAAAATCTTTCATAGGATTTGTCGACCTGGAAAAAGCGTTCGACAATATAAAATTGTGCAAGCTGTTCGAGATTATGCAAAAAGTAGGGGTAAGCTACAGGGAGAGACGGGTCATATACAATATGTACAACAACCAAGTGGACGATCAAGAACGAAACGCTCGTATTAAGATGGGTGTAAGACAAGGCTGTAGCCTTTCGCCCCTACTCTTCTATCTGTACATCGAGGAAGCAATGATGGAAATGAAAGAAAGGTTCAAGAGTGGAATTAAAATACAAGGTGAATGGATATCAATGATACGATTCGCTGATGACATTGCTATCGTGAGTGAAAGTGAAGAAGAATTAAATGATCTGCTGAGGAATGAACAGTCTAATGAGTACACAGTATGGTTTGAGAGTAAATCGGAGAAAGACGAAGGTAATGAGAAGTGGTAGAAATGAGAACAGCGAGAAACTTAACATCAGGATTGATGGTAACGAAGTCAATGAAGTTAAGGAATTCTGCTACCTAGGCAGTAAAATAACCAATGCCGGACGGAGCAAGGAGGTCATCAAAAGCAGACTCGCTATGGCAAAAAAGGCATTTCTGGCCAAGAGAAGTCTACTAATATCAAATACCGGCCTCAATTTGAGGAAGAAATTTCTGAGGATGTACGTCTGGAGTACAGCATTGTATGGTAGTGAAACATGGACTGTGGGAAAATCAGAACAGAAGAGAATCGAAGCATTTGAGATGTGGTGCTATAGACGAATGTTGAAAATTAGGTGGACTGATAAGTCAGTAGACTGATGACAAAAAAAAAATCGACAGGTTGCATATAGTTACTGCAATAGTGACTGTCGGGAGCAGACTTGGCTTAGGTTTTGCACGTTTACTCCGTCTCACCATTTAAAGACAGGCATACAAACAAAGTTTAATTTTGGAAACTACATAACCTTTTCTACAGTTGCTGGATGGGATTATGCTACTCAGACATTCAGGGTGGCCTATGAATTTAGAAAGGTTTATGAAACAGCTTTATGCATCTATGTTGGTAATACCCTACTTACAGGTAGCATATAGAAAATTCTTTTAAATTACGCAAAAATCGCAATTAATGGTTGAGTCAATTAATGAAGTATGACAACTTGTGCATAAAAATTTCGTCAACACAAGTATGGTAGTAATGATCGGAATCTGACAATCACAGTAGCAAAATATGCAATGATAAATGTAACTTCTTAGAACATTTATGTTACCCATTTCGCAAGTATCACATAATGGTAGTTATGTTACTGGAAATACAGAATTCCAGCCTTTGTAAACCCATAAATACCCATGTATTAACTCACATAATATTTGCTAAGCTCTACTGTAGTAAAAAGCTTAGCTGTTAATATCATTTGATTAGTAACGATCGCTGACAGTTGCAACCAATAGAAGAATCAGTACTTCTGAAATGATAACCAGGACAAGCAGTAAATGAAATATTACTTAGATAAGATCTTGAAATGTTCAAGAATATTTAACATGCAAATTACGTGAGTAATTTATATGCTAAATATTATTAGAAGTCGAAATAATAAAATATGGAGTTATTATAATTGCTATATCTCTAAAGAACTAAAGTATCTTTGACAGACCCTCGACTGGTGTCCAACATGGAAACTAAATCTAATAACATCAGACACGTAGCCCACAATACGCTAAAGCTACTAAAACTAGTAACTGGACGAACTTGGGGCTTACACCCTTCCATTATCTTCTACACTTTCGTCCTCAAACTATCATCTTCTGTGCAAATGTGGCATGGATATCTGCCCACCTAACATATTTAAGTCACTTCGAACCCGTGAACGTCTTGCACCCTGCCTCACTTTCTCTGTTCACTTATGTACCCCCACATTTCAATTCTTTGTTTCCCAACTAATTTTCAATCCTAGTATTCTGCCGCGCCTCTACCGACACGTTCTATCATCCCTACAATTGCGCACACTCTGTATCCTCTTCCAACAAAATTTCAGTCGTGTTCTTCTCCTAAATCGAGAACTCCACCCCGACATTTACCCATTCCACCAACTATAAATCCGACGCACCCATTCTACTTCAAGAGGGATCCCCTTCTTTTTCCATCCCATATTTCCCTACACCTTTTTCACTTACCACTTTTCCCTATCGCGTTATCCATCTTCAGACTATGGCCTTACTAACATTCCCAACTAGTCCTCCCTTCGTGTCTCCAAACCTCCACTCCTCGTCTATCGATATTACCCATTAGTCCTCCAACATTATCCATGGCCCTTCTACACAACCCAACTTTTTCCCCCATCAACAACAGACTAACTTTGTATCTTGTTTTAAATATTTTATATTTATTGTTACTGCTTTCGGTTTACATTTTCATAATTTACCTTTTAAACCAAAAATGACCAAAATCAATACTCTTTTATATAAACGCTTCCTTTAATTTCACCTGTACAAATTTTTAAATTGTAAATATCTCTCGTTTCAGTTTTAATGTTTTTTCGTCTTTGTTGGTGTTACTTGTTCCTTGGCTGAACAGCAAGCTTAATATACCACTGACCGCTCCCCCTCCACCCCCCTCCCTGAGTCCCTATTGGTCGATGGGAATGAAATGCCAGTGTAGAAAAAAGCTACATTATACAAATAACTGTACATTCTGAACAACCATAGTATTAATTTTTCAAGCCTCCTTGACATTTACACAATGCGACATAGTCAGGAGTTGAGAAAATGCGCAAATTCTGATGCATCGCCGAGTGCCGTGCTAAATTGATTCCGGATGATTTATAACAGTTGCGGCGCCGGTATTATTGTTGTTCTCCTATCTAATTTCCGCGCTAGATGGGTTCTGAAACGTCGTTATTTGAAATCTCGCGGGTAATTGCCGTCATGTCTGCGAACCACGCTAAATCACCGGTTATGAAAGAACTCATTCCACTAGGAAAAATTTCTCATTGGGCTATTATACAGGATGATTGATTAGAGAAAGCGATATGTCAGCTGGAGATTATTTCTGCCCGTAAAAATATTCCGCCCTGCTCGTAATCAACGTGCTCTGGAACTTCAGCGAAAACAAACTGCACGCTACATGATTCATCGAAATTCATACACTTGCACATGCTGAAATTTTGATGTGATCAGTTGCTGTGTTTTCTTTCGGAGACAGGTGGAATGGTAAGTAGTAATGATGTCGCAAATTATTTTAGAATGAAACATTATCTGTGGACCGGAACTCTGGAGTGGATTGTTAGGTTTCCATGATCCGGGCAGACACAGACAGTGGAAGGTGTAAGTTCTTGATGACCCCTGCGAGATAACTGCATCCCACGCGCGCAGAAGTAATAGCTTCTAGGAAGAAGCCGCATCAAGAAACATTTCACATAGACCACTGGATAAAGGCTGCATCTAGTACTTTCCCGACGTTAAGCCCTGGTGGCTCAAAGTCATCTATTCACCTGCCACTACTGCGTTTCACAGCGTTTTTGCATCTTCTGTAATCTGGTTGAGACGTTTGTTGGTTCATCTATCATAAAACCACCCTTTTAAATGCGATGTCCTGCCTCCCGCATTTACTCTGCAATTCAATCACCATTCTGTAGTGAATCAGTGTCCTGATACGCCTAACTGTTCTCCTGATTTGCCGCTGATTCTGAGTATGCATTTTTCCATTGATTACTGAACAACCCTAAAACTTACTACGGTTATGGCACGAAATATCCAAGTCTCACTACTATAATTCGTAAGTCGTGATACACACCGATTATACAGGGTGGTCCATTGATCGTGACCGGGACAAATATCTCACGAAATAAGAGTCAAACGAAAAAACTACAAAGAACGAAACTTGTCTAGCTTGAAGGGGGAAACCAGATGGCTCTATGGTTGGCCCGCTAGATGGCGCTGCCCTAGGTCAAACTGATATGAACTACGTTTATTTAAATACGAACCCAAATTTTTATTACATATTTGTGTAGTAAGTAAAGAAATATGAATGTTTTAGTTGGATCACTTTTTTTGCTTTGTGATGGATGGCGCTGTAATAGTCACAAAAGTATTAGTATGTGGTATCACGTAACATTCCGCCAGCGCGGACGCTATTTGCTTCGTGATACATTACCCGTGTTAAAATGGACCGTTTCCCAATTGTGGAAAAGGTCGATATCTTGTTGATGTATGGCTATCGTGATCAAAATGCCCAACGGGCGTGTGCTATGTACGCTGCCCGGTATCCAAGACGACATCATCCAAGGGATCGGACCGTTCGCCGGATAGTTACGTTATTTAAGGAAACAGGAGGTGTTCAGCCACATGTGAAATGTCAAGCACGACCTGCAAAAAATTATGATGCCCAAGTACGTGTTTTAGCTGCTGTCGCGGCTAATCCGCACATCAGTAGCAGACAAATTGCCCGAGAATCGGGATTCTCAAAAACGTCGGTCATGAGAATGCTACGTCAACATCGACTGCACCCGAACCATATTTCTAAGCACCAGGAATTTCGTGGCGACGACTTTGAACGTCGTGTACAGTTCTGCCACTGGGCACAAGAGAAATTACTGAACGATGACAGATTTTTTACACGCGTTCTATGTAGCGACGAAGCGTCATTCACCAACAGCGGTAACGTAAACAGGCATAGTATGCACTATTGGGCCACGTATATCCGTTTGACCTTCGACAGCGCCATCTTGCGAGCCAACCATAGCGCCATCTGGTTTCCCCTTTCAAGCTAGACGGGTTTCGTTCTTTGTAGTTTTTTCGTTTGATGAGTATTTCGTGAGATATTTGTCCCGGTCACTCTCAATGGATGACCCTGTATACTTCCAGTTTCAAAAGCCTGGAAAGGAGCCGATTCAGCCAAAAAATTTCCGACCTGTTTCCTTAATCTGTCATCTATATAAGTTACTCGAAAGAATGAAACTGTCGAGAATATAAACCAAAATCGACACAAAACTTTTCCCTGAACAAGGTGTGTTTATTTTTATGTAGGGTGGAACCCTTCCATTCCCCTACCGGCACGGTGACCATCAGAAAATTTCTAGTGTCACCTCTGCGTTTGTTGGTGCTTCATCGAAGAGTTCACAGGATGCGTACGTCTGGGAGTGATCACCGATTAATACGTGCCCATCGGGAGACAGATTTGGTCCAAGGCGAACAAAGAGTAGCGGTTTTGACGGGCATAGGGAAAAGAGTACCAAGAGAAGTTCCGAGGTAAAAAAAACCCTGCGATAGCCGAGTCACGTTGTAAGGGCAGTAGCGGTCTCTTGATATCTGCGACAGCTCATGCAAGATTCGGATTGTGTTAGTGGTTGGGTATCATGCATCCGTACCGTAAGTCTTGGCTAGGTTTGTCATGTAGTGAATCCGTCCTTGTCGAGAATGGGGCGCAACTGCCGCTGGGTAACGGTGAAGTTTCCTCAGCCAGCTGCAGCGTCTGCTGCTCTGTGTCGTCATATGTTAGTCAGTTCGACAGTCCTTGAAAGAATAGGCGGGTGTAATTTGTATTGGCAGCTTGTTTGTGTATTGTGTTCGACTTTCCTGCAACTGCCATCTCTTTTGATTGTGGCTCAGCTAGCAGTGCTAGTAAGTGGCTGTTTTGCAAGTGCCCACATTATTGCATCGTTTGCGTGGTTGCATTAATGTCACAGTTAGTCCACAAGGAGCAGTGTCATTGGGAGCTTGTGTTCCGCCTCTGGTTGTGGTCGTTGTTCCCCAGGTCTAGGATGCGAGGGTTGATCGAGTAATTAGATTTTCTGTATAGTCGTGTCGCTTTTTTTCTAATACCACCAAGAGAGTCTTAAGGCGGTATTCATTGTGAAGAGCCGCGCGGGATTAGCCGAGAAGTCCCAGGCGCTGCAGTCATGGGTTGTGCGGCTGGTCCGGCGGAGTCCTCCCTGGGGCATCGGTGTTTGTTAGCTTATGGACTGATGACCTTAGCAGTTAAGTCCCATAAGATTTCACACACATTTGAACATTTTCGTTGTGAAGATGTGCTGTACGAGTATATCTGAGAGCGTTGCTTATGATATGAGTGCTTTGTCCTGTTTCTTCTGAAGGCGGTTCGGGTGTTAAGCCGCTGTGTGTCCGGAGACAGGAGCTGCGTATGTCATCAGTGGTCAGATCAACGTCGTGTACACAGACACTTTCCTGCTCAGTGTACTACTACTGTTGAGCATTGGGCGTAGTTGTTTGAGCCTCGCTTTAGCTCTGTCGGCCGTGTATGTGGTCTTCCCCCCCCCCTCCCTCCCAGTATACGCTTGCGGTCCAGCCAGATGCCGAGGAATCTGACTTTCGCACAGAAGCGTATCGGGCATTTAAGTAGTTTGCTCAATTGTTTCGGTCTGCGAGTAAACAGAAATGCCTGGCACTTGTCGACTTTAATACGCCATCACTCCAACTGGGACTTGACAGTTCTGAGTGTTGCCTGTAGTCTGTTTAAGTGTGATGGTTTCCAGTCTTCCGCAAGGATGGCAGTGTCATCCGCGTAGATGCCTACCATCGTGTTGCAAGTTGTCCGCACATCATTAACGTATACAAGACGAGGCCGAGGTTGCCGTCCTGGGGTGTAGCTGCTTGGATAACATGTTGTGCTGGCTGTTTGCCCTGAATGACCGTGTTGAAACATCGACCCAACCTGGAAAAGCATGTAGCAGTCAAATACTAAATCTGTCTGGAAACACTGAAGACGGTTTGGAAGGAAGTTGATAACTGCTGCTGTCCTCGTTGACCTTTCTAATGCGTTTGATACAGTAAACAACTAACGAATCCTCACAAAAGTCGACAAAGTAACAAACAAGATTCTAGGTAACTCTACAAAGGGAAGACAAGTAGAGACAGAAATCAAAGAAACGGATTAACAAAGGGAAGTCTTCTTTCCCCTGTTTTGTACAATTTGTACACAAATAACCAGCTACATCAGCTGCAAGTAAAAAGACTCATATATGCAGACGACGCTGTCATCACTGCTGAGGAAAGATCATGCGAAGGGACTGAAGGAAAAGTGATATAAGCTTTGTATACCTTGGGGAATTACTATGAAGAAAGATATCTACAGTCTAATCTAGAAAAAAATCGCAAGTATGCGCATTACACCCGCGTGTTAGAAAAGTCGCAATGACAGTTGGAAATAAAATGGAGTGAGGTTGGTCTACAGTACTGTACGAAATCAAAAACCTCGGAAGTCCCCCTGCACCGTACACTGTCATATTAAAAAAAACACTCCACTAATCTGAAAGGCAAAATATGTGTAAGTAACAATATTATACGTAAACTGACTGCTTCAACATGTGAAGCACAACCTGAAGTTATTCGATTACAGCAATGGGACTCTGTTCAGCAACCAGGTACCAGTATCAGAGAGAAACTCATAGACCTCACTCTATATGATATTGTCACGGTTTTCACCGGATATCTGAAGCCTTGACCTGTCCAAAAAATTTTCCCAAATGCGGCCTTAGCACCACCAAATATAAGACGCAATGTAGCCAATGAAATAGAGAGGAAAAAGCAACACGGTACTTCACTTATAACCATCATAGAGTTCCAAGTATTCTCATTTCAAGAAAGAGCTTTATGGAAAAACATTACTGTACAAGGCCTACCTGAGACCTGCCGCCAATGTTTGTAGTTGGACTCTCTGCAAAACACAAACCTGTACCCCAAAGAGGAAATCAACAATATAATACAATGAGAGAACTGAATAGATTAAGAGCACACGTCACAAAATGCAAAGGAAATATGGTGAAGTGAAGTTACTCTGCAGATGACCAGTGTGAATGTGGAGAAACACAGATGACTGAATATTTATTCATAGGCCCACAGATGGAGTTTCTTTGCACAGTGGAAGATCTAGGTTTCTGCCATGACAAGGCTGTTAGTGCTGCAGAGTTTTGGAGGAAGAGAGTTTAGATATTCTTGCCCGGACACGGAAAGTAGAATAAGTAAGTTCCAAACACACTGAACGCCTTGATTTCAAAACCATATTTGGTTTACCAAACTTACGCAAGACTTCCATATCCTCCGTTTGTTTATTTTTGTATTGAATCAGTCGTTTTCTTAAGCTTTCCTAAATGTTCCTAAATAAATATTATCATTCGCCAAATTTATGATTAAATTTCTTATTGATATTATTTTCCTTCTTATATACATGATAACCAATATCTGGCCCACTAAAAACAAGGTACTTCACAGTAATTCTTGAGGCTTTCACGGCGACCTGTTCTCTGCAGATGATCGCGTCGTACTCGCACGATATTTCTATGGCGTAACTCGCTTCACTCTGGTAGCACCTGAAGAAGACAGAGAGTTAGGCCGTCGAAATATCGTGCGAGAACGACGCGAGCATCCGGCAAAGATCATGATTATTCAAGTACCTTCAATTTTATTTTTATTTCTTAATGAATATTTCACTCTGCAGTGGACTGCGCGCTGTTTGGAAACTTACTGGCAGATTAGAACCGTGTGTCGGACCGGAATCTGTATCAGGAACATTACCGTCGTGGGTAATTCCTTCACCGGCAGAGCTATCTGGGCGCGACTGAAGACCCGCCCTCAGGGCTATACCTATATATTTGCAAAGATTGCATCATCAAGGTCGAGTCTCTTATCACTCTACTGCCAGTGACGTGAATCTCCATTCAAGATTTCGTTAAAAAGATATATTAATATTGTGTAAAGGGTGCACTGACGAATGGTGTGTATTCGACCAAGTAAGATGAACCGTAAACTTCTCGAGAAGTCGTTTTCCCATTCCAATCACCAAGAAACTTAACCCGTTTACCACCCTTATTAAAAATAAATAAGGTTCAAGGATCATCTGTTGTAGTCTGTATTTCCACTTCATGAATTGATAGTTCAAACTTAAAAAGGGAAACTGAATAGTGTGTTTCATTGATTCCCCATATCATTTTCTGTAATTTCGTGTCCTATACCTCCAAAGAGGGCGACGTGGGAGTGAGGAACTAAAATTTGCGGCTGTACTTAGATCTACAGGATGTATGGTTATTGGCCACTGGCACCTGGTGTGGTACTTCTCGACCAGACCTGCGAGCACCCACTATTGTAACTGGAACTACCACCCCGAATATCAACCGCACATTCCTTACCTACCCAACGTAGCTCCTGAAATTCTACCTGTTTTAATAATACGAGAACGTTAGACTCGGCTATGCTCGCCTCCCCAGATCAAATGTTGTTCCTCAAAAAGACTGCATGCGAGTGGGCCATATTCTAGGCTAGATAACCAAATCCTTTACTGAGAATCATTCCCAGCTCGTGACCGCAGGAACTTCACCCTCAGCTGCCTTCATAATTTTCGCTGTAGTAGGTTCGCTTGCTACCAGTTCCAGCGAAAAGTAGCTCAAATCCCATTCAAGGTAGCTTACAATCAATTTGTAGGAGCCAGGTAGAACGGCACCATCGAGAAACAATCTGACAAAGAACTAACCATGACAAGCCATCTACTACTGCAGACAAAATTCAAATGGCTCTGAGCACAGTGGGACTCAACAACTGAGGTCATCAGTCCCCTAGAACTTAGAACTACTTAAATCTAACTAACCTAGGGACATCACACACATCCATGCCCGAGGCAGCATTCGAACCTGCGACCGTAGCGGTCGCGCGGTTCGAGACTGAAGCGCCTAGAACCGCTCAGCCACACCGGCCGGCTACTGCAGACAGGAAATAATTATAGTATAAAGAACCATGTGTTACCGTGAGTGAAGTTAAAAGTTACAGTGTAAATAACTGTGAATAAATTTGCACCTGTGTTACAGCAAAATTTTGAACTGAAATCGAAGGGTGGCATTAGTTTACTGGGAGGGAAGAGTTGAAGGGAGTCAATTTATAGTAGAACTTGGAGCCCAGAGCTGTAATCAGGCAACAGCCATAGGCAGCCAGCGCTGGTCATTGAACTACATTGTCAGTGATAGCAACCAGCACCTTGTCGCTCAACCTCTGCGTGCCGACACCCCTGACAGTCTCCATGGAGATTATGCAGCGTGGCCCGCTGCCGATTACGACAGCCGCCTGGTCATTGCCCATGTCCTTTAGTATGATACATAAACTCGACTGCTGCCGTGTATTCAGCAGGCAGCAGCAGCACTTAAGCCCACCAAAACCAGATTGCCATCGTCGAACAGTAGGAGTAGTTATAGGAGTAGTTGCCTGACGTCCAGTGTGTGATTTTAAGCACTATGCTGATTACGCAGCCATTATCTACCGCCTCTGGGCCACGATTCCCTGCCTATCATCTGACCAACGGGACATTCAGGTAAGTGAACAATTCACCACAGTATCGGAAGTACAACGGAAGGTCCCAGTAAGCACAGCATCCGCCGAGATGTCAACGGAGACGTCACTCCTCTGGGGCCATGGACTGGATTGCAGCTGGGGGTACATAGAGGTAACGTCGCCGGAATTACGAGCCTCTCGCAATGCAGCAGCAGTTGGCAGCGGGGTATGCGGTCAAATGGTTCAAATGGCTCTGAGCACTATGGGACTCAACATCTTAGGTCATAAGTCCCCTAGAACTTAGAACTACTTAAACCTAACTAACCTAAGGACATCACACACACCCATGCCCGAGGCAGGATTCGAACCTGCGACCGTAGCAGTCCCGCGGGTCCGGACTGCAGCGCCAGAACCGCTAGACCACCGCGGCCGGCGTATGCGGTCAGGATCTAGAGGCTGATGTACTGGCGAAAACTCTCACTGAGTCTCACTTGCAGCTTTCAAGTCTCATGATTGTCTACAATCAGCAGTAAAGAAGTTTGTATAATGTCAACTGGACCCACTTGTTCTGTACGTCACATCGTTCTTTCGTAGAGAACTGCCGTTCACAACCAGCCATCCTACGAAACCCGCCGTAGTCAACGGTGCAGATGGTAGCCACAAATGAACCGCTATGGTAACTACATTGCTTGACATTTGCTAAGGAACAGAGGCATTGTTGGACAGGAATAATCACAGGGAATGGTTGACGAGATGAAACACATTAGGTAACTAATAAAGGTGCAGTGGTATATTTATAACGAAAGTGGTACAGATTTCACCACATAAGCAGGACCACAGACATGCAAAATGTTCGTGTTTGACGCGGGTAACCATCCCAACACAGAGGTCGATAACGGAATATGTCCTCCTCGCACAGTAAAGCACAGCTTGCACATGGTATTCCTGCTGCCTATCAATGTCTACCAAAGTGTTGAGCAGTCCTTAGGGGATAATGTCCCACTCTTCATTCAAGACGGTTTTCAGTTTTTGCATAGTTCATGGAGAGGAGAATACGTTGATAAACACTTCTGCTGAGAGAACTTCGCGCATTTCCTGCAGCATTTATGTCAGGTCAGTAGAGAGGCTATTGCAAACGTTCAGTATCATCACTTTCCGCTGTGTCTGACACCTCAGCGGTCCTGTGTAGGCGGTAATAGTGAATAGCCGGCCGGGGTGGCCGAGCGGTTCTAGGCGCTTCAGTCTGGAATCGTGCGACCGCTACGGTCGCAGGCTCGAATCCTGCCTCGGGCATGGATGTGTGTGATGTCCTTAGGTTAGTTAGGTTTAAGTAGTTCTAAGTTCTAGGGGACTGATTACCTCAGATGTTAAGTCCCATAGTGCTCAGGGCCATTGAACCATTTCTTTTTGTGGTGAATATACAGGAAGTTAAGACCTACGACACCCCTTAACAGGTGGACAATGCACCTGAATGATCTGTCTGCAATACTGATGTGCTGCAACTGTATTTCTCTCTCCATACTAAATGGTGGCGAGAATCAACTGACACAGTGGAGCTGGTAGCGGCCAGAATCACTTGCCATAGTGAAACGGAAATCGTTCACTCTGAACCACTGTTTCTGACCCAACCAACGTGTCCTCTACACCAATGACGATGACGAGTGTTGTGCATTTAAGAGGTATCTGAGCATACAAACCAGCCTCATTCCATTTCCGCGAAATGGTTCTGGCAGACACACATGTACCGGTAGCGGTTGCAATATTTACAGCGATTTACGTAGGACTGATGTGTGCCTTTCCGCCATTAGCGCTTCGTATCGGTCCTCTTGCGGTGTGTTGGTCCGTCATCGATCATCGTAATGCTTTCGCAAAGCATTTCCACACTCAGAGGCCTTTTTTATCCTAGAGATGACACTTTTCGACACAGTCATTACTGTGACCGCGTTAGTGACACTTTGACCAGATTAGAACCGTCCAACTGCTCCTCCACCATGGTAAACACGCACATCTCACACGGAATGTCGCACTAATCGGTTCCACAACACCCTCCGCCAAGCATCGTAGAACGTGAAACGTCGAATGCATAAAGAGCATTCGTGCAAAGTCTTTCATACAGTGATACATCCTATCATCCACATGTCCTGTTACTATCACTGATCGGGTGTTCCGTTGAAATTCTCTGTCGTTCTGCAGCAACTGGCAGTTGTTCCTTAGCAAGTGACAGTTGATATGTACCAGTTGTCTAACAGTTTACAATTACGTTTCTCATTGCAGTCATAATTAAAAATCCGATTAGATTTACTACAAACGGAAGCAGCAATGCTAAATTCTGTGTACAGAATCACTCCTTCGCATCAGTACATGCGTATTCAGCTGTCATACTCGTACCCTGTTCTTCACATTCATCTCTAAGAGACAGAGACGATGAGTCATTTTCCAGTGGTGCAAAGTGTCTTTTATGGAAATATTGTGGAAGCTGATCATTGGAGACCAATTTGTGGATTTTAAATAAAGCACTACCAAATTGCCGCGCGGGATTAGCCGAGCGGTCTAGGCGGTGCAGTCATGGACTGTGCGGCTGGTCCCCGGCGGAGGTTCGAGTCCTCCCTAGGGCATCGGTGTGTTTGTCCTTAGGATAATTTAGGTTAATTAGTGTGTAAGCTTAGGGACTGGTGACCTTAGCAGTTAAGTCCCATAAGATTTCACACACATTTGAACTACCAAATTCACCAAAGTATTCGTAATTAGCATTTGGCGAACTTTCATTTCGAATGAAATGATCAGTCAAAACGTGGGAGCGTTGCTTGTGAATGGAACTAAGTCAGGAAATCTTGCTTATCATTTATGTGATGTACTGAAACACACACGCTATTATTGTTGCGTCATGAGCCTCAGGTAGACCTCCACAACCAGCACAGGTTTATCCTTGGTGCCCAGCGACGTAATTCTGCAGCTGGACGTTGCCAAAGTGACAGCACAGAACCCTGCATTGCGAAGTTCTGCCATCACCGGTTGAGGGAGGTTTTACATGATATAACATTGTGGTATACCCACAGCCGAAAAAGAGAAGGGATTCAGCCTCCTGTCATAATCCAACTGTCCAGAGACAGTACAAATGCTGCCTGCTCAGCCAGTAGCAGCATTCATTTGCCCCACGAATTCCTCCTGTACAGTCTCCCTGCTGATCAATGGTCGAATGAATGCATTAGCTATTCCAGGTTCATCGAGTAGCGTCAACAGCCGGGTGAAGCCGCTGACCTACGAGCTGTCATCTACTCCAGATGGTTCTGCGATTCCAACTGGATCTGCCTAGGTGAGGCTGCCCAGCGTGTGCCACTCTCCGACGCTCCTGGGTTCGACGTGACGCGGGTGTGTTTTTCGCCTCCCTAAACGTACTTGCGAGACGCATGCCCGTTTAGCTACCTATTTCAGGTGCGCTGCGGGGATGACACACAGGGTGATTAGGGAGATCGCTGCCTGATACCAGCCGCTGCTGTTGGGATGCGTATGAGCCGCGACCAGCTGCTCGCCCACTGTCATCGAAGTAGTGTATCACCTTTCCCTTATCTGCCTAACAGCAGGTTTAGAGATCATAGCCCTCCGTGCTTCTCTGTCCTGTACTTCCTTCTTCATTCCTTGGAACCCTCTTTGCAGTCCACTGAAATCATCTAGCATCTGCCACCTTCTTCTGCCCTACCCTCTTTTCCCCTGAATTAAAACCTTCAGTTACCTGTACTAGAAGATAATCTCGTCTCAATTGATGTCCGATCCCGTTTAATTTCTCCTTCTTTATTTTCAGCGACATCTTCCGATCTTCTACGCCTCTTTCGAGTACTTGCATTTCACTGAATTTATCATTACATGCGCTATGTTCACATTTCACAAGCTTCAATGCTCTTCACGTCCTGTTTTCTCGGTATCTTATATTTCTGCTCTATATAAGGCCACACTCAGTACCTGACTTTTCACTAATGTCTTTGTCAATTCTCAGGTCGGATCAAGAGTCTTTTCTGCTTTAGAAATGCCTCTTTCACCAGAACCGTTCTGACTTTATTGTCCTTTTCACAGTTCATATTTCCCAACTCCAACTTTCGAAATCCTTGAGTGACCTGACCTGCTCAATGGTTTCAGTCTGTAATTTGCACTCCACTCTTTTCTTCTTTAAGCCTATAATCACGCCTTTCAGTTTCTTTTTATTTACACCGATGTCCAAAATTAAAGCAACAAACGGAAATAATGCAAGGTTGCGTTTATTTTGCCACAAAACAGTGTAAACTGGTGATAGTAAAGTAGAAACGATGTCAAGATTACCGAACATAAATAACTGCAACATGCAAAACGGTAGACAAAAATGTTCTTCTTTCTTTTTTTTTTCAAACGTAACGGATTTGCACACACATTCTGACAACTGGTTAATGTGGTCAGTATGGGTTTTGACCACCTGTGGCACCAATTCAGGCCAGACAACGACGGAACGTGCTGCGAATGATGTCATCAATCCCATGTTGACGCAATAAAGCCCATTATTCCTGCAGAGCTGCCCTTAAGCCTTGGAGTGAGGTTGGTGGATGCCGACGTGATGCAACCCGTCTCCCTAGTACGTTCCAAACATGCACTATGGAATTAAAATCGGGAGATCGCGGAGGCAACGCCATTTCTGCAATATCATCCGTTTGCAAAAAAACATCAACCATCATTACCTAGTCTGGGCCACCAGCATCTCGCAACAACCGCGCATAGGATGCCCAGATTTCCTTATGGTACATGACAACAGCTAGATCTTTCTGATTCACGAGTATAGTTTCACATTAGGGATGTCAGTCTCTTTCCACAATGTTCTGGTCGCGAAATCGTGTTCCACCTTCCCTCCAGGTGCGAATCCGTCGAGACTCACTCTCCATATCAAATCGGTACTCATCTGTGACAAGAACATAGGCCCACCGTTCGACCGTTCAGGTGGCATGTTGACAGTTCCACTCCAGACGTTTCCTTTTGTGAAGACACGCCAGAGGTAAACATACAGCAGATTTCAACAACAATATCCCTTCCGCAGAAGCCTTTTGTGCACCATTTACCTCGATATAACACGTCTAGGGGATGCTGCTTGCCCAGATGATAGTTGCAGTGCATACTGAAATGGTACCGTCCCACCCTTACAGCCAAAGAACAGTCCACTCTTTCTGATATCACACGTGGTCGGCCCTGTCCTGATCTCCGGGATAAGTTTTTTTTTTTTCCTTTATTGAATTTCAATTCCCCCCGAAGAGGGCGGGCTGGCAGCAGCTTAGTATGCCGCTCTTCAGTCTACAGACTTTGTGAGAAAGATCAAGAGAGTAAATAACAAAAAACAGGCGATAAAATCGGAGACTTAAAGAGTAACATGGCGAAAAGAAATCGTGGAACTTAAAACAAAGAACAGAGGGATGCTAATAAAATACATACGAAGCAGACAGGTAAAATAATAGACAGACAATTAAAAAACACGGCGACAGTCTGGAGTCTGTTCGCAACACGAGAAAGACGAACAACACTGAATAGTCACTGGAACACTGCACTAAACAGTTGGCAAATGTGACATACCACAGTCGAGAGCAGGTGGGGGGAAACTGGACAGAAGATGGGAAAACAAAAAAAGGGGGGAATCCGGGATAAGCTTCGGTCTCTATAAACAACAGAACGGTTCACATTAAGCCATCTGGGCACATCAGTTTGCGACTATCGTGTTTCCATTCTTCCTATGTCCCTCTACAGCGGAGAATCTGTAGGCGTCTTCTCTGTGCTATACTGCACAGCTTGTGACTGTGTACACAGCGATTGTGAATGTAGGACTATCCTGCAGCCACTACCCCGCTTGATAGGTGCCCTCACTTCATTGCTGGCGTGGTTGTTCGTTGATCGGAATTCCATCTGCCGGGCAGAACACGATCATAACGACATCTGTTGACAGTTTGTGTGATTGTATCGTGAATTAAACACCGGACGGGGATATAGTAGTTCGTTGCTTTAATTTTGGACACCAGTGTATTTCATATCGAATGCCACACAGGCTCCGTTTAGATCATTTAGCATTTCAATCAGTTTCTCTTCATTTTCTGTAAGAACCACCATTTTTTCTGCGAATCTTGTGCATTTTATTTTCCGTACAGATTTTCTGGTGCCTCATTTCCCTCGCAAACAACATTTCACAATTCCCTTCAAATAAATGTTAAATAGGATCGGTGAGACGCAACAGCCTCGTATGACGCCTTCCGGAGCTTGCTGTCTACCGATGACTCATTTCGTACTATTGTCTCTTGATTTAACTAGTGAGTTGTAGTCTTCCCTCTTTCCACACTCGTCCATTTCCCTCCAAGGTATCCATCATCGTATTCCACTGCACTTTGCGAAAGATCTTTTCGACGTTCATGAAGGCCACAAATATGACTTTTCCCTTATCTGTACCTATTTCACCAAGAAGTCCAATGGCATGTCGTCCCCCTTTTCTCCTTGTGCAACCTAATTGTGCCTCTCCATTTTCTTCTTCCTCCATTCCGTACAGCGCGAGCTATCGGTGTCTCCTATACTGGACAGGTTATCCTGCCTTCTTGAAACATTTTAGAATTCATCCTGTTTGGGATTGCGGCTACTACGGATACAAGAAGGTCATCTGGTCAATACCCTTTGTCCTATATGTAGTTTCAAAGACAGGTTAACTCCTATCCGTCTGCTTACCTTAAAACCTTCAAGACTTCTGCTGGGTTATCGTAAACTCCACAAGATTTTATGTATTAACCTCTTCTAATGTCCCATTTATTTCTGCCCCCAGGATGAGACCCACCTTTCTTTTCATTTACTACTGCTTCTTTCTCAATCTGGGTATCAGAAAGTCTTTGCTGAGCTTCATGGAGCCTTTCAGTATATTCTCACCACCTATCTGGAACTTGGCGTGGGTCGCTTAATAGAGAACCACCTCTCTTTTCTGTATCTGTATTAGGTTAGTTTTTCCTTGGCTGCTTGATACATGTACTTGCCCTCCTCTTTCTCCGGTGGCTCAGTTTCCGAGCAAA
The DNA here is from genome assembly GCF_023864275.1 of Schistocerca cancellata. NCBI lineage: Eukaryota > Metazoa > Arthropoda > Insecta > Orthoptera > Acrididae > Schistocerca > Schistocerca cancellata. The sequence continues at coordinate 13,745,350 of NC_064633.1, forward strand.
TTTTCCTCGCTCATTTTTCCCTATGCTGACCAGTTGCTCTTCTCATCTCGCGGCGAAATCTAGTACATTGCCATTTTCCTTCTTCTGTTTGAGCATATTTCATTTTTTTTCCATTTATGCCATTTTTTGGATCACGACATCTATAACCCACGATTTTCTTCTCCTCGTTCACTTCCAAGCCCCAACGATTTTTTTGCTTGTCGCTTTCTGGGTGCTCCTAAACTGTATCCACTCATTTTGTTTTCTGTCTTCTTCCACTTGTCTGCCAAATGTAATTCCAGTATTTTCTTATTATTCCCTACTCCTTAGGCGAGTCCACGCTTAATTTCTCTCTCGCTTTATCAACCAACATTGTTTTCTGTGGTGTCACCGCCAGACACCACACTTGCTAGGTGGTAGCCTTTAAATCGGCCGCGGTCCGCTAGTATTCGACGCACCCGCGTGTCGCCACTGTCAGTGATTGCAGACCGAGCGCCGCCACACGGCAGGTCTAGTGAGACGTCCTAGCACTCGCCCCAGTTGTACAGACGAGTTTGCTAGCGAAGCTACACTGACAAATACGCTCTCATTTGCCGAGACGATAGTTAGCATAGCCTTCAGCTACGTCATTTGCTACGACCTAGCAAGGCGCCATGGCCAGTTTATATTGAGATTATATAATGTATCAACAAGAGCGATGTTCTCCAATTATGGATTAAAGTTAAGTATTACATCAACTCCGTACTTTACTTATTAGACTCAACTCCTTTAATCTATTCCAGACCTCACGCCAGTCTGCGTGAGCTTAAACGCATGCTATTCGGCTACAAGTCATAGTGGATTGGCTGTCGGGTCAGTCCACTACATTTTCAATCTGACCTGCACGTCAACTACAATCAGGTTGTGGTCGGAATCAATGTCCACTAGAGGATAAGCCTGGACGTTCTTCATGCCTGTCCAGAGTCTGTATGTGTATATAATTGATCTAGAATCTGACTTTATCCTTTCTGGATGTCCATAAGTACCCTCTACTTTTGTAAATGCGGAAACGTTATTTCCAATTACGAAATAGTTTTTCTTATAAAGCCTCATCATTCTTGCACCTCTCCTGGTTACCTTGCTAAACATAAATGTTGTAGTCATTTCTCCGTCTTTCTCCTCGCCAACCACCAGAACTCTATCAACTATGATGCTGGCCCGTTTCTTCTCTCTCTCTCTCTCTCTCTCTCTCTCTCCCTCTCTCTCTCTCTCTCCCTCTCTCTCTCTCTCCCTCTCTCGCTATCTCTCTCTCTCTCGCTATCTCTCTCTCTCTCGCTATCTCTCTCTCTCTCTCTCTCTCTCTCTCTCTCTCTCTCTCTGTCTCTGTCTCTGTCTCTCTCTCTCTCTCTCTCTCTCTCTCTCTCTCTCTCTCTCTCCACCAGTGACCCTGTTCTCCTGTAACATTCTCCAGTCTCGTCGTCACTGTGTTGTTGGATGGTACGCCTATCTAAATTAAAACTGTATATTTCTTGTGCCCTTTCAGTCTCAGCATCATCAGTCCACTATTTATACATTCCACCTTCACTATCGTGTGCTATGTTTTGTTCCCTACCATAACACCTACTCCATTCTTTCCGTTTATTTCCTCGCCTGAAGAGAGTAGTTTGAAGTTGTAACTTTGTAGCTCGCCGTTGACTCCTCGTCACACCCCGCCCATTCCAAGAATATCTACATTGTCTCCTTTTTAGCATTTTGAAGTTTGCCAGATTGTAGCAGGGTGTGAACGTCACATGTACCAGTCATGAGCTTCGTCTCTTTCCTATTCCTTTACATAGTACTGTATGGAAGGCCCCAAATACTTAAAAACGTTCCTGCTGAGTTCTTGTCTCCGCGCTCACTGCTTACCCGGGAAACCCATACCATAACTTGCCGCACACGCAGCTCTGCAGTGGGACCAGCTAGTCTGAAACATAAGAATCAAAATGGCAGCTCTGCAACTCGCAGGGAATTCTGAAGTGAAGTCACGAAAATTGTAGCAGATGTGTTAAACAATATAAGCGACTCAGTTTTATAATGCATCATTACTAATTGACATTTTATCAAAATTCAGTGTTACACCCAGAAAGTAGCTAAAGGAGCCACCATCATACAGTCGTATTAGCGCAGCCATTATGTTAACGTAATGTCACCGAAGAAATGTGTACTGTTATCTTTCAGAATGTAGCACACTCATAATGCCATCACCTATTAGTGTGATTCTGCATTACATTTACTCGAACCTGTGGAGAAACAGATTCCGACACTGACCACTTCCTGCTGATAAGTAAGATGAACATTAAATTTAAGAAGGTGTATAGAACAGCTAAGAAGGCTACGTATCATGAGATCAAATGTCAGGAGCGCTAATAAATAATGTAAGCCCTGTGCTGGTTAACATGACTATAAAAAATGGTTGAAATGGCTCTGAGCACTATGGGACTTAACATCTATGGTCATCAGCCCCATAGAACTTAGAACTACTTAAACCTAACTAACGTAAGGACATCACACAACACCCAGTCATCACGAGGCAGAGAAAATCCCTGATCCCGCCGGGAATCGAACCCGGGAAACCGGGCGCGGGAAGCGAGAACGCTACCGCACGACCACGAGCTGCGTACAATATGACTATAAAAATTCTTAAAGAATGTTTGGGAATATGAGAGACTGCCTGATGACTGTAAAATGGCTGTAATCATCCCAATACTAGAAAAAGACCCTGGCTATGTGATGATAATGATATTTTGTTTGTGGGAGTGTCAACTGCGTTGTTATCAGTGACCATAAAAGTTCACAATCTTTTCACTATCCCGTCTCACCACATACCTAACTGATGATGAAATGATCAGAACAACAGAAACACCCAGTCTCCAGATGGGGAAAATCCCAGCCTCGGCCAGGAATCGAACCCGGAACCTCGTGAGCGAGAGATAGCAATGCTAGCCACTTGACCACGAGCTAAGAACCGTCAGGTACGTGATCATTGTAAAGGGATGGCACTCCTTAATGTGAGCTACTAAATTCTGTCAGAGTGTCTACTGAAGAGAATGAGTCCAATTGCAGGATGAATTACAAAGAGCTATCAGTGTGTTTCAGAAAAACAAACAAGATGAGAGCACATTTTTACGCTCAAGCATGTAACCGAGAAAGATTGGGAAGTAACGTTGATATTGAGATGGCTTTTTTAGATTTCAAAAAAAAAAATTAAATATACAAAGGGCAGAAACTTGGACGTCTTGAAAAAGTTCCAGTTTCAATAATTGTTAAGACAGCTAATACAGATGTGTTTGGAGTGAATCTATAGCAGAGTAAAGATATTACAGGAATGGCAGAGTATTTTGAAGTCAGAACTGGTCTCAGACATGATGATGCATTATGTCCTGTACTTTTTAATTTAATTTTACGAAAGGTAGATAGAGTATACCAAAACTTTAAACTATGCTAAAACAAAAATGAGTCACAGCGCAATAAATATGCTTGTGTAGGAGGACGAAGTTGTTCTAATAAGTGGTACCGAAGAGGACTTCAGCTTATAACATGTCTTTACTAAAATGTTGAAGGAAAGCAGGGTTACAAACCAACGAGAAGAAAATTGGTTACATATTCGTGAGCAAGACTGTAAGGTTTAGGTCAGAACAACAACTGTGTAAGTTGTAAAAAATTTTGGTTTAATGTTGCAATCTTATCACAGTAATACACGCATTTACACAGTTTACAGTGTGACAATGTTATGACAGTTGTCAAACGACGCATCTCGTCATCAGAAAGGGAAATAATCCTAAACACAACAATGGTAAAGTTTAACTAGATGTTTCTTTACAAAATTATTCTTATGACTACGACATGAAGTTGGCCAGTATTACGATAAATCATCTGATTCCGGTTCAAAGCTTAGTATTATTTAGGATGACAACCAAGTCTACGGAGGATGGTTAGTTTTGTGGCAAGTTGAGCAAAAGGTTACCCTAGGCCGCTAGAGTTTACAGTGGACGCTGGTGAACCAACACGTTTACGCCTCTGCCCGTGGTGTTTACCTTAGCTGTGATGAGCCGTCATCGGCATGGTTGCTCTGGCCCAATAAAATTCCTATAAAAACTAATGAAGCCTTTGCTGATTTTTCCAGCAGAAACTCTTCCTATGTTTCTCGTGATGTGAGAAAACATGTACTCATTCCTAGTCTTGGAATATAGCGATATGCACGCGTATGGCTGGAGCAGCGTGCATATTAAAATGCCGTCTCAGTCCTCACAAGAATAATTAAGTAACAGGCTGGTTCGTTTCTCAAGAGTTGGAGCTCAACGACACTTCAGATAATATGAAGCTGTCAGCCGCAGTGTACGCATTGTTCACTCAAATTTCTGTTCTGCGGCGTACAGAGTGTTATGCACCCCATTACGTACTCGATGCCTGTTCTCCCTCGTCTCTCTCGTAGGCGAACTGTCTCCCTCACCTGGGTTCTTTCATTATCCACGTCACGGCTTTTCTCGACCAATAGGAGCGTTCCTTTTATTTTGTGGAAACTCTCTCTGCCAATTGCAGGGTTCTACCACTAAACTGCGTTGAGATCTCGGCACTTTACTGCTTCCCAGTCCGTTTCCACCAATCGGACGTTTTGTGCACACTCCAGACGCCTAGAAGTTACATGTGTACATCACATGTGTACCATTCGTTGTGCATGTGATCAACTGCGTCACTGGTTTAGTCCATATCCATTTGGAATTTCGAAATGCAGTTTTCTAAAGCTTTTTTGTGTCCTACTTCTGCTGACGCATTACTTGATCTCCAGTATGCGTCACCTGTCCGGTCGCTGGCTGGAGGCTCCCTAAGAGCTTTTCGTAGTGCCTCTTGTGGGGCAGCGTCTGCTATTGCCTGCACCCATTTCCACACAAAACGTTTCCCCTCGCTGCTTTTTTCACCTTCTGCTCATTGACATGCATTATATAGGAGCGGTGTGTTAGTACCATCGATTGAGTGTCATCCCGTTTGCATTACATACTTACAGGCAAATCAGCTCATGAATGTTTAAGTAGGTGTCATATTCAGCTTCCCATTATGATTTATAAAACTCTCATGTAATGTCCGAAATAGACCTTCATTTATTCTGCCACCTTACATATCCCCCTCCTTCTGTGTTCAATTTTGTGCTGGGTCAATCAGTGGTTGAGAAATTGATTGAAGTTAGGGCAAAATTGTTTGCGACTGCTGACTGTAGCAATTGACATATTTACTGACCAACTTCCTATTTTAATATTTTGTATACCTTAAACAGTGGTTCTATTTAGTCTCCTTATCGCTCTATTTTAAATTGTACTTGATTTTATGTTAACAGGTTTGAGCTCTTAAGTGATGTTCTTTTTTCTTCCAAAATTTAAAAAAGTGTTTCTAATTTTCTGTTTTTCATACAATTCTATTTAACTCATGTAAGGTCCTTTTCTATCAATATAGTTGTCTACATGTCAAACAATTTGAGCTTATCTATAAATTTGTGTCATCCTTAAAAATTTTTAATTTGGAGACTGATCCGTCCTCGTTGGTTCCCTAATTTATGTTAAATGATGGTGGATGTGTATTGAAGTTGAGGAAATCTTCATTTAACATTATCCTCCCCGGTTTAAATATCTCCAGCTTTCATATCAATCATAATCTAAGAAAGTTCCATTTCTTATAATATAGCTTTATGATTTATTTTAAACTCAATCGAATGATTTCCATGACTTTGCAGGCATAATCCTATTCATAATCATGTTTATATTCCTCAAAATTCTTAAGTCTATGCAATATAACTTTACAAAAATTTTCAAATTCATATTAAATTTATAATCCTACTAATTACTTTACAAAACGTAAACTGACATTATGGAATACCTAAATCCATATACAGGGTAAGTCACCTAACGTTACCGCTGGATATATTTTGTAAACCACATGAAATACTGACGAATCGATTCCACAGAACGAACGTGAGGAGAGGGGCAACTGTAATTGGTTAATACAAACCACAAAAAGATGCACGGAAGTATGTTTTTTAACACAAACCTATGTTTTTTTTAAATGAAAACCCGTTAGTTTTGTTAGCACATCTGAACATAGAAACAAATACGTAATCAGTGCCGTTTGTTGCATTGTAAAATGTTAATTACACCCGGAGGTATTGTAACCTAAAGTTGACGCTTGAGTACCACTCATCTGCTGTTCGATCGTGTGTATCGGAGAGCACCGACTTACGTAGGGATCCAAAGGGAACGGTGATGGACCTTAGGTACAGAAGAGACTGGAACAGCACATTACGTTCACATGCTAACACCTTTTTATTAGCCTTTTTCACTGACGCACATGTACATTACCATGAGGGGTGAGGTAAACGTACACACGTGGTTTCCGTTTTCAATTACGGAGTGGAATATAGTGTGTCCCGACATGTCAGGCCAATAGGTGTTCAATGTGGTGACCATTATTTGCTGCACACAATTGCAACCTCTTGCGTAATGAATGTCGTACACGCCGCAGTACATCTGGTGTAATGTCGCCGCACGCTGCCACAATACGATGTTTCATATCCTCTGGGGTTGTAGGCACATCACGGTACACATCCTCCTTTAAGGTACCCCACAGAAAGAAGTCCAGAGGTGTACGATCAGGAGAACGGGCTGGCCAATTTATGCGTCCTCCACGTCCTATGAAACGCCCGTCGAACGTGTACCTCACCCCTCATGGTAATGTACGTATGCGTCAGTGAAAAAGACCAATAAAAAGGCGTTAGCATGTGAACGTAATGTGCTGTTCCAGTCTCTTCTGTACCTAAGGTCCATCACCGTTCCCTTTGGATCCCTACGTAATTCGGTGCTCTCCTATACACACGATCGAACAGCGGAGGAGTGGTACTCAAGCGTCAACTTTAGGTTACAATATCTCCGGATGTAATTAACATTTTACAAGGCAACAAACGGCACTGATTACGTATTTGTTTATATGTTCAGATGTGCAAACAAAACTTACGGGGTTCCATTTTAAAAAAAAAGACGTAGGTTTGTATTAAAAAACATCCTTCCGTGCATTTTTTTATGGTTTGTATTAACCATTTACACTAGCCCCTCTCCTCACGTTCGGTGTGTGGAATTGATTCGTCAGTATTTGATGTGGTTTACGAAATATATCCAGCGGTAATGTTAGGTGACTCACCCTATATATATATATACACTCCTGGAAATGGAAAAAAGAACACATTGACACCGGTGTGTCAGACCCACCATACTTGCTCCGGACACTGCGAGAGGGCTGTACAAGCAATGATCACACGCACGGCACAGCGGACACACCAGGAACCGCGGTGTTGGCCGTCGAATGGCGCTAGCTGCGCAGCATTTGTGCACCGCCGCCGTCAGTGTCAGCCAGTTTGCCGTGGCATACGGAGCTCCATCGCAGTCTTTAACACTGGTAGCATGCCGCGACAGCGTGGACGTGAACCGTATGTGCAGTTGACGGACTTTGAGCGAGGGCGTATAGTGGGCATGCGGGAGGCCGGGTGGACGTACCGCCGAATTGCTCAACACGTGGGGCGTGAGGTCTCCACAGTACATCGATGTTGTCGCCAGTGGTCGGCGGAAGGTGCACGTGCCCGTCGACCTGGGACCGGACCGCAGCGACGCACGGATGCACGCCAAGACCGTAGGATCCTACGCAGTGCCGTAGGGGACCGCACCGCCACTTCCCAGCAAATTAGGGACACTGTTGCTCCTGGGGTATCGGCGAGGACCATTCGCAACCGTCTCCATGAAGCTGGGCTACGGTCCCGCACACCGTTAGGCCGTCTTCCGCTCACGCCCCAACATCGTGCAGCCCGTCTCCAGTGGTGTCGCGACAGGCGTGAATGGAGGGACGAATGGAGACGTGTCGTCTTCAGCGATGAGAGTCGCTTCTGCCTTGGTGCCAATGATGGTCGTATGCGTGTTTGGCGCCGTGCAGGTGAGCGCCACAATCAGGACTGCATACGACCGAGGCACACAGGGCCAACACCCGGCATCATGGCGTGGGGAGCGATCTCCTACACTGGCCGTACACCACTGGTGATCGTCGAGAGGACACTGAATAGTGCACGGTACATCCAAACCGTCATCGAACCCATCGTTCAACCATTCCTAGACCGGCAAGGGAACTTGCTGTTCCAACAGGACAATGCACGTCCGCATGTATCCCGTGCCACCCAACGTGCTCTAGAAGGTGTAAGTCAACTACCCTGGCAAGCAAGATCTCCGGATCTGTCTCCCATTGAGCATGTTTGGGACTGGACGAAGCGTCGTCTCACGCGGTCTGCACGTCCAGCACGAACGCTGGTCCAACTGAGGCGCCAGGTGGAAATGGCATGGCAAGCAGTTCCACAGGACTACATCCAGCATCTCTACGATCGTCTCCATGGGAGAATAGCAGCCTGCATTGCTGCGAAAGGTGGATATACACTGTACTAGTGCCCACATTGTGCATGCTCTGTTGCCTGTGTCTATGTGCCTGTGGTTCTGTCAGTGTGATCATGTGATGTACCTGACCCCACGAATGTGTCAATAAAGTTTCCCCTTCCTGGGACAATGAATTCATGGTGTTCTTATTTCAATTTCCAGGAGTGTACATACACACACACACACACACACACACACACACACACACACACACAGACACACACACACACACACACACATATATATATATATATATATATATATATATATATATATATATATATATATATTATTGTGGTCTTTGATCTTCAGTCCTGAGACTGGTTTGATGCAGCTCTCAATGCTACCCTATCCTGTGCAAGCTTCTTCATCTCCCAGTACTTACGGCAACCCACTTCCTTCTGAATCTGCTTAGTGTATTCATCTCTTGGTCTCCCTCTACTATATTTACCCTCCATGCTGCCCTCCAATGCTAAATTTGTGATCCCTTGATGCCTCAAAACATGTCCTACTAACCGGTCCCTTCTTTTTGTCAAGTTGTGCCACATACTCCTCTTCTCCTCAAGTCTATTCAGTACTTCATCATTAGTTATTTGATCTACCCATCTAATATTCAACATTCGTCTGTAGCACCACATTTCGAAAGCTTCTATTCCCTTCTTGTCCAAACTATTTATTGTCCATGTTTCACTTCCATACATGGTTACACTCCATACAAATACTTTCAGAAACGACTTCCTGACACTTAAATCCTTACTCGATGTTAACAAATTTCTCTTCTTCAGAAACCCTTTCCTTGCCATTGCCAGTCTACATTTTATATCTTCTCTACTTCGACCATCATCAGTTATTTTGCTCCCCATATAGCAAAACTCCTTTACTACTTTAAGTGTCTCATTTCCTAATCTAATTCCCTCAGCATTACCCGGCTTAATTCGACTACATTCCATTATTTTCGTTTTCCTTTTGTTGATGTTCATCTTATATCCTCCTTTCAAGACACTGTCCATTCCGTTCAATTGCTCTTCCAAGTCCTTTGCTGCCACTCATAGAATTACAATGTCATCGGTGAACCTCAAAGTTTTTATTTCTTCTCCATGGATTTTAATACCTACTCCGAATATTTCATTTGTTTCCTTTACTGCTTGCTCAATATACAGATTGAATAACATCGGCGAGAGGGTACAACCCTGTCTCATTCCCTTCCCAACCACTGCTTCCCTTTCATGCCCCTCGAGTCTTATAACAGCCATCTGGTTTCTGTACAAATTGTAAATAGCCTTTCGCTCCCTGTATTTTACCCCTGTCACCTTTATAATTTGGAAAAGAGTATTCCAGTCAACATTGTCAAAGGCTTTCTCTAAGTCTACAAATGCTAGAAACGTAGGTTTGCCTTTCTTAATCTTTCTTCTAAGATAAGTCGTAAGGTCAGTATTGCCTAACGTGTTCCATTATTTCTACGGAATCCAAACTGATCTTCCCCGAGGTCGGCTTCTACCAGTTTTTCCATTCGTCTGTAAAGTAATCGCGTTAGTATTTTGCAGCTGTGACTTATTAGTTCGGTAATTTTCACATCTGTCAACACCTACTTTCGTTGTTATTGGAATTATTATATTCTTCTTGAAGTCTGAGGGTATTTCGCCTGTCTCATACATCTTTCTCACCAGATGATAGAGTTTTGTCAGGACTGGGTCTCCCAAGGCCATCAGTAGTTCTAATGGAATGTTGTCTACTCCCGGGGCCTTGTTTCGACTCAGGTCTTTCAGTGCTCTGTCAAACTCTTCACGCAATACCGCATCTCCCATTTCATCTTCATCTACATCCTCTTCCATTTCCATAATATTGTCCTTAAGTACATCGCCCTTGTATAGACCCTCTATATACTCCTTCCACCTTTCTGCTTTCTCTTCTTTGCTTAGAACTGAGCTTTTGATATTCATACAAGTGGTTCTCTTTTCTCAAAAGGTTTCTTTACTTTTCCTGTAGGCAGTATTTATTTTACCCCTAGTGAGATAAGCCTCTACGTCCTTACATTTGTCCTCTAGCCATCCCTCCTGAGCCATTTTGCACTTCCTGTCGATCTCATTTTTGAGACGTCTGTATTCCTTTTTGCCTGCTTTATTTACTGCCTTTTTATATTTTCTCCTTTCATCAATTAAGTTCAATATTTCTTCTGTTACCCAAGGAGTTCTACTAGCCCTCTTCTTTTTACCTACTTGATCCTCTGCTGCCTTCACTACTTCATCCCTCAGAGCTACCCATTCTTCTTCTACTGTACTTCTTTCCCCAATTCCTGTCAATTGTTCCCTTATGCTCTCCCTGAAACTCTGTACAACCTCTGGTTCTTTCAGTTTATCCAGATCCCATCTGCTTAAATTCCCACCTTTTTGCAGTTTCTTCAGTTTTAATCTACAATTCATAGCCAATAGATTGTGGTCAGAGTCCACATCTGCCCCTGGAAATGTCTTACAATTTAAAACCTGGTTCCTAAATCTCTGCCTTACCATTATATAGTCTATCTGATACTTTCTAGTATCTCCAGGATTCTTCCATGTATACAACCTTCTTTCATGATTCTTGAACCAAGTGTTAGCTATGATTAAGTTATGCTCTGTGCATAACTCTACCAGGTGGCTTCCTCTTCCATTTCTTAGCCCCAATCCATATTCACCTTCTCTCCCTTTTCCTACTCTCGAATTTCAGTTACCCATTACTATTAAATTTTCGTCTCCCTTCATTACCTGAGTAATTTCTTTTATCTCATCATACATTTCTTCAATTTCTTCATCATCTGCAGAGCTAGTTGGCATATAAACTTATACTATTGTAGTAGGCGTGAGCTTCGTGTCTATCTTGGCCACAATAATGCGTTCACTATGCTGTTTGTAGTTGCTTACGCGCACTCCTATTTTTTTATTCATTATTAAACCTACTCCTGCATAACCCCTATTTGATTTTGTGTTTATAAACCTGTATTCACCTGACCAAAAGTCTTGTTCCTCCTGCCACCGAACTTCACTAATTCCCACTATATCTAACTTTAACCTATCCTCTTCCCTTTTTAAATTTTCTAATCTATCTGCCCGGTTAAGGGATCTGACATTCCACGCTCCGATCCGTAGAACGCCAGTTTTCTTTCTCCTGATAACGACGTACTCCTGAGTAGTCCCCACCGGGAGATCCCAATGGGGGACTATTTTACCTCCGGAATATTTTACCCAAGAGGGCACCATCATCATTTATCCATACAGTAAAGCTGCATGCCCTCGGGAAAAATTACGGCCGTAGTTTCCCCTTGCTTTCAGCCGTTCGCAGTACCAGCACAGCAAGGCCGTTTTGGTTAATGTTGCAAGGCCATGTCAGTCAATCATCCACTCTGTTGCCCCTGCAACTACTGAAAAGGCTGCTGCCCCTCTTCGGGAACCACACGTTTGTTAGATACCCCTCCGTTGTGGTTGCACCTACGGTACAGCCATCTGTATCGCTGAGCCACGCAAGCGTCCCCACCAACGGCAAGGTCCATGGTTCATGGGGGATATATATATATATAAACACTTCACTCATTAGAATCTTAACCTCCACAAAAATGTTAACTCAACGTCAATAAGGAGCTGTTGCTCTCACATAAAAGTTTTCATATTCAAATATTTTTAAACACAATAGTAAAAATTGTTTTTTTTCAGTTTGTTCGCATACTAGTCTGTCACAGACAGTTCTTTTTCCTACCTCTTTAACATGGTTCACTGAAATGGTCACTTTCTTTTTCATGTGTATCGACGTGCGTCCGTCGAACATGGAATGATGGTTGGCTGTAGGCCTCGCCTTGTGTCCGTTGAGCATGGAATGATGGCCGGCATGCACCTCACCGTGTCTCTGTTGAGCATGGAATGACGGTCGGCAGAGAGAAAGGTTGCTGAATGCCCGAGAGTTTCATGAATACGTGGTTGCCTATGCTTCATTTCGCATGTGTCTATGGCGACGTTGTATTGGAGATCTATTCTTGGCAGCATAAACTTATCTTCTTAATTTGACGAATCATTATGTTGGTTCACGAATGATCTATTCGTCTCCAGGTTTTCATATGAGTAGTCATCTCCCAACTGTCAGTATAATATCTGAATGTGTTGCAATTTGCCACGAGGAATATCGGATATTTGTACAGCCAGAACAGTTAAATGCAATTATGTTTTTGTATGGGAGGGGATATGAAAATGTTTCTTGATCTCTTCTGGTCCAAGCTCTTCCTTCTTCCAAATGTTCTCTGTCGCATCTTCTTGGCTCATTTTGTTGTCTTTTCACTTGTGTCTTCATTCTTCTGTGGACCGGGAATTGGGAGTGAAGACCTGTTTAATCTCGTTATCGTTTAATCCGTTCTTATGCTGTCTTCTTTCAAATTGTTGTGTACCCTTTATTACATTCTGTGGTTCATCCAGATAGATTGAACAGCTTTCCATCGTTTTCTTGCTTCATCCTATGAGTGTTCAGAGATTGTTTCGCAGGTGTTCAATCCTGTATGGTCTGGTAACAGTTTCAGTTATTCTGAACTTTGAGTTACAGAAATACGTCTCTTCATATTATGGTGAATTTAAACACACGCTTGTCCTTACTGTAATATGTCCGCCTCCGTTCCGGACCGGTGGATATCCACCATCTCTCAATATGCTTCTTTAAACAGTTGGTGATAGAAGTGCCAGGTATCTAACACTTTCAGAAAACTATTGTTATAACGCTTGTTATGTGGCTTTCCTATGAATAAAGCTCACGTCAGGGTACATGTCGATTGTATATAGGATGCAAACTTTTCCGCCAGAGGTATTATCCTCTTGGACCGTTGTTTCCACCAAGACCCCTTCTTTCGTCACCTCGTAAGGTAATGTATCAGGCGCTCCCACTCAGTGTCCCTTCCTGTCAAGCCTAACCGGTCTCCACAGTTCTGCCGTCGATCTGGCCACAATGATGCTGCATCTTCTCTGCTGACTTCTTATCTAATACAACTTTTGTCCCTACTTTGCATATTTTACTCCTCTTACATCCTCACCTATTCTCTATTTTACATGATATCATTATCTATTACATTATAACCCTTACTTCTTAAAATTATACTACAACTTTACATACATTAGTGTTTTCTTACTAAACTTTACGCAAGTTATCATTTACCCTACAAAAATGGTTTTCTTGTCACTGTTTTTATTTTTTTATTCTTTCTCCCCATTCTGTTTGATTCTCTTAATATACAGGTCACGGTTCCCTCGTCTTCATCACGATGGATAGTAAGAGTGAAATTGATGGTGATGACGGTTAGTAAGTTAGTGAATTCCTCCCACCACCTAATTTTATTATTCTAACTACAGGTATTTCATATAATTTTTGAAAACTTCCCACCTTGACCGCGACTCCATCTTTTTCTCTGCAATCTCTTCTTTTTGGCCTTAGCTTTAACAGAACTTCAAAATATACATCTCTCCTCTTTTCCTTTGCTTTTCAAAAATGTTCTCCATTGTTCTATTGCATTGTTTTAAAGATGAAAATTTTTGCTTCGGTTGTACTTATCCTTTTCTCTTTTTTCTCCATAGTAAAGTTTTATGTTCCTCCTTTCCCCATAATACTCTTCCTTATTGAAATATTTTCTAGGTTAATCTTAGTTCCTGCTGTTTACCTCCTTCCACGAAATAACATGTTTCTTGCGTAGCTTAATAAATGAATTCTCTTTTCTAATTATTGTCTAATGACAACTTATATTTATTTCCGTCAGACCTTTATTTCAGTATCAGTTTGTGGTATCTTCCACAAATCATATATGCTTCACATATTGCCCCAAAATATCTCCTCAAGTATTTGTTCACCGTCCTCGACGGAACAAATTAGAAGTGACTATCTCCTTTCCGCGTGGAGTCACTGACTGCGCGGCCCCTCCCGCCGGTGGTTCGCGTCCTCCCTCGGCCATGGGTGTGAGTGTTGTCCTTAGCGTTAAGTTAGTTTAAGTAGTGAGTAAGTCTAGGGACCGGTGACCTCAGCAGTTTGGTCCGTTAGGAATTCACACACATTTGAACATCTTTTTTACTAACCCGTTCTTAACTAATTCTTTATTTCCTTCCTACTTCTTTGCTTCCTTTCGTCAGCAAAAATCAACATCCTTATCTTTTACACCACGCCTTTAAGAGCGAATCTACTACTCTTTCGTCAAACTATCCACATGCTGACCTCTATCTTTCTCCTTGCTTTCTACGCTTTTCCCAGAACACCTCGTTTGCAGAAGAGTTACTTTATTTGTTGCTTTCCTGTCTTTTCTTCATAATCTCCTTTGACCTTCCTACGAAATTTGTTTTATTTATCTAACTGACGTAAGTACAAGTTAAAAGTTCTACGTGTGTGCATTTTGTTATCTTTCATACTCTTTGATTTCTGGACATTCAGTATAACAAAATTCTCGTGTGGAGTTACCCTTTTATTCTTTTGTTTACCCGTTATACAATCTCAAATGACTCACATGGTGCTAACCCAATGATTTTCCTGTTTTTGGATTAATCAATTCGACTGCATTATCAAGGACTTACTCACTTGCATGGGCCTTTTGTAGATAGAAAAGAACTTGTGGCTTTGTTTTTTTTTCCTACTAGAGATATGGTAGGTTTTTACTAGTACCTTGTGTCCTAGTGAAAATACTCCTGAGTTTGCCGTTCTGTCCGCTCGGTTCTTTCTCTTTAACACCGCATTCATCAAATTGGTCAGTGCTAGTTTTAATAGATGCCGATGTTTTACTTAGGGCACTGGTGGGACTTCACTTCTAACTTGAGTATCGCTATTGGTGTTATCAATGGTACTTTATCCTCTTGGAATACTATTTCTCTCTCCGTTTCGTATAAATGGGTTACATGTTTTACAGTTTGGTCATCATCAGTTTTTGTACTACTGTCTATATTCACCGTTAATAACTCCTGTTCCTCATCATCGGTCGATTCCCAGTCAACTTAATCCCAGCATATTGGTGTTTGTATCCGATTACCTCGTAAACCTATTTCAGAATCTTGCTGATCAGAAATAATTCTATTACATGTTTAATTATATAATTAACTTCATTTTGCGATCGAATCACTTGTGACTGGTCTTCGTATCGTTTATCGCGTCATTTCTGTCTTTTACCTGGGTTTGTTGGCCTCAACTCGATTTCCTGTACCGGTTCAAATGGTTCAAATGGCTCTGAGCACTGTGGGACTTAACTTGTGAGGTCATCAGTCCCCTAGAACTTAGAACTACTTACACCTAACTAACCTAAGGACGTCACACAGATCCATGCCCAAGGCAGGATACGAACCTGCGACCGTAGCGGTCGCGCAGTTCCAGACTGTAGCGCCTAGAACCGCTCGGCCACCACTGCCGGCTGTACCGGTTCATTTCGTGTGTTCTGTCCTGCTAAAGCTTGATCGTCCCAACTTTTCAGCGTTCTGGCCATTCCATTTCCACCTGAGTAACTTGGATTTTGCTGAAACCTCTATACCTTCCTGCCTCGTTTGTACAGAGATTGTATCTTGCATCATAGTCACCACCGTAATTTCTAGGACCAAATCCACTGTTGTAATTACGTGGCTCACCAAAACCATGATTATTATTTGACCTCTGTGAGTTTCCAAAACCATAGTTATTATTGTTATCCCACGGGAGATTACCATTCTTTCCAAAACTGTTACCTCTTCCTACGTTATTATTGCCATTGTAATTATTTTTAAAGCCTAATCGGTTTCAATTACCCACCTCCGCCGCCCCCCCCCCCCCCGCAATTACCATTGTTTTCTCACACTGCACGTTGTTTCTTCGCGTCATATTCACTGAAGATGAATTCAAGTTCTCATAACAGCCCCTTAAATGCATGTATATTATCTCCTGCCCTACCAACCAATGACGGCTGATAGCGTAACGGTAACTTCACTGTGCACATACGTATCAGTTCCCCATCACTGTATGAATTATTTAAGCACTGATTCTTTTTTGCCATTTGTTCGAAAAATCTAACTTGTTTCTTTACTCCTGACTTTCCGAATAACTCTTTCTGATACAGTTCATACATCATTCTATTTTGGGTTTCTGTGGACAATATCACTCCAAGATTGCGTAATTTCATGCGGTTGACAGTTTGCATCTACTTTTGCATGTTTTCCGCTATTGCGCCGTCCATAAGTCTACAAATGAAGTCTAGTTTATTTCTAAGTGGCCAATGCTATGTAAAACCGATATGCAATTGATTTATAAACGTGCGTGGATGCAAGCCGTTCCCCCTTTCTTCCTAATGTTGGAATTTTCTGACTGTCAAAAAGTAATCATTGTCAAATTATTCTGTTCAACCATACGGCGTTTGTGTTTTCACAACATTATCCGTTCCCTTCAACTGTGTCATGTTTTCTTGTATTCGTTCTACCATATTTAGGTCCTGATACGACAGACTTACCTCCCATCTAGCGTCGTATCTACGCAGTGGTGTACAGTTATCTAACCGTACCGTTCCTCGTGTATCAGACTGAAAGATTCGGTTAAATTTCCCGTTGCTGGATCAGTGTTTTGTCTTAATATTTGATGCATATTGACTTGACGTCTCTAACCTGTTGTACTATAACTTGTAAATTGAGGAATTGGTGCATGTGTCGTCGCAACATCCTCTGTTCTCGCGTCCTTCCCGTACGTTCGGAGGGTCGGTTGCCACTCTGTTGAAATGCACGCGTATACCGTTTCTCACTCCCTTGTCTGTTGTGACGGCACATTACCTGCTTCTCTCACTTGTGTTAACTGTTCTCTTCCCATCTGATTCTGTTTCGTTCCGGTAATTATCGACGCAACCTCTTGTGGATATATGACTGGACTCTCATGACTTTCTTGTGTTCCCGCTACTACTACGGAACTTTGCACCACTGACTTGTTTACTTCTGGATTTCTGTCCATTACTATGCCAGATGATACTACCGATTACGTTGCCTCACTACTGCTTTCTGTACGGTTCTCCATACACTCTTTCAGTTCTGCAGGAAGCTGTTCATACTGTTCCTGAATTTTCGAGACGATGTTTTCAATGCGTGAATCGTAGCTTTTTAATGCGGCTCGCGTGACATGTTTTCTGACATTGAGCTCTTCCACCATTTGATGCGCCTTACCAGACGTCTTACGTGCTAAGTTGTTAACTCTTTGGCTAACGTTAGACACTGCATCCTGCACCTGGTCAACGTAAGAACGCATCTTTTTCTGGTCAGCCATTAACGATTGTATATGCTCGCACGAGTATCTCGCCTCTCTACGAATTGTAGTAAACTGTTCATTAACTGCCGTTCATAGTTTTTGCTGATCTTAGCGGTCTTTTTCGAATCTAGCATAAGATTCAAATCTGAAACCATTTAAGGCCGCATTAGTCTCTGTTTTTAAATTCGCCGATTCGATCATTAGATCCGCCGTTTCAGTTTACAAGCCTGCTAAACCTGCATTTGTTTGCTTGACAACAATAGTGAGTTGCTTCAAGATTGCGAATGGACTATCTGACTCTTGGCCATCGTCACCTGTCACTATTTGGGTTAGATTTTACCGTTCGCGTCATTCAAGTGGCGTCTCACTGACTTCCATACATAATGCGGACGCACTTTCACACATTCTTTCTGCTGGAAACTGTCCCTTATAATTTAGAATTACTATATTTGGTTCATCGTACTGAAGTTGCTCGTCGTCGGATTCTACTTCTGACCCACTAGATTCCTCATTTGTTTGTTTTGTGCCTTCTCCGACTGTGATACAAAACACGGAACTACCACCATTCCCTACGATCCGTTCCGTGACTCACACTCGATACCTTTTGTTGTAAATCAATCTCTATCCTGTCAAGATCTTCAGTTAGCCCTATCTGCGATTATCTCCGTTCTTCCGCCATCTCCGATCGTCTAATTGACCTCTGTCTTTCTCGATTTGCAACGAGCCTGAGCTCTCGTCAACATCGAGTTCTATAATCTTGTACGTTTCCAAAATATCATAGAAAGTTTCTTAGACTATGTACCCATCATTAGCAACTCCGTTCTCTGTTTGTAGAATTTCAAACCAACTCAACAACGCTATGAATAACTTCACGTTCGCCAGCAAGGTCATGCAAACTTTTACACAAGCATAAACATTATCTTATTTATTAATACAACTCTTCTGCACTTTGCATCACAATTTAGTTTTCCTTTCTAATTTGACTAATTGTCATCCAGGCAGACCAATTGCCATCCTGGGAGGATCGCCATTCTGTACGGTTTTGAGGTCAGAAGAACAACTGTGTAAGTTGTAAACAATTTTGGTTTAATGTTGGAATCTTATCACAGAAATACATACATTTACACAGTTTACAATGTGACAATGTTACGAGAGTTGTCAAATGCCGGCCGTTGTGGCCGAGCGGTTCTAGGCGCTACAGTCTGGAACCGCGTGACCGCTACGATCGCAGGTTCGAATCCTGCCTCAGGCATGGATGTGTGTGATGTCCTTAGGTTAGATAGGTTTAAGTAGTTCTAAGTTCTAGGGGCCTGATGACCATAGCAGTTAAGTCCCATAGTGCTCAGAGCCATTTGAGTTGTCAAATGAACACGTCTCGTCCTCAGAAGGTGAAACAATCCTGAACTCGAAACAATAAATTTTAACAAGAAGTTTCAATCATAATTATTCTTATGACTATGACATGATGTTGGCCACTGCACAATAAATCGTCTGATTCTGGGTAAAAGTTTGGTGCTATTTTTAGGATGACAATGAAATCTATGGAGGATACTTAGTTTTGTAACAAGTTGAGAAGAAGATTATCCAAGGTCGCTCGAGTTTACAGTGGCCGCAAGCTGGTAAACCAACAAGTTTATGCATCTGCTCATGGTATTTACCGTAGCCGCGATGAGCTGTCATCTACATGGCTGCTCTCACGCAATGAAATTCCTACAAAAACTAATTAAGCCTATCCTGATTTTTCTAGTCGAAACTCTCCCTATGTTTCTCGTGATGTAAGAAAACATGTACTTATCACTATTGGAACATGGCGATATGCACGCGCATGGCTGGAGCAGCGTGCATATTAAAATGCCCTCTCAGTCCTCGCAAGAACAATTAACTAACTGGACGGTTTGTTCCTCCACAGTTGGAGCTCAATGATGCTACAGCTAATATCTAACTGAATGTCAGTCGCAGTGAACGCAATGTTCACAGAAATTTCTCTTCTGCGCCGCACAGAACATTATCTGCCCCTTCTGTGCTTGATGCCAGTTCAGAAAAGAGTCTTAGAAAATTTCCCTCTCTTTCGTAGCTTTTTTCAACAAATAGGAGCTTTCCTCTTATTTTGTGGGAACTCTCTATACCAATCGCAAGGGCTCTACCAATAAACTGCGTCGAAATCTCGCCATTTTAGTCCTTTCTAGTTCGTTTCCACCAATCGGACGTTTTGTGAGCGCTCCAGACGCCTAAAAGTTACGTGCATACATCACATGTGTACCATTTGTTGTTCACATGGTCAACTGCATCACTGATTTTGTCTGTATCCATTGGGAATTCCGAAATGCAGTTTTCTAAAGTTTCTTTCTGCCCTTCTTCTGGTGGCCCACGTCTTGCTCTCCTATGTGCGTCACCTGTCCGGTCGCTGACTCCTGCCACTGGAGGCTCCCTAAGAGCTTTTCGTGGTGTCTCCTGTGGTGCGGCCTCTACTTCTGTCTGCACCCGTTTCCACACAATACGTTTCCTCTTGCTGCTTGTTTCACCTTCTGCTCACTGACATGCATCATATAGGAGCGGTGTTCTAATACCGTCGATTGAGTGTCATCCCTTTTGCATTACATACTTATAGGCAAATCTTCTGCTGAAGTAAGTTAGGTGTCATATTCACCTGTCTATTATGATGTATAAAACTCTTAGGTAAGGTGTGAAATTGACATTTATTTATTCCACCACCTTACAAGACAATCAATGGTTCAAAAAATGGTTCAAATTGCTCTGAGCACTATGGGACTCAACTGCTGTGGTCATCGGTCCCCTAGAACTGAGAACTACTTAAACCTAACTAACCTAAGGACATCACACACACGCATGCCCGAGGCAGGATTCGAACCTGCGACTTCAGCAGCAGCGCGGCTCCGGACTGGAGTGCGTAGAACCGCACGGCCACTGCGGCCGGCGACAATCAATGATCAAATCCCATTGATAGTTGATTAATTTACTTCCAAAGAGTCGACACATTTAAATATCCGAGATGCAAGTTTAGTGAGCAGATTAGAATGAAAAAAAAAGATTAGGACAAGGGTTGTAGCTGCAAACAAATCGTATTTTGGTTTGGGTACTGTGCTGTGATGGCAAGCAACTTCGAGAAATTTTTAAATCAAACGGTACTCGAGTGCAATTCTCTCACTAGCCCTCTGTGGCTCAGAAAGATTTACATTAAACAATAGATGAACAAAATCTGCTAGTCTTTGAGAGAAAGATATTAAGGGAAGTACTTAGTGTCAAGAGGGACTCCAGTCACAAGAATGGCGCATGTTAAAAATGCAGACCTTTGAAGCTGATAGTGTCCGACAGATGAAGGAAAAAGATTGACGTGACCTGGACATCTAGTTAGGATAGAAGAAGAAAGACTACCGCGAGTAGCATTCTTAAAATCCATGGAAGGCAGAAGGGGCTGAGGAACACGACGGTGCGAATGGAAGGATTATATCAACATGGATACAGAGGCAATGGGCTGAGACAAGCAGAACCGACTATGAAAGCTAGTAATCACTGGTGGAAGAATGCGAAGAACACATGTGGTCTCCCAGGCCAAAGCCCCAATTAAGAAGAAGAAGACCTGATTCTTCCTGTATCTTTTTCTATCTATAAGTAATCTTTCCTTATCTACTTACTCACCACATCTGACACCTGTATAACGTATTTAGCTTACTCTAGTCAGCGTCTACCTCAACCGGTTGTCCTTTAATATGGAAGAGTGCTTCTTCCACTTCACTTACACTTAATTCAAGATTGCATTGCACATGCGTCCCTTACTACAATGTCTTATCTTTTAAAATATTCTCAGCAGCACGGCATGATGGCTATGATACTCCGAGATTTACTGCTGCTGAGACTATGTATTGGTTCTCAGAAATAAAGAATGAATTGTTTAAGAGTAAGAACTTCACAGATCGAGCAAGCCAAAAATATGTTGATCCACCCCTGTGCCTATTGCAAGCATACATTCGGCTTGGTATCGGTTGACAGAGTATTTGGATGTCCCACTGAGGGATATCGTGCCGAATTCTCTCCAAATGGCACGTTAAACCACCAAAATCCCGAGGCATCTGGAGAACCCAGTCCACAATGGTCCAAACGTTCTCAACTGCGGAGATGTCTGATGACTCCGTTAGGCAACATATGCTTTGCAAAAGCCAAAAATATGCTGATCCACCCATGGGCCTATTGCAAGTATACATTCGGCTTGGCATCGATTGACAGAGATTTTGGATGCCCCCTGAGGGATATCATGCCAAATTCTCTCCAACTGGCACGTTAAACCACCAAAATCCCGAGGCATCTGGAGAACTCAGTCCACAATGGTCCAAACGTTCTCAACTGAGATGTCTGGTGACCCAGTTAGGCAACGCGTGCTTTCCGAAACACGAAGACAAGTAGTAGAAATTCTCACCGTGAGCAGGCGGGCGTTGAAATGTAAGCCCTGGATGACGTGCCGAGAAGGGCAACCACAGGAGAACATCCAGTCAATGCTAAACCGAATAATTGATTGCTTAATAGCCAGAGGTGGACAAATGCATTTCGGCCTTGATCTATTTGTGAAGCTCTTTCTCTTGAATAAATGCTACTATTTTTCTGAAATTGTAATAATTTATTTCTCTCTACATGTACACATACATCACATTTACAATTCGGATAATTCGTTCGTGGTGCGTCTTTTTTTTATCTTAGAGTGTAGTTAACACACATCTCTCATACTTCATGAAGGTAAGGTGTGAGCTTTTCGAAGGATAGGAAATCCTTTAAAAGTAGACGGCCGAACCTAACCTTCGCTGTCTCCCTGCGAACCATGACATCTGATTTTACTATTTTTTGTTACTTTACATAATAGGAAGGCAGCTTGGTAACTGTTGTTGAATCAGTGGAGTCAGTATTCACTGAAGTCGATGAGTTGTTAGCCCACACGTCTATTCACATTCACAAGTGCGGTGGGTGCCTCTAATAAGTGTGGCGTAGGGCGTCAGTGTATCTGCATTCTGAAAGAAGCGGTACACTGAATCAGTCCACTGACTTTTTAGGCGTTGCAAATCACTCAGCTGCGAATGTGCCAGTGTTGTCATTATTTTTCAGTAGCCGTTATTCTTTCATTCTCGAAAAGTGTTCGGGATGATAGCTAGCTTACAGCAGCGTGTTTACACATACCTCGTTGTGTACGACGTGAAGATTTAAACGTGAGAAGCCTCGTCGTCTCAGTCTGTTTATCAACACTTAGGTGCCCTGCTAGTTTTTAGAAGGTCATTAATCTACGAAACCAAAATCACAAGCTATCACATATACATAGAGCTCTGACACGGAGCATTACCACACAGTACTCCAGCAAATCGCGGAGCTAATAAACAGGCAGCTGGCACGTCAAATGTAGTACAGTGCACGAGTAAGATTTATCACAGTAGCAAGAGCACAGCCACTGATCACGACCGAAATTTATCGATGTTCAGTGAAACTATCACTGACTCTATTCAGGGGTGTACGCCCAGCCGGGAAGCCATTAGGTGTTATCAGTAAGGTGAATGCGGCGTAAAGCGGCGGGCGGCGCCGCGCCGTGATAAATGACGGCGCTCGCGCGCGGGACGTAAGTGGGCGGCTGCGCTGCCCCTGCCCGGCCATTGATCGGGGTCGCCGCTGACGACTGCTGCCGCTGCCGCTGGACCGCGACTAATTCCCCGAGACGGGTCGGGCGAAGCGCACGTGTCCTCCGAGACAGCTACAAGCTCCCCTTTCGGATAATTGAGCAGCAGAATCCCGGGAATCCCCGCTGAAACCTAATGGATTTGCGGCACCGGATTACAACTTTCCCAAGGCGTAGCTCTGTACGGATTACAGACTGTGGACGTCGGGAGATATTTATTGACAGTCCTGCTACTCCAAAGACTACAAGCAGTGTTATTTGCGGTGACATCAGAAAGCCCTACTATTACTTTAACTGTTATGGCCAGGTGAACCAAAATTATTTATTGTTTGCCCAGCAATTATTGTTGCTCCTTTAGCGTCACGTGGGGGACACAAGAAGGGTAGTTTGAAGGTGAGCTGTGCCGCGAACCTTGGAGCTGGGATCGCGTTGTGTACAGGAGATTTAGCGTGGAGTGTGGGTCCAGTTCACGTCCCGAGGGAAAAACGAGCACTTCACTTTTTCTGTGCGAGCCCTGATTTCTCTATTTTATCGTGATCATTTCTCCCAAGGTAGGTGGGTGCCTACAGAATGTTTTGGCAATCGGAGAACTGTTGATTGAAATTTCATGAGAAGATCCAGTCGCAACGGAAAACACCTTTGTATTAACGATATCCACTCCAATTCACGTATCATGTCTCTGGCACTATCTCCACTATTTCCTGATAACACAAAACGAACCGACCTTCTTTGAACTTTTTCGACGTCAGCCGTCAGTCCCACCTGATGCGGATTCCACACCTCATGGCAGTACTCCCGGATAGGATGGGCAAGCGCGGTGTAAGAAGCCTGTTTACCATACCTGTTGCACCTTCTAAGTGTTCTGGCAATGATTCGCAGACTTTGGTTTACTCTACCTACAACATTATCTATCCGATCTCTCCAATTTTGATTATTTGTAACTGTAATCCCTAAGTATTTAGTTCAATTTGCAGCTTTCAGATTTGTGTGACTTATTTAGTAGACGAAATTTAGCGGATTTCTTTTAATACTCATGTGAATAATTTCAGACTTTTCATTATTCAAGGTCAAATGCCCCTTTTCGCACTATAGAGATATCTTATATAAATCATTTTGAAATTCGTTTCGGTCATCTGGTAACTTAACAAGACGGTAAATGAGAGCATCATCTGCAAATAATCTAACAGCGCTACTCAGTGAGACTCCTATGTCGTTAATATAGATCAGGAACAACAGAGGGCCTAGAACACTTCCTTGAGGAACGCCGGATGTTACTTCTGTTTTACTCGATGACTTTCCGTCTATTACTGCAAACTGTGACCTTTGTGAGAGGAAATCACGAATCCAGTCGCATAACTGAGGCGATATTCCATACGCACGAAGTTTGGACGCTTGTGGGGAACGGTGTCGAAAGCCATCTGGAAATCTAAAAACATGGAATCAGTTTGACATCTCTGCTCGATAGAACTCATTTACTTCATTAGTATAAAGAGCTAGTTGTGTTTCATAAGGACCTCAGCGGTTTTGGAAACAGTTGAAACGTCCCCTTAGAACAATTTCTGAATTACTGTGCTGATAAACCTCTTACACTATTTGCTTTTCAAACAGCTGAGCAAAACTGAACGTACTCAAACATTCACTAAAGTGACACACAATATTTTTAGCGCAACGCAATCTGACTTTCAGAAATCTGTACAAAGGAATGGCCCTGATTAACATTAAACTGTACCTTTCACAAATCACTTACCTCGCAAAAATCTTGGTTACTCGAACTACGGCAATACAGCGAGCGCCACTACTGCCAGCTAAATAAAAGATTCTAAAGGCCCTAACTACTGATAGGCATCGTTAGCAAATGAAAGATTTTAATAGAGAACAAACAATGTATTTACCTTAATAATCATAATATATATAGCAGTTCATGACAAATTTCAAAACTCCGCCAACTCTCTCCTCGCATCCACCACTGCCGGCGGCTCACCTCCAACTGCGCAACGCTACGCGCTGTTCACATCCAGCTGCCGCTGCTCAACACTACAATGGCAGAAAACAATGCAAACTAGCCACAGACTGCACACAGCACAGCCAGTGATTTTCATATAGAGCGCTACGTAACTTTGCCAATAAGAAAACATAAACAGCCTCCTTACATAGCCCCCATGCTCCCCACAAAAAATTGTACAAATTGTTTTGGGCAGTGGCCAATAATGATTTGATAAAATTTTTCATAATTGCAATAACAAAGATATCAAATGCACACATTTATACAATGTTGGTCAAAAGCTAAAATTTTCTCACAGTCCATAAAGACAGTCCAGATTGTTCATCACTGTAAAATTTCAGTGTTTTTTTTTTTTTCAAAGTCTGAGTAGTAAAAGACAATGCACATGGAAGTTGTGGATTTCCATGCAGTCTTGAAGAAGTAGCGTTGTCCTGCCAACTGAAAGACAGTGCTGACTCTTGACATGCTGACAGGTAATGGGCCACAACAGAGCAAACCAACAGCAGAGTCATTCGAAGTTTTGAAGAAGATTGGTAGGTAGGTCATCACAGAGCAGACCCACTGTAGCCCTGGTAGAGATTACGGTATTGGTGGGCCACCAAAGATGCATACCCACTGCAGTCCTTGTAGAAATAATGGTATTGGTGAGTCAGCAAAGGTGTAGACCTTGTAGAAATAATGGTATTGGTGGGTCATCAAAAATGCAGACCCACTGTAGTCCTTGTAGAGATGGCTAGCAGCCATCCGTTGTGACTGTGCAGGTGCACAATCACCAATGAAGAGTCTTGCGGATAATATAGCAAGTCCATAACCACCACTTGTGCACTCACAAAGTTTTTGGAACTGTCCTTAGAACCAGCAATGCTGTTATCCAGTCCCTTGCTGAATTATTAACACACGTGCAAACACTATCAGTCCCTACTTCTCACATATTGTCCATATACTATGACCAACAGAAATGTGTGCAGCGAAATGTAACGTACAAGTTACTTAATTTGATGAACTGGTGTCAATTACAATATTATAACATGAGAATACAATTACAAAGGTACAAAATACATCATTAAAAACATAACAATACAGATAACATTTGTAGTACAGGCTTTACAAAAGAATAGAAATAAACAGATACATCAGTGTTACAGGAATTATGACATAAGTAAATACATAAAAGATCAGAATAACTTGCGAAACATCAACTTCACATATGAGCAACAAAACAGAACAGATAAATAATGTCTAAGCATATTTACAAGGTAAATAACATATTATTAATGCCAATTATATTCGAGGATAACAGTATTCATCATCATAGTGAATGTAGCTTAGTATTGGAAGAAGAAAAAATTCTATGAAACTACACAGAGACAGGAAGAAAACAAATACACAAGGGTACACAAACACATAGTGGGATAACACAAAAAGAAAGGACAGGGTTCGTTTTCAGTGTAACATTTGGTACTGCAGTCCAACCCAAAACTTCATTCCATAGATCTTTTGTCTTATTTCGATATTTGCTCCAGCCAAAAAAATCCTATCCAAGCATGCTTTCTGTATTTTTCTCGTATAACCTCTCAGTGCATTTCTTCAAATTCATCGCAACTCATTCTCTTATAGGCTACCCCCTCTTAAGCTAACTTAAATCTACTGAGCTCAGATGCTAAACTAAGGGACGAGGCAATGCAGCAGCACAAAACAAGTAACACAAACATCAATGACAAAAAATTTAAATAGGCAAGGCAATTGCAATATTACAACTAATATGAGCCAATGTGCAGCAACAAGATAAATAAATCAGTAGTAAAACTGGCTTAGCAGAGTAACACAAAGTCAAATTCAGTAACACTATGCCTGGCAAACAGCAGTAACTTATACCTAAACATGACATAGCTCAAGCAGAAAAAATATTACAGTAAAAACTACAATGCAGATAAGGGAAATGTATATTCACATCTTAATGTCTATGTAATTAAAGTGGTGCACCACAACAACTTATTGTAAAAAGAAATATTACAATGTACTTGAAAAGAATATTATGTATGCAGTTACTGTTACTAGTCCCTTCTTATTGTTCTTTCCATTCCAAGAGCTCCTTTTTCGAAGAATGTGGATCATAAAATAATTATTTAATAGATCTGTTGACAGAAAGAGTTCACATTAGCAAATGCATCTAAGTTTATTTTATAAAACTAATGCTGCAACACAGCTGGAAACCAGATACTCTCCTGGAAATTGAAATAAGAACACCGTGAATTCATTGTCCCATGAAGGGGAAACTTTATTGACACATTCCTGGGGTCAGATACATCACATGATCACACTGACAGAACCACAGGCACATAGACACAGGCAACAGAGCATGCACAATGTCGGCACTAGTACAGTGTATATCCACCTTTCGCAGCAATGCAGGCTGCTATTCTCCCATGGAGACGATCGTAGAGATGCTGGACATAGTCCTGTGGAACAGCTTGCCATGCCATTTCCACCTGGCGCCTCAGTTGGGCCAGCGTTCGTGCTGGACGTGCAGACCGCGTGAGACGACGCTTCATCCAGTCCCAAACATGCTCAATGGGGGACAGATCTGGAGATCTTGCTGGCCCGGGTAGTTGACTTACACCTTCTAGAGCACGTTGGGTGGCACGGGATACATGCGGACGTGCATTGTCCTATTGGAACAGCAAGTTCCCTTGCCAGTCTAGGAATGGTAGAACGATGGGTTCGATGACGGTTTGGATGTACCGTGCACTATTCAGTGTCCCCTCGACGATCACCAGTGGTGTATGGCCAGTGTAGGAGATCGCTCCCCACACCATGATGCTGGGTATTTTCCCTGTGTGCCTTGGTCGTATGCAGTCCTGATTGTGGCGCTCACCTGCACGGCGCCAAACATGCATACGACCATCATTGGCACCAAGGCAGAAGCGACTCTCATCGCTGAAGACGACACGTCTCCATTCGTCCCTCCATTCACGCCTGTCGCGACACCACTGGAGGCGGGCTGCACGATCTTGGGGCGTGAGCGGAAGACGGCCTAACGGTGTGCGGGACCATAGCCCAGCTTCATGGAGACGGTTGCGAATGGTCCTCGCCGATACCCCAGGAGCAACAGTGTCACTAATTTGCTGGGAAGTGGCGGTGCGGTCCCCTATGGCACTGCGTAAGATCCTATGGTCTTGGCGTGTTGGCGTGCATCCGTGCATCTCTGCGGTCCGGTCCCAGGTCGACGGGCACGTGCACCTTCCGCCGACCACTGGCGACAACATCGATGTACTGTGGAGACCTCACGCCCCACGTGTTGAGCAATTCGGCGGTATGTCCACCCGGCCTCCCGCATGCCCACTATACGCCCTCGCTCAAAGTCCGGCAACTGCACATACGGTTCACGTCCACGCTGTCGCGGCATGCTACCAGTGTTAAAGACTGCGATGGAGCTCCGTATGCCACGGCAAACTGGCTGACACTGACGGCGGCGGTGCACAAATGCTGCGCAGCTAGCGCCATTCGACGGCCAACACCGCGGTTCCTGGTGTGTCCGCTGTGCCATGCGTGTGATCATTGCTTGTACAGCCCTCTCGCAGTGTCCGGAGCAAGTATGGTGGGTCTAACACACCGGTGTCAATATGGTCTTTTTTCCATTTCCAGGAGTGTATCAAACGAAATGAGCAGTCTCTTAACTACAAAGACAATAGTTGTAAAATGGTTCTAATCATTTCATTAGGCATTTTAGTAAATATCATAAATTATGAGCTCCACAGTATGCTTTCATCAAGGATATGTCAATAGCGAGGATAATGGCCTCCCCTTTCTTTTTTTCTACCTGTGCCTCTGACAAGGCACTCACTAACGGCTTTTTTTTTCCAGGCATCTGACACAGCTGGGTGCCCACGACGCATTACGTGCAGGTGGTAACTTAACTTTCTTACGGAAATATTTACGACAGCAGTTTCTGCTACAGTGACAGTCTCATATACAAAATTTCATGGGTCGAGAATTTGCGTTGCAAATGTGTAGAAACAACCCCACATCCACCACTGCCGGCGGCTCACCTCCAACTGCGCAACGCTACGCACTGTTCACATCCAGCTGCCGCTGCCCAACACTACAATGGCAGACAACAATGTAAACTAGCCACAGACTGCACACAGCACAGCCAGTGATTTTCATACAGAGCGCTACATAACGTTGCCAATAAGAAATCATAAACAGCCTACTTACACAGTTCGCAGAGCATTGAGGTGGAGGCTGCTGACTGTGGCCCAGGTTATAAATTCTTGTGCAGACTTTGTGCTAGTCGTCCCTCATGAATGGATCAAGTTTACATCAGATGCCCAAGAATCTGACAGGAGGCTGCTCGGACTCTCCACGCCTGGTAATGGCCGGGTAAGAGTTTGCAGATAATGCACAATGACCCATAGTGTAGGAAGGCTGGCTGTACACCAATGCTCTCATCTGCGATGACCCACTAGGCAGCAATGGCAGGCTACAACTGCGACAGTTTGGCTGCATCTTATTGGTGAAATAAGCAAGCAGGTAACAGTTTGGAAACCATAAATCAGTTTTATTGTACACTACTAACCATTTAAAACTGCTACACCACGAAGATGACGTGCTACAGACGCGAAATTTAACTGACATGATGCTGTGATATGCAAATGCTTAGCTTTTCATAGCATTCACACAAGGTTGGCACCGGTGGCGACATGAGGAAAGTTTCCAACCTATTTCTCATACACAAACAGCAGTTCACCGGCGTTGCCTGGCGGAACGTTGTTGTGACGCCTCGTGTAAGGAGGAGAAATGCGTACCATCACGTTTCCGACATGGATAAAGATCGAATTGTAGCCTATCGCTATTGCGGTTTATCATATCGCGACATTGATGCCCGAGTTGGTCGAGATCCAATGACTGTTAGCAGAATATGGACTCGGTGGGTTCAAGAGGGTAATACGGAACACCGTGCTGGATCCCAACAGCCTCGTATCACTAGCAGTCGAGATGACAGGCATCTTATCCACATGGCTGTAACGGATCGTGCAGCTACGTTTCGATCCCGGAGTCAACAGATGGGGACGCTTGCAAGACAACAACCATCTGCACGAGCAGCTCGACAACGTTTGCAGCAGCATGGACTATTTAAGGAACCATTTGCACTCGAGCACAGACAATATTTAATTTAGTTAACTTGGATTATATGTATCGATTTTTTAAGACAAGAGAATGCAAAGAAAAAGGAATTAACACCACTCTCTTGTCGCAGCCAGTAGGCATCTACACTCTTATGTCATTCGTTGTCCTAAAAGGACGTAATATTTTGTGTGGCTCCACAGTTAGCTATATTGTTATTTATTTGCAGAAAAGAGGCGCAGAATTAATAAGTCGCTCTCGTTTGTGAATTATCTGCAATTATTTACTTAGAATTTTACGGAACTGTCATTTATATCGTAATCTATATATGTTAAAATGAATATATGTTTTATTTAATCGTAGGCCTTTCTTTGTTTTAGTAGTTTTAGTCACTCCATTTTCATGATTGAAGCTGAGGTCAGATATCACACTTTGTCTACAAAAAATATATAATGAGCCCTGGCTACGTTCCGTATATCTTCGGACGTGGGAAGCTCGATAAATTCACGGCGTAAATTTTAATCTCTCAATTACTTATCCCAAACAAACAATTACAATAATAATTAATATTACAAAATATGAAACTTCCTGGCAGATTAAAACTGTGTGCCCGACCGAGACTCCAACTCGGGACGTTCGCCTACCGCGGGCAAGTGCTCTACCAACTGAGCTACCGAAGCACGACTCACGCCCGGTACTCACAGCTTTACTTCTGCCAGTACCGAGTTCGAGTCTCGGTCGGGCACACAGTTTTAATCTGCCAGGAAGTTTCATGTCAGCGCACACTCCGCTGCAGAGAGAAAATCTCATTCTGGAATATCACAAAATTATTATAATTATCATATATATTATTATTTTTTATTTTTATTTGTTAAACTGGTGACTATGTGCCTGGACTCATTATTGTATCTGTACTACAACTAATTGTTCTTTTTCATGTACATCCTGACCGGAAACAACCTATGTGTCGAGAATATTGAAGAAAACGAATAAAATCTGGAGACAATTCGGACTGGAAATGCAATCTTCACATCAAGACGACATGTGCGGTAAGACGCAGCACTCGCGCATCCACAATTGATTCCAAGCACATTCTTCATTCAAAATCATTTTTCTCAGCATTAAATTCAATATTCAGTTTCCATTCAATAATTTTTTCCAAATTACGCGTAATCTCATTATTCAGACGATTACATTCCGATCCAACGATACGCAAGTTACATTGCACAATATGGCCGACATTGTAGAAGATTCAAGCAACATGGCTAGTCAGAATTAACACGTACGCTACTTTCGATCTTTAAAGTCATCCCTCAATCATTCTCAGTCATTTGAACACACACATAAGCTGTACATTTTCACACTGCGCGTTTAAACAATTTTTTTCCTTGCACACAAGTTATTCACGATATGGTAAAAACTCGACACCAGTACACAATGGAACAACAATCAAGTAACGCAATCATGGACACACAGACACATTCAGACACAGAAATTAATACAGACACCCGAATACATCAAAATAGCTCGCTACACACACACACAAACGCCGAAAAGAGCAATTCAGAACCAAACCTGAGAGACCACGTCACGTCTAATGACGAGGCGGAGGTAAGCTCATTTTGCAATTAAAATTTTGCCGCTATTCTGAATACAATTTTGGAAGGCATATCCAATATTAAGCAAGATAATGACGAAAAATTCACACAATTAATGACAGACAATGCAGCTTTCAGAAATGAGATAAAATCTGACTTCGCCACACTGACTCAAAAGGTAGATGAAAGAAATACACGTCTTTCCAAACAGGTCGACGACCTTACGGAAAAATTTGAAAATTTAGAGTTACGACAAAGCGACAGTCCCAATCACATCCATGAATTGACAAAAACCTGTGAAACTATTAATTGCAAATTAGAATCAAACACTCACGCACGTGACGAAATTAATTTAAAGGTGAATACAATAGAAACAAACGTAGCTGACATTCACAAACAGATTCACACAACAATACAGAGAGAGGCTGAACCTCATTTGTCTCGTATTAATTCACAATTTAAAGAGTGGACATCACACAAAGACCAAATTTTTGAAGAATGTATACAAAACAAATTGCCACATATTGTGCACGATTCTGTAGTGGAATACATGAACAACAATAGACAAGTAGTCGATAACGGTATGCAAACAAAGACAACTCAATGCCTAACACAACATAATAGTACACCCACTACACATTTTAACACACAGAAGACAATCTCGATTCGGGAATGAACACATGTACACACACGAATTTCAACACTCAAATACACAATACACTGACACGCACAGCAACAGATACCCATCACCTGAAATACAATACAATTATCATTTGGATGAAGAACCATGTACACACAGGGAAGAATTCAATGATTACACGGAAAGAAACAGACGAACACGTAACAAAGAAGAATAAAGTCTGATCAAGCACCTTAAATTCCCACCTTTTATACCAGGCAAAAACACTGTACACCCTGTCATCTTCTTAAAAGCTTTCTGGAACGCATTCCAACGTTCGTGGAGTGAGCACAAACGCATTGCACATGTTGTGGATTACATTCAAGGAGACGCTGCCGTCTGGGCTTACCATGAAAGCGACAGATGTGTAATATACGAGCAGTTTGAACGCGCCTTCTTGAATAAGTTTTGGTCACCCACTGTGCAGAAACGTATCCGCAAACAAGTCACTGAACCTGAACACTTCAATCCTAAAAACGGCAATCTGCGCCGATATTTCGAGAAGTACCGGAACATGATACACTTCCTTAATGAACCAGTGAAACCAAAAGATGTGATCCGATCTCTGACAGCAAGACTTCCTTTTAATATTAAAGAAAAATTACTGTACTTACCGGACGACGATCCTGAATATTTTTGGAAAAGTTAGATGCTGTTGATTTACTGTATGAAGAACAAGAACCAACACACAACTCACGCAGTAGGAATCAACATGTATACATTGCTACATTACCAAACACGCAGCAAAATTCACAACATACAGTAAATATGCAAAACAATCACCAAAACTCACAGCTGCACACAAACAACAACTGTAACTATACACAGGGAGATAAACCATACAAAAAACGAAGAAACGACAGTTTTCATTCAAGAAGGAATAACGGAAACAACAACGGACACAAAGCCAAACAGAAACACTGGCAAAGAAAAGACAACACAGATTACACAACAAATGGAACACCTACACCGCACTTTAACCAGAACAACAACCAGTATTATGTGAGACAGTGGCAAACACAGCAACCGCCACCACAAAATCATATTCAGATACCACAAGGGAATTTTGCACAAACAAGCAACACGAACCAACAAGTGACTTCAGCCAACCGAAAACAGACAGGCTTTTGGCAAAGACAATATCCTAATGTAAATATTATTGAGGTAGCTAATGAAACTACAACTACACTTGCCAATGACCAGAAAAACCAGGTAAATTAGAATCAGTCATTACTGAGCCCCCGGTTGTGACTGAGGAACATTTGGGGGTAACTTCAATTTAGAAACTATGTCTGAATATACACTTGCTAGTGAAACTGTGAACCAAGAAAAATTAAGATTTACACAACAAGAGTTGCCTACACTATTCTTAAGATATAATGAAAGTGGAAACTTAGCTCACAATGTAAAGAAAAGATTTGTACTGTCTTCCACCTCAGGTACTGTAGGAGGTATACCTACTAACATAATTATTGATACAGGAGCTGCTGTCAGTGTGATTTCTCTCAATTTTATACTATGATGAAGAAAACTTCTAAGATACTAGAGTTCCCCGTTCAAAACTGTTTAATATTAACAGCATTAGGTAATAAGTCAAGTAGGGTTAACAAGCAGGTATTTGTGACTGTTAATATGGGAAATGGAATCGTACAATGGCCTTTCCTAGTTGTCCGAAACCTTGCTGCCAATTGTATATTGGGCATTGATTTTCTTTGTGAGAAGGACTGCACTATAGACGTCTCCAAAGGCATTTGTTATTTTAAGTATGAAGGCAGAGACATCGTTTTGAACTTGGACACTCGGCTAGTAGAGCATAACAAGCACTGTTCCGGCTACAAGATACAGATTATACACAATACTGACGTAGATTCCACACAACAACCTGTATCACACAGTAGTGAATGATGTACTTACACAAATTAATTCTAAGTTATCGGAATGTGATGCTATTAATGAAGAGGAGAGATCCCAGCTTAAACATATTTTACTTAAGAATAAGGATGTTTTCACTAGTAAACCAGGTAGGATCAACACATGTATGTATACGATTGAAGTCAAGCCTCACCAAATCTATTACCACAAGTCATACAATGTACCTCTAGCTCTGTGACCTGCGGTTTGGGAAGAACTAAAGAAAATGGTTACATGGAATATTATAGAACCGTCAACATCTCCATATTGTAGCCCTTTGCATGTAGTGAAAAGACACAATGGAAGTATCAGGTTAGTATTAGATGCAAGAGCTATCAGCCAAATTATCTTAACTGTGAGGACACAACCAAAAAATCTTGATGAAAAACTTCAGAAATTCTTGGATGCAAAATATTTCTCAACAATAGACCTTAAAAATTCGTTTTGGCTGGTGCCAATAAGCAAATAATCCAGAAAATATACAGCCTTTATGTTTGGTGGTAGAACTTAACAATTTTGTGTATTACCATTTGGACTAAATGTAAGCTCAGGAGTATTCATTACTGCACTAAACTCTGTAATCGGTGATGATTTACTAGGAACTGTTACACACTATGTAGATGACATACTGATTGCCTCAAAAACATGGAAAGAACACACTGATACCCTGAACACTTTACTATGCAGATTCACACAAGCTGGTATCACTGCCAATCTTTGTAAATCTAGATTTGCTTGTTCTGAGATCAAATACCTAGGACACATCATCAACACGCAAGGCATTAAACCTGACCCTTCAAAATTATATGCTATCAGACAGTTCCCCAGTCCCACTACAAAGAAACAGTTAAAATCATTTCTTGGTCTATGCTCATTTTTCAGACGATTCATACCTAAACAGTTACTCAATAGCAGATACTTATTAAGCTTATTAAAGAAGAACCAGATATGGATTTGGAACCAAGACTGTGAAAATGACTTTACTAAAATCAAAGAGGCCTTACTAAATTCTAACATGCTGGAACATCCAGACTTCAATTTGAACTTTTGTATTGCTTGTGATGCATCAAACATTGGTTTGGGATGTTGTTTATTTCAATTTGTTAAAACAGGCACTTTAGAACATTTTAAGATCATTGGTTTTGCCAGTCGGACTTTAATGGAATGTGAAAGATCTTACTCCACCACAGAATTGGAAACATGATCTATTATATGTGCATTTAAAAAGTTTAATTATTATCTGAATGGAAGACACACCATTATAACCACTGACCATCAAGGACTTACCTTCCTTTTATCATGTAAACTCATTCATCCTAGACTTACATTACACAATTACTCTTTCGAAATCAAGCACATCAAGGTTAAATACTACAACATAATAGCTGACACACTTTCAAGACTACCACAAGGATTACACCATAAGAATACAGACTTTCAGAACACACACGATTACACAATACTACTCATGCAAGACAAACAGTTTACACAATACTACAAAGACCTATGCAAAAACATGGCAACACTAAAAGATTCTGATCCACACTGGTACAAAATAAAACAAATCATAGTACAACAACACAACACTTTACAAGACAGATACATGTTACACAACAACATACTTTTCTACAAAAGACACACAAATGCTACTAACTGGTGCATTTCCATACCACAAGATTCTGTACACAATCCCATTGCACACACTCACACAGTTTGGGGCCACTACGGAACAAAGAAATGTCTAAACAAGTTACATACATTTTGCTATTTTCCAAACATGAGAAGAAAAATACATGATGCTATCAGCAAATGTCTCGTATGTCAAAAATCCAAGCCACAAAATCAATCCCCCAAAACAGATTTGCACTCTGTCTTACCCACTGGCTCTAGAGAGATACTTTGTACAGGTGTTAGCGGACCTCATCCAACTAGCATCGGTGATTGTAAATACATTTAAGCATTTTATGACATATTTTCTTAGCACATCAAACTTTTTGCCATAAAGTCACCCACAGCAGACACAATCATCAGATGATTCACAGATGATTACATACCATGCTGTGGAAAACCGAAAGCGATTCTATCAGATAACGCCACGTATTATGCAGGATTCACCTGGAGAAAATTTCTAAGGGACAATAACAGTAAGAGTATCTCTATTTCAAAGTGTCATGCATCAGCCAACCCTTGTGAGAGAATTTTTAGAGAATTAAATAGATTGATGAGAACTTATACCTCAACACAGCACACCAATTGGATACATTACCTAGCACCTTTTGAGGAAATACGCAACAATTGAAATATAAACAACACCCCCTATACTCCCAGAGAAATCATGTTTGACACAAAGGAAACAAATGAATGGAGCAACCCACTACCAAAATTATCTGACACCAAACCTTCACACGAGGAAAAGGTAAGGGAAGTACTAATTGCAATTACTGAACAAGCTGACATAAGAAATATGATCTATGGTGCTAATCTTAAAAGAAATCAAAACTTTACACTTGGCATGCAAGTTTTACTTAAGGCCCACTACAAATCGTCATCACCTCTAAAACGTAATGTTAAGTGGCGTCCATTATATGAAGGTCCTTACACAATCATTGATATACCACACCCTGGAGCATATCTTCCACAAAACCCCAAGAATAAGAGAATTTTAGGTTTGTACCCTCACAAAGATTTGAAAACCTTTAGCCCTCAGCAGGGTATGCTGATACAACAACAAGGTAAGTCACATCTGGTACTTCAAGCTGGAAGAAGAAAAAGATAAAGCTATAATCTTAAGTATCTACATTTTACAGCACCAGCAACAACAGCAGCAGCAAGAAGACAAGACACGGGAAGAACTAACGATTTTCATGCAAAGCACAGCTACTGATTATATTTATTAATACCCTGCAGACAAGCTGACAGACTAAATGACTGGAGACAATTTCTGCCCTGAACCTGATATATTAATTGGCGTGTTAGACACTTGAGTTGCTATTCACACTCACACCACAATCCACATGAACACAACATGCACAGAAAACACTCTACAGGAGATGACAAATAAGATTAATTGAGCAAGGCTATATACTTTATTTTATTTGTAAATGATACTTTGTGCATGTGCTAATTTGGAATTGATTGTGGATGTGACGCGTCGCATCTTATTGTAATCATGACTTTTCAGCACTGATCACCTCCAAGATGTTTTCTAACCTACTATGAAAGTTTATGTTGCAGGAAACATTTAATGAGGAAGAACACTTCTTGTGTAGTAGTGATGTAAAGGAAAATATACTGAAAAGAAAAACTTTATTTAAAAAAAAAAACACTGAACCTATAAGATAATTTTTTCTATGTCTGACCCAAATGTATTTGTAAATACCTAGTCTCATGCAACAGAAAATGTAAAATATGTGTATGTATTACCAAACAATGTAATGTCAATCCATACGTACATGTTTCACAGAAAATGTTTTATATCTATGTAAATATGTAACAGAAAACCGTACTCCAAGTGAAGTGATATTTGTTATGTTTTGTGCTCTCTGTTGTGAACGAAAATTTTGTTTTGCAACGAACAATGTATGAACAAGTTGCGTACAAATTTTTAAAAGACGGATCACTGCGCTCATGATGGGACACTATAGTTGACGTGAGTCGCAAAATCACAGCACACTTTTCGACGAAACGACACAATGTCCAGGAGACGACATACGCCTTTAGGAAGACGAAATATGGAGGTTATTGAGTAGATGTAACATGGGCTGGTCAATATGAAACCACTGACACCATGTATTCCTACCAAGACGAAACCACATTTTAACTACGTCTTCCAAAGCACGCTTCATTGCGGGATTGTTGATCTCAAACTTATTTCTTCAAGAACTTTCATCGCAACGTAAACTAAACATGTGACACGTGACATTTATTTTATAGTGCAAAGACTTTAGCACAGTATAAACTATTTCTAACAAGTGACATAGTTTCACATATCTCTGTATATGCACAAAAACATTAATTAATTTTATTTATTGAATGAACATGTGTAATATCATTTTGAAGTGAAAGAGAACAATGGACTATATACCCAACAATTTTGTACAAAGTGATTAAGCACAAGTGAATACGAACTGTGAAATGAATGTAACAGTCTATATATACATATTATGCAAACACATACATATGCACGCATTAAGGGCATCGTGCTAGCGCACTGGACTTATAACCTCAAGTTCACGGATGCAATTCCGCATTGAATCGAGAATTTTTATTTTTTATTTTCACTTTCATTTAACTTGTATGTAAAAATTATTTTTGTATTTGTATTGATTTAAGACATTTTATGATATTTTACGTATGTTGAATCTGTGAAACACTTATGATTCATCACACGACAAATAAAGAAAATACGTCAACAAATTGCTCACCTGCAGGTGGTACATCTTTGTCTTCGCAATTTGGGAGGGCAGTTTAAGGAACCATTTGCACTCCAGCACAGACAATATTTAATTTAGTTAACTTAGATTTTATGTATCGATTTTTTAAGACAAGAGAATGCAAAATAAAGGAGTTAACACCACTCTCTTGTCGCAGCCAATAGGCATCTACACTGTTATGTCATTCGTTGTCCTAGAAGGACTTAATATTTTGTGTGGCTCCACAGTTATCCATATTGATATTTATTTGCAGAAATGAGGCGCAGTATTAATAAGTCGCTCTCATTTGTGAATTATCTGCGATTATTTACTTAGAATTTTACGGAACTGTCATTTATATCGTAATCTATATATGTTAAAATGAATATATGTTTTATTTAATCGTAGGCCTCTCTTGTTTTAGTAGTTTTAGTCACTCCATTTTCATGATTGAAGCTGAGGTCAGATATCAGACTAAAGTCTACAAAAAATATATAATGAGCCCTGGCTACGTTCCGTACATCTTCGGACGTGCGAAGCTCGATTAATTCACGGTGTAGATTTTAATCTCTCAATCACTTATCCAAACAACAAACAGTAATAATAGTAATTATTATTATTACAATCAATTATTATTAATTTTTTATTTTTATTTGTTAAAACTATCAGCTCGGAGACAATGGCTGCGGTTACCCTTGACGCTGCATCACAGACAGGAGCGCTTGCGATGGTGTACTAAACGACGAACCTGGGTGCACGAATGGCAAAACGTCATTTTTTCGGATTAATCCAGGTTACGTTTACAGAATCATGATGTCGCATCCGTGTTTGGCGACATCGCGGTGAACGCACATTGAAAGTGTGTATTCGTCATCAAAAATGTTTCAAATGGCTCTGAGCACTATGGAACTTAACTTCTGAGGTCATCAGTCCCCTAGAACTTAGCACTACTTAAACCTAAGGACATCACACACATCCATGGCCGAGGCACGATTCGAACCTGCGATCCTAGCGGTCGCGCGGATCCAGATTGGAGCGCCTACAACCGATCGGCCACCCCCGCCGGCGTATTCGTCATCGCCATGCTGGCGAATTACCCGGCGTGATGGTATGGGGTGTCATTGGTTACACGTCTCGGTAACCTCTTGTTCGCATTGACTGCACTTTGAACATTGGGCGTTACATTTTAGATGTGTTACGACCCGTGGCTCTACCCTTCATTCGATCCCTGCGAAACCCTACATTTCAGCAAGATAATGCACGACCGCATGTTGCAGGTCCTGTACGGGCGTTCTGGATACAGAAAATGTTCGACTGCTGCCCTGGCCAGCACATTCTCCAGATCTCTCACCAATTGAAAATGTCTGGTCAATGGTGGCCGAGCAAATCTCTTGTCAGAATACGCCAGTCACACCTCTTGATGATTTATGGTATCGTATTGAAGCTGCATGGGCAGCTGTACGTGTACACGCCATGCAAGCTCTGTTTGAATCAATGCCCAGGCGTATCAAGTCCGTGATTACGGCCAGAGGTGGTTGTTCTGGGTACTGATTTCTCAGGATCTATGCACCCAAATTGCGTGAAAATGTAATCCCGTGTCAGTTCTAGTATAATATATTTGTCCAATGAATACCCGTTTATCATCTGAATTTCTTCTTGGTGTAGCAATTTTATTGGCCAATAGTGTAGTTCCACTGAAACTCATTGGACTGTCAGTCTCTCTGGTTCTAGCGACATGGGTACAATAGTAGCTCTACAGCATGTGTTTTTGAGCTCCGAAAGCCTCACTGTTTAAAGGAACAAGTCCGTATATCTGACACAGTGGCTTCCGTACAAGGGCGCATTTGCCTTCGTTTATCGGAGCCGTAAGCAATCATTGTGTCGCTGTGGTAATTCATTAATTATTCTTGATCGCTGAGCTCGGTTCTTTCTGCCAACGTTTGATTTTGAAGTGCCGCTTGGGCGATGAGTTCAGGTAGTTAGTGCCTGAGATAACACAGCAATGTTTTTGCTTCTGGCATCCTCGCTCTGAGGTCGCGGGGTAACGTACGCTTCATGTCCTTACGGTCGAACTGGCAGTATGGTTTGTTGACATACCGATTGGTACACTGGCCCTGAGCTAACCTTCTCTGTTCTGACCTCACCTGGTAGAACTTCTTAAAAATATGAACATAAAAAGTAAATTAATCTGATACGTAATATTAAAAATCAATAAAAATGCTGCACAGTTTATTGATGAATCTTATGAAGTATTCCATAAATGGAAACAGATAGAAATCTTGCAAGTACTACCATAAGTAACAACTGACGGAAACACCCTCTCCAAATGAAGGAGATTTTGATTTGACTCTACGTATGTGAAAGAATTCACCCAAGATGAGGACCGCGTAAGCACTTTCTTTTCAAGCTGAGAAAGGTTGGGACCTGTCTTGCTGGGACGCTCCCGATCACCCAATACATCGTGCAGGAATCTACTGCAGCAGCATTTAAAGGGAATGCACAGGACGTCGAGCCGTTGATGCGGATGCTTTTGAATGGATTGAAAAATTAGATACGGTATTGTAAATTGTCCATAACTTACAAAATTAAGTGCTCCTCATTATCGGTAGTACTTTCAGATTGACACATGCAGGGTGAACAAAACTAAACCGGCCCCAAAAATGTTTCATGTACCTAAATATAAGCAGTGCATCTTGCAATATGTGCCATAGGTACAGATAATGGAAGTTGGATTACCAGTCTTAAGGTGCATAAAATATTTTCTGGACCATTTTATTTTCCTATGCTGTATCATGGTCAACGTACAATAGCATCGTCTTCACCATTCTAGCAAAGACCA
Organism: Schistocerca cancellata; assembly: GCF_023864275.1. NCBI lineage: Eukaryota > Metazoa > Arthropoda > Insecta > Orthoptera > Acrididae > Schistocerca > Schistocerca cancellata. The sequence goes on from NC_064633.1 coordinate 13,787,255, forward strand.
TCTGCTTCTAAACTTCGAAAGAATTTAGACTAGATGACCGAAGGATTGGCACAGTGTTGCTGATAATTTTCTCATCTCCGCTTCACACACTTGATGAGTGAAATACAGCTTAGGAAAACATTTCAGACCTCAAAGTGAAATCATCCTCGCCAGTGACAGAATATGAGTACCAGTTTTACCATCTCTGTATTTCCAGACAGTGTGTGGCACTTCACACATCACATCAGAAACGCATTTGTTCATATTAGATCCTTCGTGATCTCTTCATCATAACTTTACCTTTAATACGTCCTTGATGATGTTATGCTCCATTCCCATATTTCCCCAATGAATAAAAATAGTGGGAGATTAAAAAATGATGGAAAATTTTCAAAACATTGGGAATTCAAAAAAGCCCAGTTATGTTATAGATTTTTCCTTCACTTCTACGATGTCAATGTTTCGAAGCATTATTTCTACGACGTCACTTTCAGAAGCAGCCCAATATGTAAAGTGGTGAGAAGTTAAAAGATGCAAGAAAAGACATTGTTCTGTTGGTATGGGATTAAAAAAATTCAAAATCACGGACGTGGGAAAATGAGCACGGTCTATCTTTGATGTCATAGGCAAAGATGGCGATCACAGGTAGCGATCTACAATTACAAGTACAGAGTCTATGATGTAAAAATCCAACAAAGCAATCCAAAATGGCGACCTGTGTATATGAGGATAAAGGATGACGACCTGCTCATGAAAGGCCAAAGGATAGCGACCTGGAGATATGAAAGCCTCTATGAGATGATAATCCAAGATGGCGATCCATATATAAGAGGACAAATATGGTACAAGGATCTGGAGGTATAAGAACAATCTGTATCTCATTGCATCAAAAGATGGTAACCTAGAGATGTGCGGACAGTCAACATCGTTGCCGGATCAATTAAATCCGAGATCATGAACCTAGGAAAATGACAATCGGCTGAATCATTGTCATATCACCTAACCTAAATTTAAAATGATAAGTTCAGTATCCAGATGTGTCGATTGCCGTTGGGGAGGTCCCACTGCTTCTAGTTGCAAAGTTGAGCCGCGAAGCCACTCAGCCCTCGAACCGCTGAGCCACCGAGCTGCCTAGTCATCGGTAAGGTCATCGTTGTAGGTTTCGAACCATGAGCATGAAATGCTCCTCATTTGTGAACCATGCCACCATCCACCGGAAACAGCTCTGTGCCAAGGGCCAAAGCAAACGTACTGCCTATTTGATAGCGTGACACAAAATGGAGGATAGAAATGTCAATTTCCACCGCTAATATGTTTTTATGATAGCAATTCAGGCACCCCCAGAGACCTCCCGACGTCACCGCTCATATGATCTAACGTAAAATGGTGGAGAAAGTTGAAATATATTCTACGTTTGAAGCGACCAATAGCCCACTCATGTACTTTGCAGGAAAACTCAAAAATCGGGAGAAACGCACGCATACTCATACAGTAGCTTAGGAACCAAGGGAAAGTAAAAGCTACGTTTATTTCAAAATTCAGCACAAAAAATAACTTGCGGCGTGGATTAAACCAGGAGTAACCTGTCTTAATAGCAAAACCCCAGCTGAGAGATGAACTCGTCGCTCTTACTTGAAGGGACCACGGGAAAAAGGGATTAAGTAAAAAAAAATGAAATTTTATGCTATTACAGTTTCAGAAAGGTTTCAAAAAGCTGCTTTTATCAGTAGAATAATGTTTAACGCCATGATGTGTAATGAACCAATTGGAATTAAAGTATATATAGTGAATCATCCACAGTATTTACGAAAGGAGGGAAACCCTCCCTTCAAAATGTCATCGTATCCTACAACACATAATTCCTGTACTGTTTTCAGCTAAACCATCATACTTTACCATCTGGCGCATGCGCCTTGGTGCACAGGACCATACGAATGGTTTGATGACGACAACCTGGTCCCACCCAAGTTGCTCACAGTGTTCGAAACCAGTGCTGCAGGGGAACCTTACCATTGGCAGTTGATGCAAGTTCTTTTAAGCAGAGCAAGTTTTGAATTTCCCACTGCTTTAAATTCAGGGTAAGTCATCTGACAAACATATGATCCTTGTTTCCCTGGGGCGAACACCTTGCTTTTAATGGACCTGGGAACAATGTGGACTATATTTCCGTATTGAGATTTTGGATTGTGGTATCATACAGATTTCCCTCAGTCCCCAGGTCGCCTATGTCATCGTATCCCCAGGTCACCATTCTTTGGCCTTGTATCTCCAGTCACCACTTTGGGTTGCCTTTTCGGAGTGTGCTGACATAGAAACTCAACTTGTATCTTCTGGTCACCATCATCTGTCGTGGTATCTGTGGGTTGCGATCTCTTGTCCATGTATCTAAATGTCTCCATCTTGGATATTGACATCATATAGAAAGTCCTTATATCTCAAAGTCGCTGTTCTTTCACCTTATTGCACATGGTCACATCTTTTGTCTTCATATCTGCAGGTCACTCTCTTGGATAATGACGCAATAGAGTTTCTGACTCCAGGGCGCCATACTGGTTCTCTACTTTGGATTGTGATATCATAAAATTATAGCTGTATTGCCAGCTCTGCCACCTTCATTTTTTTTTTTTTTTTGAATTTGATACCAACAGGAAAATGCCTCACATCGTACTTTTGATTAGCTTGTCGTTTTACATGTGTGAAAACAGCCCTATATCCAACAGTCATGTCATGGCCGTGGGTGGTAAACCTGTAGCATAGTTAATACTTCGAATTTATTGCCAGTTTTCATACTTCCCGCGATTTTATATATAGAGTAATTAGATTATATCAGAGGCAACATTGCATAGCACTGAAGTAATCATGGGGGAGAGCAAGTGATAGACCGGGGGCTTGGGAAGGGTGTGGAGAGTAGTGAGACTACCTTTGCACGGGTTCACTCTGCATGGTTGCCAAATTTATTCACGATGGCGGCGATGACATCATCGAAGATGGCGGCGTGTACACTTGGCAACAGCGCATGACTTCATTCAGATGGCGGATTTTGACGGGCAAATAGGTCAATTGGGGTATGTCCACTAACCTGATCCTCCAGAAACAATTGGCGAGAAGTTCAAACTCCAACACCAGAATGTCTCAAATACTGTACTTGCCTTTATTATTATTCATTATTATCATTTACTATCATTTATTATGATTTATTATAATTTATTATTATTATTTTTACCATGCACGTTCGTTCGTTACGAGGTCTGAAGTCCAACTGTGTTGTTCATACCCTTGCCACCAGAGAGCACTGCCGTGACGTTATTCAAGATGGCAGATTTTGGCAGGGAAAATAGGCCAACTGGGCTACCTCGACTAACCCAACCCCCAGAAAATTGGCCCGAAATTTGAATTTTGGCGGGAAAATAGGTCAATTGCGCTATGTCCACTAACCTAACCCTCCATAAAAAATGTGTGCCCGCCACTAGGTCCCGACTCCAACTGACTTAGCTCAAATCGTCGTCAGCAGAGGAGGTTACCCCTGGCGCAACTGGTCAGCAGTAGCCCGTGAGCAGGTCACTGGTCCAGCGGCCGATCGAACCGCGCAGGTCCAGCGGCATAAACTTGTTTTTCTCGTTCACACCTTCCGATTCTGACGTCACAATGGTAGGTTATCCGTTCACCACGTGTTTTCGTCTCTCCCATATGTTTTCGCGCCAAAATTGTTCACCCAAGAGTGGAATTTTCCCCAACAACACACAACCGTGGATCCACCATGAGGCTTGCTCAACAAAGAACGTTCTCGCTAAGTTAGCTGACACAAGATCGTCTGCTCTCAATCGCGCGAACGAGGACACACGCCGCGCCGCCGCCCTGTGGGCCTCCTACCGCTTACATCACACACCCTCGGCTGCCACCTCCATACAAGCGCAGGACATAGTTTCCTGTAAATATGCTAACACTCACATCACGCATCTAACCTATCAATTACCTAAGTACTAAATTCTATTTCAATTTTAGTCATATAGATATGAAAAGGTGTTCAACTACCTACTTTCCAAGGACCAGACTGCCACTTCTTCCTAGGAACCCTCGGAGAGATTGAATTCTGGCAGTAAAGATAAGTCACTTGCACTTTTGCTACCATCCTAAGAAAATTGTGCGTAATGAAAGGACACTTGTTCTAACCTCAGCCACCCGACCGCCACTTCCTGCTGGGATCAGGCGCCAAGTGTGAAAACTGACACGAAACAAAGTTCACTTACGTTTTCGCTACAAACCTAAGAAAATAGCTGTAATTGAAGCTCACCACCGCCACCACTTCCTACGGGCAGGTGCTAAAAGTACTCAGCCCACACTAAGCTGATGGAGGGAGGAAGGAGTGTACTTTATTTCTTTGCTAGCAATTTGCTTAGGAGTGGAGTATATGTATCACAGAACACACGCTCTGACATGCCCCTCAGCATACACACCTGCAAACCACTCTTACATAACTCATGTATAAAGCTCAATACACACTCTTCCTAACTGTAAACCGTCCGAAATAACACATTGCACAGTCCAGAGGCATGCGAACCACTCATAAACAATGCACAGCATTTACGTTCATATAGCCTAACAACTCCTAAATTTTCAAAATAAGTATCCATGTAAAAGACTCTGCTTGCTAATCATCAACAGTCGAAATCATACACCAGCCTTTATTCAAACAATTACAGGCAACACCACCACCAAGTGTATTCGCCACTGAGTCTGTGGTGTCACCGCCAGACATCATACTTGCTAGGTGGTAGCCTTTAAATCGGCCGCGGTCCGTTAGTATACTTCGGACCCGCTTGTCGCCACTATCAGTGATTGCAGACCGAGCGCCGCCACACGGCAGGTCTAGAGAGACTTCCTAGCACTCGCCCCAGTTGTACAGCCGACTTTGCTAGCAATGGTTCACTGACAAATTACGCTCTTATTTGCCGAGACGATAGTTAGCATAGCCTTCAGCTACGTCATTTGCTACGACCTAGCAAGGCGCCATTACCAGTTACTATTGATGCTGTAAAACATGTACCGTCAAGAGCGATGTTCACCAATTATGGATTAAATTTAAGTATTCCATCAGCTACGTGCTTTATTTGCTAGTCTCAATTACTTGACCTGTTCCAGACCTCACGCCAGCTTGCGTGAGCTTAACGCGTGCCTTTCGGCTTCCTTTCGTAGTGGGTTGGCTGTCTTGCCAATCCACAATCGAGTCCATAGCCAAACTGCCATCTTTCATATCGATACCACTATAGGATGCTGTAGTGACGCAAGTACCGTAATCTAAGATGGCACTACCCAGTGTCTTGACCACAAGCTCTAGACCCCAACTGTCTTAGCACATTTCCTTGCCGTCAGAGGACGGCACAGTGACACCAGCTGATGACAGAAGTACAGTTATCCATGACGGCGGTAAACAGTGGGTTCTCCACAAGGCTATGATGCTGTCGTCCGTTTCGTGACATACATCAAGATCGTGAGGGAAAACGACTCAGTCTGCTCTGAGCTGCTGGGGCAGTAAAGAACGAGTTCATTCTATGTAGTTTCAAACATTTTTTTTCGCGATCGAATATATCCATCACACTGATACAAAACATCAACCCTAATGTGCTTGGTGTCACAATACACAGTCTGCAGAAACGTAAACAAGTTCTAATTTCAGTACTCAATGGAAAACTGCTCCTAAATAATGCATTACACATATCTGCAAACATACTCAGTACCCGTAAACTGTCCAAATAACGCATGCCACAGCCTACAAGGCCGCTCGCAAAATAACGCAACAGACGTGCACAGCACCCACCACCACACCTTCCCCCCCTCAAAGTCATCCGCCTGGCGTCCCTCAAACTGCGCACGGGTCCCTGCTCAGCTTCTGCAAACATTAGGTCGCGACAGCCACATTCAAACTCCACGACCGTGAAATCCCAATCCAAATACGTGTTCCCCTAGACACAGCTCCTTGCGCGACCGGCCAGGGACGCACGCTCCACCACACCCGCCAGTCACCGCCACCGAACACCGGTGAAAGTTGCATTCCTCTATACAGTCACCGTTATATTGAACACCGGTGAAAGTTGCATTCCTCTATATAGTCACCGTTATACTGTCATAGCACTTCAAAGCGCGTTCACGCCAGTCTCATATTCGAGGCATCTCCAGGCGCTACTTGTCTTTACCATAGAATGCAGAACAGCACAGAACGTGTTGACACATGCGCTCAACCGCACGTACCGCCCCCCCCCCCCCCTCAACCCCCCAGCGTGACTGTCGCAACACCGCCAAGTCCACGCACATAATTACAAACTCATCTAACGATCTTACCAATCCCATTCTTACGTCACATCTCTTTGTAATATATATATATATATATATATATATATATATATATATATATATATATATATATATAATAAAAAGAGCCAAGTCGACCTCTCGGGAATTGTATAGTGTCCCAGTTAACGCCTGCTTTCTTCATGTCTCAGCTTGTATGCATGGATAATCTCACGAGAACAGACCCTGTTTACCAAAATATCGCCTAATCCAGTCTTCCACTGGGACGTAACGTGATAGTCTTCCTGCTCTCAACATAAGCATATGTAAAATATGGAGTTTCAGTCTTCGATCGCTATTCTTTATTTTCAATTACCGGTTTCGGGCTAGCTGCCCATCTTCAGATCATATGTTGTAGTTACAGAGTAACTTGTCCGTACAGAACACACAGTTCACTGTCATAAGTAAAGTAAATGGAAATTTACTTTACTTATGACAGTGAACTGTGTGTTCTGTACGGACAAGTTACTCTGTAACTACAACATATGATCTGAAGATGGGCAGCTAGCCCGAAACCGGTAATTGAAAATAAAGAATAGCGATCGAAGACTGAAACTCCATATTTTACTTAATGAACGATCGCGGAATTCCCAGTAAGACAACTATGTCTAGTTTTGATAAGCATATGTTGTCACCGCTCCTATAACCCACTAGGATCAATCGAGCATTCTCATTTGCTCTTATCGAATCTACCAGTCGAATTACTTATGCCGCAGGTATCAAAGCACCATCCACCTATTCTTTCTTGGACTTCCGGTGGTTATTTTGCAAAGATTGCTAAATTGCACAGACAGTTCCCTAAATCTATATACCCCCAACCTTTTCATTTTTCTACAGACGTTACCCCCAGTGGTATTAAACTATTTTAAACTGACCACCATTTTGCACCAACAACTAAACGTGGAAAATTTGTCTACAAGTCATCAAATACATACTATACTAGCAACAATATTGGAGCGTCAAACCGATATCCAACCAGGGAATATATCACAGAGTACCGTCTCGATCTCCTAAACATGCAATTCATATCCCCAACCATACCAAATCACGCCCTTCACATCAGTGAACCGAAGTCACTCTCAGAACTGACGTTCAAAGACATGCTCCTTTCCCCTTGGTATAAACTCTCTACTCATTCCGCTTTCTTGCTCACATTTCTACAGTCATCTCCAGACTAGTTGCTTACGAGAACACCAGTATTTTCGGCATAATATTGTACAATTTTCGCCGTACTTCTCGATATCAAGCACATACCACTAGTCACCCAATCGCTAACGCAACATAATGTGCAAGATATAGACTGTAATTTTTTTCTCCAAAAACACCAAACTTTAGCGAGGCGCACCGTGCGGTAAACCATTGACTAACTACAGGGTGTTTCAAAAATGACCGGTATATTTGAAACGGCAATAAAAACTAAACGAGCAGCGATAGAAATACACCGTTTGTTGCAATATGCTTGGGACAACAGTACATTTTCAGGCGGACAAACTTTCGAAATTACAGTAGTTACAATTTTCAACAACAGATAGCGCTGCAAGTGATGTGAAAGATATAGAAGACAACGCAATCTGTGGGTGCGCCAATCTGTACGTCGTCTTTCTGCTGTAAGCATGTGCTGTTCACAACGTGCAAGTGTGCTGTAGACAACATGGTTTCTTCCTTAGAACAGAGGATTTTTCTGGTGTTGAAATTCCACCGCCTAGAACACAGTGTTGTTGCAACAAGACGAAGTTTTCAACAGAGGTTTAATGTAACCAAAGGACCGAAAAGCGATACAATAAAGGACCTGTTTGAAACATTTCAACGGACTGGGAACGTGACGGATGAACGTGCTGGAAAGGTAGGGCGACCGCGTACGGCAACCACAGAGGGCAACGCGCAGCTAGTGCAGCAGGTGATCCAACAGCGGGCTCGGGTTTCCGTTCGCCGTGTTGCAGCTGCGGTCCAAATGACGCCAAAGTCCACGTATCGTCTCATGCACCAGAGTTTACACCTCTATCCATACAAATTTCAAACGCGGCAACCCCTCAGCGCCGCTACCATTGCTGCACGAGAGACGTTCGCTAACGATATAGTGCACAGGATTGATGACGGCGATATGCATGTGGGCAGCATTTGGTTTACTGACGAAGCTTATTTTTACCTGGACGGCTTCGTCAATAAACAGAACTGGCGCATATGGGGAACCGAAAAGCCCCATGTTGCAGTCCCATCGTCCCTGCATCTTCAAAAAGTACTGGTCTGGGCCGCCATTTCTTCCAAAGGAATCATTGGCCCATTTTTCAGATCCGAAACGATTACTGCATCACGCTATCTGGACATTCTTCGTGAATTTGTGGCGGTACAAACAGCCTTAGACGACACTGCGAACACCTCGTGGTTTATGCAGGATGGTGCCCGGCCACATCGCACGGCCGACGTCTTTAATTTCCTGAATGAATATTTCGTTGATCGTGTGATTGCTTTGGGCTATCCGAAACATACAGGAGGCGGCGTGGATTGGCCTCTCTATTCGCCAGACATGAACCCCTGTGACTTCTTTCTGTGGGGACACTTGAAAGACCAGGTGTACCGCCAGAATCCAGAAACAATTGAACAGCTGAAGCAGTACATCTCATCTGCATGTGAAGCCATTCCGCCAGACACGTTGTCAAAGGTTTCGGGTAATTTCATTCAGAGACTACGCCATATTATTGCTACGCATGGTGGATATGTGGAAAATATCGTACTATAGAGTTTCCCAGACCGCAGCGCCATCTGTTGTTGAAAATTGTAACTACTGTAATTTCGAAAGTTTGTCTGCCTGAAAATGTACTGTTGTCCCAAGCATATTGCAACAAACGGTGTATTTCTATCGCTGCTCGTTTAGTTTTTATTGCCGTTTCAAATATACCGGTCATTTTTGAAACACCCTGTAGAAACAAGTCAGCGTTCATATAGAGAGACATACAGAAAGCAGAGCAAACGCTCTCTGAATGTGGAGGTGACTAGATACAGTCGAGTGCAGTGCTATATTACACGACCCGATCAATGCATTTGGGCTAGGTGATGGCATCTGTACACATTACAATCCATTTTAGAAGACAGAACGAGATGTTATGTCATGATCGCATGTATAGATCTGAACTCAAATCGATAGAATTGTGAAAAGCGACCAGGTAATAGTTATATATCAACCGAATATAGAGCCTAATGCGGTGCACTTGGGGAAGAACTTTGCTATCTTCTGGTACGCACTGATCGATTTGTTTATCGGACCAAGTATGCTGCAACAGGAGGAATCCTGGAAAACGTAGGCATCAAAATGAAGAGAATAAGGGAGGCAGTCAATTTTTTTTCCGGAATTATACTGAATGTGTACTGAGGCGCCCGTGATTCAGGATGCAATAGTCAAGTGACATAGCCTGCGTTCTACCCGTTTACAGCTACATGTTCTGTATGTGTTTTAAAGCACTGTCTACATGCGATTGTTAGTGGTAAACCTGTCGGTCATCAGAGGACTTCCATCTCATGTGTGAAGAAACTTGACACACTTCTCTTAAGGAGCTTTCATTTATGCGATCACCCCTGTCGCATCTTGGGTGTAAAATCGAGACTTCAGGGTCATAACTAACTTCGCGGTAAGAGCTTGTGATGCGCTGCGGTCCCTGTGTATGCATTGCCCAACTGATGGACTGTTTACAGAGTTAATGACGGAATGACTTGTAATTTTCATACGTCGGACACTGCTGCTTTGTGTTTATCTGTTTCCTTGTAGGATGTATCCCCTGCTTGTAACTATTATTTTATGTAGGCCTTATGCATACATTGTATAATTCTTGAACAGTGATCAGATGTGAACAGTGGACACTCTACGTCTCTGCAAAGCTATATTGTGCTCGTATCATGCGAAGCAAATGTTTTACCATTCTATAAGATAGTTCAGCGTACAGAAACTGTGAAGAAGATGTATGTCCGATGGGGGGGGGGGGGGGGGGGGGGAAGGTTTTCGATCTAACATTATAGCCAGTTTTTGAAGTGCAGAACGTTGTAGTCTTAGTAGTACAGATCTACATTTTAGAACAGGTTCGGTTTACAGCATCATGATGGTCGCATCCGTGTTTAGCAACATCGCGGTGAACGCACACTGGAAGCGTGTATACGTCATTGCCATACTGGCGTATCACCCGGCGTGATGGTATGGGGTGCCATTGGTTACACGTCTAGGTCACCTCTTGTTCGCACTGACCGCACTTTGAACAGTGTACGTTACAATTCAGATGTGTTACGACCCGTGGCTTTATCCTTGATTCGATCCCTGCGAAACCCTTCATTTCAGCAGGATAATGCACGATCGCATGTTGCAGGTCCTGTACGGGCCTTTCTGGATACAGAAAATGTTCGACTGTTGGCCTGGCCAGAACATTCTCCAGATCTCTCACCAATTGAAAACGTCTGGTCAATGGTGGCCGAGCAACTGGCTCGTCACAATACGCAAGTCACTACTCTTGATCGTATGGTATCGTGTTGAAGCTGCATGGGCAGCTGTACCTGTACACGCCATCCAAACTCTGTTTGACTTAATGCCCAGGCGTATCAAGGCCGTTATTACGGCCAGAGATGGTTGTTCTGGGTACTGATTTCTCAGGATCTATGCACCCAAATTGCGTGAAAATGTAGTCACATGTCAGTTGTAGTATAATATATTTATCCAATGAATACCCGTTTATCATCTGCATTTCTTCTTGGTGTAGCAATTGTAATGGCCAGTAGTGTATTTGTTGATTCTTTGTGGTAATTGTGGGTCATATCAACTCCGTGTGTATTAATGTAGAAAACGTGGGAGCCACGGGGAAATGGAAATTTTAGTTGTAAACGGCCAAAAAAGAATAGCAGCATTCGGCATAAAAGCACATAACTGTCCTTAACTCGCAAGCATTTCAACTGTTTAGGAGGTGGGTGGCAGCATGATGGTACAGCAACATATAAACAGAAAAAAGATCATACAAAAGTCATCAAAATATGAGAGTATTGAAACGACAATGTATGAATCGCAATACAAAATTGAAAGTAACATATAATCCCAACATTTGCTGACAAATTACAGCACTGTCTAAAGTATCTGTGTCATATTCTATCATCATTACATATGCTTCAGAAGAAGCTCGAGTAGAGTACCCTTAAAACCTAATGGTCAGCAGAAAGATGCCAGCGTATTTCAAAACGAAATTCCAACAGCAGGAATAAAGATCAACTTCCATAGGCAATAACAACACATATCAGTAACGTAACGAATAAGAAGGACAGTTGTGAGCCAGTGGCGTGTGCAGTTTATTAAAATTAATCTTCCCTGGAAGGTGGCCAGCATTATGATACAACACGCCTGTAATATACTCACAGACAGGAAACGCACTGACACCTATGAGACAAAACATGGGCAAGTGTGAAGCAAAAATGTAGATTTAGAAGGTCGCTGCCAAACAAGCACGATAAGCACAAAATTCAGGTTCCAGAAGCCGAGTTCTTCGGTTGTACTACGTATACTGATTGTGGGGTAACGTGTCTGTAAGCAGTGTGCAGTATCGGCAAATAACCTGGTTAAGTTCAACGATTTACTCAATCGTAGATAACCTCCAACTCTATTGCTTGCTGAAAGAAGTTTTGTGACGTAGACATGCCTTGCTGGATGCCACCGTTGGGAGTAGCGACAAATAAAACGCACTTACGTGCAAGTTATACACTGGGAGGAATAGCCGTTGGCAAGCAGTTTAGTTTATTTGTGGCGTTCTGTTTCACACGATGATCAATTGATGATGGTCCACACGACGGATGTTTTATTATCAGCACAACTGTTTCTGGTGTATCTCCCACCAGCAGCTGCTTTTCTCTGGAACAAAATATTGGTGCGCCCAACTACCAGTAATCCCACTCTGAGAAAGCCGAGATCTTGCAGACCGAGAGAATTCCTGTGGAAGAGGGCGAGCGGCTTCATCTGGCTCAGGGATTTAGTCAGAGGCAGAGACAGTGGCTGAAACCTGCTCATTAGACGAACTGGCGAGACCCTTGCATCGGCCCCTAGGAAAGTTTTTTCACTGTCGGCCATACGTTGGAAAGACCTCCGTTTCGACCATGCGTGTGGAATCAACCTCAAAAATAGTTCAAATGGCTCTGAGCGCTATGGGACTTAACTTCTGAGGTCATCAGTCGCCTAGAACTTAGAACTAATTAAACCTAACTAACCTAAGGACATCACACACATCGATGCCCGCGGCAGGATTCGAACCTGCGACCGTAGCGGTCGCTCGGTTTCAGACTGTAGCGCCTAGAACCGCTCGGTCACTCAGGCCGGCAGGAATGAACCTCAGTTCGGGCAGTACCGAGAGCAGCCACAGTAGTGGAGCGATTGGGAGACACAATGGTCGTCCTGGACATTCCTTGGATCACTCCATATGATTCGCTACAGTGTCTCCCATTGGCAACAGTCTCAAGTTGCGTGACCGAAGCCAATACCACCTGGAGCTGTGAGTGAGGTGCCACCAATGCGGCTTGCATCTGAACGCAGAAATCATAGCTCTCATCTGTACTAATGATGGCATCATAAATAGACATGCACGAAATATAGGAACTGACGCTAAAGAACTGTCTAAATGTAAAGTAAGTCTCTTTCTATGAGAAGCTGTGTTAACTCATAGTACTCTTATAAGCTGCTGAGGCTGCTGTGAGAGCTACCAGTCGACTGACGGCTATAATTACTACAAGTGTCTTTTGAAACACAAAATAAATGTTTGGTGCGATGCTGACAGCGGTTCTATGCACAACACAGTTAATAAAGCGCGGAACTGTTTCTGCTAAAGAGACAAACACGCACGAAGTATAGGAGTTGAAGCTGAAGAACACCGAAGAAAGCCTCATTGTATGAGAAGCTCTGTCAAATCACAGTACTCTGACGAGCTGCTACTGCTGCTGTGAGAGCTACCACTGGACTGAGGGATCTAAGTGGTGCAGGTAGCGGCATTTACGTTTATTCTGCCTTCACCAGTGAGTTGAAGTATTCATCCCCGGAAATTATGAAGAGCACGAAAACACAGTACGTGAACTGGAGAAATATTAGTCACATAAAAAGACTGAAACAAGCTTTGTCAATCCACAGCAGAGGCAGACAAGCGTATGAGCCTATTAAAGGATTAATTGACTTAAGACAGCCTAAAACATTCCACAGGTGTTGCGCTAAGAGGACGGGCAACTTCTACACACTTCTTCTGCATATGTGAACATAAAAAACTGTGAAATAAATCACGTGCCGCAAAGAGGTGGCACAATGCAACGTGGCAGCCAAGCATTTTTGACACATATGGCCATATTTACGAGAGGAGAAAGGCGGGAATATCGTGCAGAGGGCCATAGCTCTCTGCAGCTGTGTTGTTGTGGTCTTCTGTCCAAAGACTGGCTTGATACCGCTCTCCATGCAATTCTACCCTCTGCAAAACCTCTTCAAAGCCTCTGCATCTCAGAGTAACTGCTGCAACCTACGTCCATCTGAATCTGCTTATTGTATTCGTCTCTTGGCTTCCCATTACGACGTTTACCCTCCACGCCTCCGTCCGGTACTAAATTGGCGATCCATTGATGTATCAGAACGCGTCCTACCAACCGATTCCTTCTCTGTCAAGTTGTGCCACAAATTCCTCTTCACCCCAATTTGCCTTTCCATCGCCAGTCTAAATTTTATATGCTCTCTACTTCGACCATCATTTATTTTGCTGACCAAATAGCAAAATTCATCTACTACTTTAAGTGTCTCATTTCCTAATTTAATTCCCTCAGCATCACCCGATTTAATTAGACTACGTTCCATTACCCTCGTTTTGCTTTTGTTGGTGTTCATCTTATATCTCTTTTCAAGATACTGTCTATTCCGCTCAACATACAGATTGAGTAACATCGCGGATAGGGTAAAGCCCTGTCTCAGTCCCTTCTCAACCACTGCTTCCCCTTCGTGCCCATAGACTCTTATAACTGCCATCTGGTTTCTGTACAATTTGAAAACAGCCATATGCTCCCGGTATTCGCTCCCCCCACCTTCAGAATCTGAATGATAATGTTCCAGTCAACATTTGTAAATAGGCTGTTTATGTTTTCTTATTGGCAACGTTACGTAGCGCTCTGTATGAAAATCACTGGCTGTGCTGTGTGCAGTCTGTGGCTAGTTTGCATTGTTGTCTGCCATTGTAGTGTTGGGCAGCGGCAGCTGGATGTGAACAGCGCGTAGCGTTGCGCAGTTGGAGGTGAGCCGCCAGCAGTGGTGGATGTGGGGAGAGAAATGGCGGAGTTTTGAAATTTGTAAAAAATGGATTTCAGTAACACTATGCCTGGCAAACAGCAGTAACTTATACCTAAACACGACAAAGCTCAAGCAGAAAAAATATTACAGTAAAAATGGCCATGTTTAATACCTATGTCACATCTTAACACTAGAGTGATGCATCACAATTTATTCTACAAAAGAAATTACAAATTACTTGAAAAGAAAATTCTGTATGCAATTCCTGTGAAGGGAAATGTGTTTTTGTGCTCTTTCGTTTAACTTGCGAAACCTCAAGCAGACAACAATGCAAACTAGCCACAGACTGCACACAGCACAGCCAGTGATTTTCATACAGAGCGCTACGTAACGTTGCCAATAAGAAAACTTAAGCAGCCTACTTACACATTGTCAAAAGCTTTCTCAAAGTCAACAAATGCTATCAATGCCTTTCCTTAACCCATCTTCTAAGAGAAGTTGTAGAGTCAGTATTACCTCGAGTGTTCATACAATTCCACAGAATCCAAACCGATCTTTTCCCACGTCGACTTCTACCAGTTTTTCCATTCGTCTGTAAAGAATTCGAGTTAGTATTTTGCAACCGTGACTAATTAAACAGATAGTTCGGTAAATTTTACACCTGTCAGCATCTGCTTTCTTTGGAATTGGAATTACTATATTCTTCTTGAAGTCCGAGAGTATTTCGCCTGTTTCATACATCTTGCTCATCAGATGGAAGAGTTTCGTTATGGCTGGCTCTCTCTACGCTATCAGTGGTTCTAACTGAATGTTGTCTACTCCTGGGGCCTAGTTTCGACTTAGGTCTTTCAGTGCTCTGTCGAATTCTTCACGCAGTATCTTATCTCCCATCTCATCTTCATCTATGTCCTCTTCATTTTCATAATATTGCCCTCAAGTACATCGCCCTTGTATAGAACTCCTAGATACTCCTTCCACCTTTCTGCTTTCCCTTCTCTGCGTAGATTGGTTTTCCATCTGAGCTCTTGATATTCATTCAGGTGGTTCTCTTTTCTCCAAAAGTCTCTTCAATTTTCCTGTAGGCTGCATCTATCTTCCCACAGTGATATGTGCTTACATTTGTTATCTAGCCATTCCCGCTTAGCCATTTTGCACTTCCTGTCGATCTCATTTTTGAGATGTTTGTTTTCCTTTTCGCCTGCTTCATTTACTCCATTTTTATATTTGCTGCTCTCATCAATTAAATTCAGAATCTCATGTGTTACCAAAGGATTTTTACTAGCCCCCGTCTTTTTACCCAGTTTATCATCCGCTGTCTTCACTATTTCATCTCTCAAAAGCTACTCATTCTTCTTCTACTTTATTCCTTTCCCCTATTCTTGTCAATCCCTAGTGTTCCCTCTGAAATTCTTTACAATCTCTATTTCTTTCAGTTTATCCAGGTCCCATCTCCTTAATTCCCCCCTCTACAGTATAACACACATATCTGGAACTAGTGGCCTCCCACCACAGCTCATACCGAGCCAGCGAATGGTGTTATCCAGGTACCACAACCGTAAGCGAATGCAGGCAGCTAGCAAAACAGTTATCGATAGGAGAGTGCGCTGGACAGTATATCGTCCATCCTTTAAGAAACGGAACCTGTGTCTGCAGAAATGAGATCACTGGCATAAGCACGCTAAGAGAATGACATAGGGGGCAGAAAGAATGCAACAGAGAAGTGCGTTAGGAAAATCTGCTCTAATCAGCTAGGAATTTCAGTGTTTGGAACACACTTCTTGCCAGTGACAATTCCTGGAGTATCTTGGTTATTGCACCGCTCACGGTCAGATGATCGTAAAGCGTAAGGATGCCTAGAACGGAGAACATATCTAGGCTGTTTCTGTGGTGGCTTAATCTTTTTCTTCTATGGTACCGTTCTAGCAGCAGTTGGCTTGTCTCTAGGTGGGTCTACAAAGACAGCATGACAGGGCGGAACAGTATTCACCTGATAAGATTTCAAGCTCTCTAAGTAGACTATCACTAGACACTACAGTAGTTGTATTGCTGCATAGACAGGTGAAGTGAAACATATGATTCAGTAGGGAACTTCAAAAGATGCAGTAAACTTGATAGTCTTTTCTTTCTTGATTATGGAAATGTGTAATAATAGACTGACACCTGGCTGATATAGCTCCAGTATTGCTTCTTTTTCCCCCTGTATCTGCTTGGGTGTTGTCTTTACGTTGTTACATCGGACTTAACGCCAGACTGCTTTGAGTTTCTGTGCTAAACACCTCGTTTCTTTCGAGCCTATACCTAATGGTAACTCGTCTAGTTAGAAATGCGAGGTCATTGGATGGGCATAATCTACAATAAATGTAGTATGGTGTCGAAACTTGTGGATTATGGTGTCATAAGTTGACTGTATAAAGAGAAGTTATCTGTCCCAGTTGGAATTCATTTTATTATCATAATAGGATAGCACTAGTTTCATGGTTTTATGAACTCAGTCAACACAGTTATAATGTTTTGGGTGCTATACACTTTTTAATTCCAAGCACTTTACTCAATTGTAAGAACAATTAGGACGTAAAGTTTTATCCCCGGTCGGTTAGGATAGAGTCAGGGCTGCAAAATGGGAGTACAAGGGGATTTTCAGATGCTTCAGCCGCAGTTTCTACTGTCGTATCAGCAATCAGCACTGGTATTAGCTACACGGAAATGTGATCATTTTTTTTTTCCTGCTGGGTTTGAGACAATGGTCCCATGGCTTCAGAAGCTACAGTTTCAAATTATTTGAATGCCTCTGCTATGACGTAAAACGGAATTCGTGACTGCATCGGTTGTGACTGCTGACAGAAAGGCTAAGAGGCACATATACGGAACGAATGCTAATAAAACCGACAAACTGCAAGGACGGACTCCTCACTGGAAATGAAGGAAAACAGGTTAACGTGTGTCCGGAAATGGACAGTGTGCGTACAACGACAACAAACCGTCCTGGAACGCAGTACAGAGATGCATCGCATCCACGTCGCAACAGAGGTTCAAAGGTGCTTCCATGGGATGCAAGACACGCGTTCACACGTCACATCGTCGATTGCTGAATACTTTCACATCTTCCGAACTCTTTCCAATAGTGTCACAGGCGTCGTGAACACGGTGTTGAAGGGTCTACACATCAGGAAATGGTTCGACATACACAACGCTTTTCAGATGTCCCCAGAGGTAAAAATCGAGCGGGTTTAAGTCCGGTGACCTAGCAGCCATTCTGCAGAGTCACCGCATCCTATCCAACGTCTGGGGATGATGTTGTTGAGGTGTCGGAGAACTGTAATGTGGAAGTGGCGTGGTGGTGTGTCGTGCAGAAACCACGTAACCTGTCGTACTGCCAAATTCACAGTCCCAACCAGACCAGACGGAGTATTCCGCAGGGAGTCCAGGTACGCTCCTTTGTCGAGGTGTTGTGGAATAATAACCGGTCCAGTTATGTGGTCATCAAGACTCCCTGACCACACGCTGAACGGATGCTGATGAGACGCCTCAGCCTTTCCCCGAGGTTTGTCTGTAGACCACAGAAGACGATTATGCAGTTCTGGTAAAGGCTGCATCGTCGGTAAAGAGGACTGACTGAGATGGTCTGGTGCAGAAACCATCGACAAAATCCTTCCCGTAGAGCGCAATCTGCTGCTGATAATCCTTGCACTCATCACAGGTGACACGGGTAGTAGCGGTTGTTATGCAGGATACACATAATCATGTTTTGGCTTACATCATGTTGGCAGGCCACTTGCCTGGATCTTTTACTAGTTTTCGTCTCAATATCCTATAGAACCAGATCCTCCAAATCTAGTATACGCACAATTCGCCGCCTCTACATGTACATCTACATGTACGTGACTACTCTGCTATTCACAATAAAGTGCCTGGCAGAGGGTTTAATGAACCACCTCCAAGCTGTCTCTCTACCGTTCCATTCTCGAACGGTACGCGGGAAAAACGAGCACTTAAATTTTTCTGTGCGAGCCCTGATTTCTCTTATTTTATCGTGATGATCATTTCTCCCTATGTAGGTGGGTGGCAACAGAATGTTTTCGTAATCGGAGGAGAAAACTGGTGACCGAAATTTAATGAGAAGATCCCGTCGCAACGTAAAACGGCTTTGTTTTAATGATTGCCACTCCAGTTCACATATCATGTCTGTGACACTATCTCGCCTATTTCACGATAATATAAACCGAGCTGCTCTTCTTTGTACTTTTTCGATGTCATCCGTCAGTCCCACCTCATGCTGATCCAACACTGCACAACAGTACTCCAGAACAGGGTGGACAAGTGTGGTGTAAGCAGTCTCTTTAGTAGAACTGTTGCACCTTCTAAGTGTTCTGCCAATGAATCACAGTCTTTGGTTTGCTCTAACCGCAATATTATCTGTGTGACTGTTCCAATTTAGGTTCCGGAGTGGCCGAGCGGTTATAGGCGCTTCAGTCTGGAACCGCGCGACCGCTACGGTCGCAGGTTCGAATCCTGCCTCGGGCATGGATGTGTGTGATGTGCTTAGATTAGTTAGGTTTCAGTAGTTCTAAGTTCTAGGGGACTGTTGACCTCAGCTGTTAAGTCCCATAGTGCTCAGAGCCATTTTGTTCCAATTTAGGTTATTTGTAATTGTAATCCCGAAGCATTTAGTTGAATTTACAGCCTTCAGATTTGTGTGACTTATCATGTTATCGAAATTTAGCTGATTTCTTTTAGTACTCATGTGAATAACTTCACACTTTTCCTTAATCAGGGCCAATTGCCAATTTTCGCGCCTTACAGATATCTAAATCATTTTGCAAGTCGTTTTGATCATCTGGTGACTTTACAAGACGGTAAATGACAGCATCATCAACAAACAATCTAAGACGGCTACTCAGATTGTCTCCTATATCGTTAATATAGTTCAGGAACAATAGAGGACCTATAACACTTCCTTGGGGAACACCGGATATTACTTCTGTTTTACTCAATAACTTTCCGTCAATTACTACGAACTGTGACCTTTCTGACAGAAAATCACGAATTCAGTCGCACAACTGAGGCGATACTCCGTAGGCACGCAGTTTGGTTAGAAGACGCTAGTGAGGAACGGTGTCGAAAGCCTTCTGGAGATCTAAAAATATGGAATCAATTTGAAACCGTGCTGACTATGTGCCAATAAATCGTTTTCTTCGAGGTACTTCATAATGTTCGATTACAGTATATGTTCCAAAACCCTACTGCAAATCGACGTTACTGATATAGGCCTGTAATTCAGCAGATTACTCCTACTTCCCTTTTTGCGTATTGGTGTGACTTGAGCAATTTTCCAGTTTTTAGGTACGGATATTTCTGTGAGCCGTTGGTTGTATATAATTGCTAAATATGGAGCTACTTTATCAGCATACTCTGAGAGGAAACTGATTTGTATACAATCTGGGCCGGAGGCCTTTCCCTTATCAAGTGATTTAAGCTCGTTTGTTACTCCGACGATATCTACTTCTATGTTTCTCATCTTGCATGTTAGACTGCCTGAAAGGACCCGTGACCACACAAACGCCCAAAAAGGGCTTGAAACGTTGTGTGATGTGTTTACTATGTGTGATGCTACTTGTTTTGGTATAACTTTGCTGCCTCTTCAGTATTTCCATCTGCTTGGCCATACGTGAATACCGCACCATTTTGTTGCTCATAGAGCGCTGCGTCAGTCACACAGCCTGCAACACACAAGGATTACGCGGCACGTGGTCGGAGGAACTTTCATTCATCAGCGTCATCGACCGTGGCAACGATGCATTTCCAGACACATGTCGATAGGACCTTGTTTCCTCCGTTTCCAGTCAGCACTCAGCCCCTCTAGTTTGTCGGTTTTATCGCTGTTCACCCTGTATACTTGTCGTCGTCGCAGAACCAGCCTGGCCATCAAGGTCAGGTAGCGATGCGGGTATTCACAGCACCTTTGCCACAGTGGCATGCTTGTATGCTGTCATGGCGTTGAGAAACGATTTGGAACCAGAGTGACTTTGCTGTCACAAGCTTGTTCCCCAAAAGGGTTTAACGGTTCGCTGCACCACGTTCTGACACAAAATCAGGCACTGCGGCATGATGTTGTCAGTCAGGTCTTCTCCCTGAGTGTTAATTCTGCTGTTGGCACATCATCTTGTTGTGTACTACTCGTGCCTATTTGTTGACGGCATCTGCATTCTGGTGCAGTTTTCCATGTTTGTGATGCTCTTCATAATCGTACACTGCTAGTTTTGAAGCTCATTGTCCAGTTGGCTACTTGGGGGTTTTATAATCAGCAGCTTTAACAAAGCAACATTGATCCTGGCATTTGCCGTAAGCGATTTAAGGAGGTCACTGTGAACCTAAATCGGTGTGGCCTGACGACGATTTTAAGAACTGTGTGGTATCTTCAGAAGAAGAAAACAGTGGTGGGTAAGCCATAATAAAGACATGACCTCATGTGATGGCCTGTATAAGTCCGCAAAATATATTGATATTTACATACATCTGGTAGCATAAAGAAGGCGTCTTTTTGTTGCAAACTGTTTCACAGGGATGATGTGTCCTTCACAGTCGACATTTGTTGCCAAGAAATGAGATGCCTTGCAGTTGCAAAGTAATAAACGCGAACTGAAAGACAGCAGGAAAAAGGTTGGTTGGCAAACACATCTACTGCACAGCTTCCAATCTAGCACCCGCATCGATCAGCTACCAAGAAAATCAGTTTTTCTTGTTTTTACTGTTTTGACGATTGTGTTTTAAAGGCGGGTTTACTTAGACTCGGCAAGGTGCTACGTGTGTGGGCTCGCAAAACTACCTGTGCATCATCAGCTGGTTTTCGATAACGAGGTGGAATACATTGTTGACAATTTCTCTGTTATTTATCACTATTTTATTCAGTAACCTAATTGGAAACGCTGTTATTATTCTCTACAATACTACAACTGGTGTTTCATCATAATGACATACATTGAATGGCTAACTTAATTAAACGTGAAGTTTTCTGTCATTCTCAAGTAGCTTTACCGGGCTACAACCTAAATATGACAATTTGGTTGCAAGTGTAGCTGCTGAGCGATATACAATTAACAGAGTATTCAATGATAGGATTTCATTATTAGATTTGTGTATTTTCAGTAGCAGTTCGACAGTATTTTATGATTCTTACCTTTAGATCTACTGGTTGCTGAACATAGCGAGACGTCTTGCGATGGTAAGATCTCTAAAGATGTCAGTCTGAGTTCTATACAGCTGTTTGTAGCTCTGCCACAGACGAGGTTAAATGTTACTCTCTCCCTAGTTTGGAACTGAGAGCTATTGTCTCTTACTCTTCTCAGTAAGTCGACATTTTCCTGGAAGCAACCAACTGCAGCTTTCACTGTCTGCTTAGTGCCGTTGTGATGTCTGATACTGATAATTTGCAGTGTATACAACAAAACGTGTTGCAGATGTCTGTAAACACATATTTTATAAGCCTATGATATACCAAAATGGAAATCATTCTAAATCTTTGAATGGTGTACCATGGATATACTAAGCGAATCTTGAAAGATAATTCTCTGTCATTCCAGGAAGTAATAAAACAACCACAGCGTCACCAGACATGTTCCACTACGTTGCCATGACCCAATCATATACGTACCAGGGCGATTATGCTTCTACAGGCAATGTATTTTCTGAGTTCACTATCAGTTTTGGAGTGCTAAATCTGTGATTGGTGTACCATGAATATACTAAGAGAATCTTGCAAGATAATTCTCTGTCATTACAGGAAGTAATAAAACTACCAAAGCGTCACCAGACATGTTCCACTATGTTGCCATGACCCAATCATGTACGTACCAGGGCGATTATGTTTCTACAGGCAAGGTAGTTCCTGAGTTCGCTATCAGTTTTAGAGTGCATCTATTGCGTCAACGATGCAGCAGCTTAATTAGTTTTCCCGCTACGTCATGAGGAATAATCTAGTATTTATGGTGATGGAGAAGAAAGGAAAGTTGGACAAACCAGCACAATACATACGAAAGAAAATAAACATAATTACTGAGTTACAGATCCATTTCATTGACAACGACATGTAGCAGGATGTGTGAACAAATATGTGAACAAATACTTTGTTGCAACGTGATGAAATACCCCGAAATATACTTTGACTTGGAAAGCAGCATTCTTGTGAGATACAGTTGGCACTTTATTCGCATGACGTACTGCGTATAGGGGATTTCTAATTGATTCTGTATTTATAGAGTTCCAAATAGACTTCTGATTTAATTTCCCATAAGCGGTTTCCAGCCACATTGTTTTTCTATACATTATCATCTGAGTTGTGCGACTGGGTTCGTGATTTCCTGTCTGAAAGCTCATAGTTTCCAGAATGAGATTTTCACTCGGCAGCGGAGTGTGCGCTGATATGAAACTTCCTGGCAGATTAAAACTGTGTGCCGGACCGATACTCGGTAGGAGACGAGGTACTGGCAGAAGTAAAGCTGTGAGGACGGGGCGTGAGTCGTGGTTGGGTAGCTCAGTTGGTAGAGCACTTGCCCGCGAAAGTCAAAGGTCCCGAGTTCGAGTCTCGGTCCGGCACACAGTTTTAATCTGCCGGGAAGTTTCAGCTCACAGTTTCCAGTGGCTCAGACGACAGCACCTATGGAAATGAAAGTGATAAATGTGATTCCGGAAGTAAAGTGATGTATACCTTCTGGTATTTCTAATATATATAAACTATTTAGCATACAATCAAATATAAACTATTTGGCACACAACCCCAACATTTCTGTTAGATATGTGGCAGGTAATGCTGCTGTCTAGTAAACTCCTCAGAACAGCAAAGTGAACTGGAAAATGATGATGAAAATATACCTTCACGGTGCAATACGTGTCACTTAACCCTAAACAATAAAATGTGTGAGGCTCTCCAAATGAGTAACAAAACAATTGCGTTAAAGTTCGCTTGCGCGATAAATCAGTCACATTTGAATGTCGTCGATTCAACTAAATATCCGGGAGCTACGATTACTAACAACTTAAACTGGAACCATCATACGGAAAATATTGTGGTCAAGGAAACCCCAAGATCGCGTAACCTATGAATTGAAGTGGCCGCCTACAACATACTTGTCTCTCCCCTTCGTGAGTATTCCTGCGTGGTATGGGATCCCTTTGAAGCGGAACTGTTGCAAGACACCGAAAAATTTCATAGAGGTGCATTTCGTTTCATATTATCACGAAATAAGGGAGATTGTGCCATTGGTATGGTACATGAGTTACGTAGGTGTTTAACATTGCGGTGAGTTGTTTTCGCTAAATTCCAATCGACAACCTCCTCCGCTGTCAGCGACGATATTTTTTTTTTTTTTTTACCCAGACATGCGTAAGAAACATGACCATTGTGATAAGAGACATCAGATCTTTTCTCAGTATGATTTAGTTGTTCATTATTTCCATGCACTTTTGAGTGGAACGGTAGGGAACTAACGAGACAGTGCTTCAAAATCCCTTTGCCAATCACTTAATTTGGAATTGCAGGGTATTCATCTACATGCGGATGCAGACGTCGAGGGAAGGGTAGCAGTAAGCAGTGATGTACCTAGGAATGGATAGGAGAGCAAAAGTGCAAAATAAAGGAGCGAAAAGCTTGCTTAAACACACATCACAGTTCGTTTTATTTTAGAACAGAGAGAAAAGGAAGGAATGTTTTCAGAACCGAGAATGGCTTATAGGTAAGGGGATATAAAAGAAAACTATTTCATAGGTTTTGAGAGGAATGATAGAGGACAGTAAAGGAAGCAGAAATTAAATAAGAACATATTTTATTTATATTTGCTTATAATGTTTTCAGATAATGAAATTTAAGGGCCACTGAGATGATATTCTAAGAAATGCGAGAGAAAATGAGAGAGAAAACGAAGGAGAAATTAACTATGAACAAACGTAAGACGAAATATTACGGTAAGACGAAATAGTTCGCGTAATTTATGCAGATACCAGGATACTGATACCAGGATAAGAAGCAAACATATTTACGTCAAAACGAGTGGCAGAGGCAGAGTCATGCACTACGTCTGTGCTCGCCCGTCCTGCATGAAGGAGCTGTTGACACAGCACCACCAGCTCTCTTGCCTCGACATCAAGCTGTAGCTGGTCAGCCAGCCTTTAGCCATTCAGCCTAGCTGGCCCGTAGCTCATGAGCCACGGCTAGTTCAGGCCTAGGCCACAAAGCCACAGTCACCCCTTGAGGGATCATAGTTTTCATCTGCCCTACCCAAGTCTGCAGTATAAACTAAAGCACCAACAGTTATTTTGCTATAACATGAGCAGGTAAATCTACTTTTCATGAAAATATTTAACTAAAAATAAGTTACAGAATACACTTACGAAAATGTAGCCAGCACAAAACATTCAGCTAGTTAAAATCGGTTAATGCAGGAAACTTCTTTCCTGTAGGTCCTCTGCATTTGATCTCGCCTTAAGAAAATGTCGAATCTACCAAGATAGCTAAGTGAATTTTTAAAAGTAAACACTTTTGGTTGAAACGTGACCAGTAATTGTGCGTACATAA
Organism: Schistocerca cancellata; assembly: GCF_023864275.1. Taxonomy (NCBI): domain Eukaryota; kingdom Metazoa; phylum Arthropoda; class Insecta; order Orthoptera; family Acrididae; genus Schistocerca; species Schistocerca cancellata. The sequence continues at coordinate 13,812,406 of NC_064633.1, forward strand.
TACGAAGGGCTTATTTCAGTAGTGGTACATGTCCATTACCTCCACTTTTCTGCCTATAATGCTTCTGAAATTAATGATACAAACAGAAAGAAAGGTTCATCCTAGCAAGAAGCTATATGCTTGCATGTTTCTGGTATCTCAATTGCAGATTTTTCAGCGCTCATTTAACTTCGTATCTCACAATGAACAAAAATGGAGTTGTACCACTACTGAAATAAGCCCTTCATATATCATTCACATTTTTAGCACTGATAAAGTGTACTCTGTGTCTCTGAAACAATAAGTGCTCCACGACGGAAATTACATTCTTCTGTGGCACTTCATTTGTATCGCAACGATATACAATCACACTGTAATTCAAAGTTAAGTCTTTCATGAAAGATTTACAGAATTTCTTCAGTTCCTCGACCGTTACAATCACTTACAAAACTCGAGAAAAGGAACACCAAACTCTTTATGTATGAGCTCTAATTCTTCTTCTGCTATTAGAATTGTAATATTATCCTTTGCTAGACGGTGTCAACAGAAACTGTTTTTATTCGGAGGAGAAAGATGGAGTTCGAAATGTGGTGGAAATAACGTGGCGCAGTAAAGGTACGTTTGTTTTAATATTGCATCCCCAACTCGTCCCCCCGAGCCTCCCCCTCCCCCCTTCCAGATTCAAGTGAAAAAAGAAAACATCCGCAACACCGCTATACTACAAATTCAGCTGCCTTCTTTCAATGCTTCCGATGTCTTCCGTCAGTACCATCAGATAATGATTGCGCCGTGCTCAGAAATATTGAAGTCGAACAACCGTAGCGCTGGCAGTCACCATAGTGGACTTCTTGGGTCTTCCAAGGGTTTCGTCAATAAGCCAACATTTGTTTTACCTTTGTCAAAACTTCTCATGTTTCCTAGTTACCTTGTTTACATTTACAGCCCCTAGCACTGCCGTTAGATCCATAACCCTCAAATTTCTATACTTGGCAGTTTGTCGAAGCTTGACGAAACCTTCTTAGTAATCGTGTGGAGAACCTCATGTACTTTATTATGTAGGGTCAATTATCACATTCTACACCGTGAAGATGTATTTTCAACACCATGAGTTTACTAGATGGTAGCATTACCTGCAAGAAATGTAAGAAAAATGTTCAGATTGTGTGCTAAATAGTTAACACATAGTAGAAATAGCAGAAGATCTACATCACTTTGCTTGAGAAGTCACACTCATTAATTCCGTTGCCCAAGGCGACGTCCATCAGTTACTGCGAACTGTGCACGTTCAGACAGGAAATCACGAATCCAGTCGCACAACTGAGAAGATAGTTCAAAGTAAAGCAATATGGTTGGAAGCCGCTTATGGGGAATGATATCAAAAAGCCCTCTAGGATCAATCTGGAAGTCCCTGTTTGCAGTACTTTATGCGAATAAAGATCCAGTGCATTACGTTTACTTTCTTTCGAACCTATTGCGGTGGTCTGTACAGCTTTGCTACGGTCGCAGGTTCGAATCCTCCCTCGGGCATGCATGTGTGTGATGTCATTAGGTTAATTAGGTTTAATTAGTTCAAAGTTCTAGGGAACTTATGACCTCAGAAGTTAAGTCGCAAAGTGCTCAGAGCCATTTGAACCATTTTTGTACAGCTTTCCCGTTTTTATTTCTCAGAATAAATACTCCTCACGACATCATAGGAAATGTAATTAGGCCGCTGCATCGTTGATGCACTGTTAAATTATTAGCCCACTCGAGAGGGACATTGACTATAGAAACAGGGTCGTATTGCTACGACTATGATAGCGTCATGACAACATAGTGGAACATGTCTGGTGACGCTGTGGTAGTTTTATTACTTCCTGGAATGACAGGGAATTGTCTTGCAAAATTCACGTGATATATGGTAAACCAATCAACGCTTCTGAATGAATTCCACTATGGTATGCCATAGACTTATCAAATATTGTTTACAGACAGGGGAGATAATTTTCGCAACTATAACTCATCTCGTTGTCTACACTGCGAATTATCTGTATCAGACACGACAACGGCACTGAGGAGACAATAAACGCTGCAGTTGGTCGCTCGCTACAGGAAAATGTCAACACACTTTTGAGAGTGTTCGAGAGCTCTCAGTTCGAAGCTGGCGCCAGACTAGCATTTTACCTCCACTGTGACAGAGCTACAAACAGCTATATCGAAATCAGAACGCCGTATTTAGAAATTTTGTCGTCATAAGACTTCTCGCTACGTTCAGTAACCAATAGATGTACAGGTAAGAACCATAAAATACTGCTGCTAAATATATACAGATCTGTTAATCACATCTTATCACTGAATACTCTGTTAACTGTCCGATAAAGCTACTCGAGTACGATAAAAGCGGTCATGTTAAATTAAGAAAGCCATCATTGTATGGTATTATGATGAGACGCCAGTTGTGTTATTGTAGTGCATAATATTACTGTCTCCCGTCGAATTACTGAACGAAATAGACACAAATATAAAAGGAACGTTATCGAAAACTGTCTGATTTTTTTATCCCACGCATGTACCGACTGACTGAATCTGAGTTAAGCCATGTGTAAAGCGCAATCGGAAAAACAAAACAAACAAAGATCGATAAGATCCAAGTCGATAAAAACTCAGGTGCCAGCTTAGGAGACGGGCACGATGTGTTTTTGCCAACCTTAGCTCTGTTCGACCGTAAGGCATCTCATTTGTTGGCAACAAATGTCAACAGCGAAGGACACATCCCTGTGAAGTAGTACGTACGCGAAACACCTTCTTTCTGCCACCAGATGTTTCTAGAATGAGATTTTCACTTTGCAGCGGAATATATAAAACAATACATTTTGCGGACGTATGTAGGGCATATCAGCGCACACTCAGCTGCAGAGTTAAAATCTCATTCTGGAAACATCCCCCAGGCTGTGGCTAAGCCATGTCTCCGCAATATCCTTTCTTTCAGGAGTGTTAGTTCTGCAAGGTTCGCAGGAGAACTTCTGTAAAGTTTGGAAGGTTGGAGACGAGGTACTGGCAGAAGTAAAGCTTTGAGGACGGAGCGTGAGTCGGGCTTTGGTAGCTCAGGTGGTGGAGCACTTGCCCGCGAAAGGCAAAGGTCCCGAGTTCGAATCTCGGCCCGACACACAATTTTACTCTGCCAGGAAGTTTCATATTAGCGCACACTCCGCTGCAGAGTGAAAATCTCATTCTGGTTACGTCTTGGTGTTTCACACTTGCGCATTGCATCTTATTACGTACGCAGTTACATCTCAGGTGAAATATGGGCTTCATGGGGTTCCATGTGCAGTGCTAAACATATCGTCATTTATTTCCATGTTCAAACATTCGGCCTTGTAAACTGATACTGGTAAAAAGTTCGATATTTTACATCACTTAATGCCTCGTCAAGCCTGGATCAGGCGCTCAGCCTTTGTATGATTAACAGTGGGTTCGAACTCAGATCACGAACAAAAATTAGCAATGCTATTTAATGGGGTGACGAGACTCCTGATGTGTCACCTATTGTAATGAAGTTTAAGTTACAAGGGTTAGGAACTGTCTTATCTCTAACATCATTTTTTGTTCAAATGGTTCAAATGGCTCTTAGCACAATGGGACTTAACATCGGAGGTCATCAGTCCCCTACTGAAACCTAACTAACCTAACTAACATGCCCGAGGCAGGATTCGATTCTGCGACCATAGCAGCAGCGTTGATCCGGACTGAAGCGCCTAGAACCGCTTGGCCACAGCGACCGGAAATATTTTTTGTATCGTGGTATTATTTTACATTTGACTGACTACCATAATGAGCAGTATTGTTTAGCTCTTGTGGCAGCCATTGCGTACTGTGAAACGGCTGTATCCCAAAGGGTTTCGGCATTTAGAGGCCAGTTATATTATGTTGGCTACATTCAGCAGTGGCTCACTATTTTTGCTGTCAAATGTAGAAAATACGGAAAGTGTTTATTACAGATGACATATTCTGACAAATAGAAGAACCGCAAATCTTAGTATTAAAGCCGGCGTTAGTTTGGAAACGAAGTGGAGAAACAATAATTTACATACTCATTATATTCACTCTAAGTTTATATAAACAGAACGGTTGAAGAAGAAATGTGATGAATAGCAATCAGCGAAGTGAACGTGTTGACGAATTCATGAAATGTGAATTGTCAGGACCGTACTAAAACCGCAAAAATCTTTGCATATCTTGACAATAAAGGCAAACGCAACAACCAGTTGTAAAATATAACTTTTCTGTTTGCAGTAGATCCATTAATAAAAAGTTAACTTTACTGCCAAATATTTTCGTAAATGAAAGGTACCACATTCATTTAAATGTATAGAATTCGTCTTTCTGTAGGGAAGTAATTTTATGTGATTGCTGGTATATATCAACGAACAGTACTTAAATATGCCATCGACTTCTTCCACAAAAATCTGTCAAGTTTAAATCGAGTTTCTGTTTGGTAACTTGGAACACTGAAACACGTGCATCAACAGAGCACCCGTAATTATGGGAATCGTGAGCAGCTATAAATGAAAAGAAAATTATCAGTGTTTGCTTACTGTGATAGAGGCTTTCGAAGGTAAACTTTGACCAACGCAGTGTAAATAATTCGTACGACCATCCAATCGACAATTAGCTGGCTCTCGTATGCAAGCCACAAGGTTCAATACTCGCTGTTCTACTCGTAATTACGAAAACGTGTGTTGCATATTGAAACGTTATTGAATATCTCATGGCCACTGACATTAATATCATCTAACGTGCTTAGGCACACATGTTAAAATATTAACTGAGAGGTGGAGTGATTCTGTATGGCAGGCAATGGAAATTGGTTGATGTGAAACTGCTGTGAATATGTGTTAGTAGATAATGAAAGTTAGTTATGTCGTTATTAACTTATCTGTGTTCTCGAATGTGTACTACGTTTCTTAATAAGTGTCTCAGAATAGATTAATGAGCTATTTATGTCTATGTGTCCGATATTAAATCTTTTACTTGTTTAAATCCTTATTTCTAACATGTTGAGCTGTAATACTCATGGTAGAGAGCGTTGGTATTGATATGTAGAATAATGAACACGTTTTCGATCTGACTCTAACACAGAACAGGAGCGTTTCACAAGGAGACAAAGTTTTTCGTGCTTGATTAGTTCACAGTGTAACAGCACTGAATGATCATTTCTTTGAAACCCAGCAATTGTCGTCCGTTGCGAGGTATAAGTCGGAAACGTCACTCAGAAGTGCTTACAGCCTTATACTGTAACGGTGGTAAAACTGTGGGGTCCTGTGATGTCACACTCAGGCTCGATGACGTTTTAAATAGAAAGGCGTGGACACATGCGGAGAAGTAGTTCAGTGCGTGTGACACGAAAGAATGGCCAATGATGTCACATTGGCATTAAATTTAACCTCAATCATGCCCTGCGGGTCCGCAGCTCGTGGTCGTGCGGTAGCGTTCTCGATTCCCACGCCCGGGCTCCAGGGTTCGATCCCCGGCGGGGTCAGGGATTTTCTCTGCCTCGTGATGACTGGGTGTTGTGTGCTCTCCTTAGGTTAGTTAGGTTTAAGTAGTTCTAAGTTATAGGGGACTGATGACCATAGATGTTAAATCCCATAGTGCTCAGAGCCATTTGAACCGTTTGAACCATGCCCTGCGGCACTGGTGATCTATCACAGCGGGAAGTTCGTCACACCCCCTTTTACCCATGTGACTCCTCTGCGTTTCAGGCCGAAACCACGGATTCCAACGCTAAAGCCATGTGGTCTTCTTCTGGCTGCCCGTGGCAACTGCCTCTGGCAAATCGCCGCTCAGAATCGACAAGAAACCCCCCAGGGGATGGCATAAGAGGCATAAGTGAACCCACACCTTTCCGATTCCCACAAATTTCTCGGTCAAAACGATATTTCGCACTTCGATGATCTACGGGACTAGGTTCTTGACAACCATTAACACTGCTGAAACCCCCTAATCTCCCAACCCTTTTCTGAGGAAATTGTGGGGGCGCATTCCCAATGAGCGTGATCGCATCCTTGTGGACTGCAGCGCGACCGTATTTTTTGATCTCATGTGCAGATTGAAACCACTAGGGACCGTTCGACGAAATTTGAAGGCGATGTGAAGCAGCAAGAGGTGCGAATGCATTTGCAGCCTTCCTGTTTCATGCCCTCGTCTGACGGGCTCATGAGTGAGTGCGACATTGACGCATGCATGAGTAAAACGACAAAGGGTTACTCTACGACCCCCACACTATCCCCCAATCCTATCCCTCCCCACAGTTTTGCAAAACTCTCGTGGGCACCAGCCCTCACTTATTGAGAATTTTAAAAATGTTCCTTCTCAAAACCTACGAAGCGGTCATAGGCACCTGCATGCAAGCAGTTAGTGTTGAAGGGGTGTCAAGTGGTTGCGAAGTGATTACGATGTTTATTCTACTCTTGTTACGGGAAAATATTTGTTCCTTTCTCTTCGTTATAGACGTTATCAAGCACTGTTCTACATTTAAAGAGAGCTTGTATTCATTAGTTTGTCAAAATCTTCCTGCTTAAACTTACAATGGTTCCCAATGGGAAGATTTCCTGTAAGCAATAGCTCCAACAGTGAACACACATGCTGTGCTGCTTGTTCTATCAGCAAACATATTTCATGTACACTGTAAGACAAAAAAAAGGAAAAACGAGACACTATGAAGGAATTACTCGAATGGGACCGAAATCGGTCGATGTGATGTACATGTACAAGCAAACAAATGATTACAGTTTCAGAAAAACTGGATGATTTATTCAGGAGAAAGAGTTTCACAAATCGAGTAAGTCAGTAACACGTTGGTCCACTTCTGGCATTTATGCAAGCAGTTATTCCTCTTCACATTGTTTGACGAAGTGATTGGATGTCCTCCCTAGGCATATCGTGTGGAATTCTGTTCAAATCCCGACGTGGATGTGGAGCCCTGGCCATAATACTCTAATCGTTCTCTACTGAGGAGGGATCCAGCGGCCTTTCTGGCCAAGGAACGATCTGGCAATCACGAAGACATGTAGCAGGACCTCTCGCCGTTTGCACACTTCCTCGTACCGCTCGCTGTGCACGGCGACGTGTCGACGTGCTGTACTGGTGCCGTGGATGACAATCCAAGAGGTCTTGTTATGAAAACAAATGCACAGCAGACTTTCATCGTTGGTTATCGTCCCCTGTGGCGGAGGAAAATAACGCTGGTGTGTGTGTGGGTGGGGGGGATGGGGGTCTCCAGGCACGTCTTTGGCCTGGAATATCATTGAGTGAAGCAGAATTGTCTTCAGTATTGAGTCTCGCTTCGAACTGAGCGCCGATGACTAGAGAACACGTGTGTCGAGATACCCGGAATATCGACCTGACTGTTTCCCGCCATATGGCCCAACTATGTGCAATTTCTTTTCATAGCAAAATGGCTTTGGTTGTCATCCGCGACACCCTTATAACTCAGCGGTGTATCAACGATACTCTCCTTTTTCTTACTCTTCATGTCAAGTCCACCATGGGCTTACATTTGAGCAAGGTAACGCCCGCTGGTTCACGGAAAAAATTTCTACTACTTGTATTCCTGCTTACTAAACCCTACATTGCTCAGCAATGTCGCAGAATTTCTCCCTGTCTGAGATAGTTTGGAGCAATACGGGCAGGGCCCTCCAACCATACCGAGATTTTCTCCATAACGCTAGTTGGACGGAATTTGGCACTGTGTTCCCGCAGATGAAACCTTCTCGTCTCCTCTCTATCTCTTTTGTTACTGTAGTGGACTGACAAGACAGCCAGTCCAGAGTGACGGGTAACCGAAAAGCACGCGTACACACACGCCGACTGGCGTGAAGTCTGGAACAGTATACACTCCTGGAAATGGAAAAAAGAACACATTGACACCGGTGTGTCAGACCCACCATACTTGCTCCGGACACTGCGAGAGGGCTGTACAAGCAATGATCACACGCACGGCACAGCGGACACACCAGGAACAGCGGTGTTGGCCGTCGAATGGCGCTAGCTGCGCAGCATTTGTGCACCGCCGCCGTCAGTGTCAGCCAGATTGCCGTGGCATACGGAGCTCCATCGCAGTCTTTAACACTGGTAGCATGCCGCGACAGCGTGGACGTGAACCGTATGTGCAGTTGACGGACTTTGAGCGAGGGCGTATAGTGGGCATGCGGGAGGCCGGGTGGACGTACCGCCGAATTGCTCAACACGTGGGGCGTGAGGTCTCCACAGTACATCGATGTTGTCGCCAGTGGTCGGCGGAAGGTGCACGTGCCCGTCGACCTGGGACCGGACCGCAGCGACGCACGGATGCACGCCAAGACCGTAGGATCCTACGCAGTGCCGTAGGGGACCGCACCGCCACTTCCCAGCAAATTAGGGACACTGTTGCTACTGGGGTATCGGCGAGGACCATTCGCAACAGTCTCCATGAAGCTGGGCTACGGTCCCGCACACCGTTAGGCCGTCTTCCGCTCACGCCCCAACATCGTGCAGCCCGCCTCCAGTGGTGTCGCGACAGGCGTGAATGGAGGGACGAATGGAGACGTGTCGTCTTCAGCGATGAGAGTCGCTTCTGCCTTGGTGCCAATGATGGTCGTATGCGTGTTTGGCGCCGTGCAGGTGAGCGCCACAATCAGGACTGCATACGACCGAGGCATACAGGGCCAACACCCGGCATCATGGGGTGGGGAGCGATCTCCTACACTGGCCGTACACTACTGGTGATCGTCGAGGGGACACTGAATAGTGCACGGTACATCCAAACCGTCATCGAACCCATCGTTCTACCATTCTTAGACCGGCAAGGGAACTTGCTGTTCCAACAGGACAATGCACGTCCGCATGTATCCCGTGCCACCCAACGTGCTCTAGAAAGTGTAAGTCAACTACGCTGGCCAGCAAGATCTCCGGATCTGTCCCCCATTGAGCATGTTTGGGACTGCATGAAGCGTCGTCTCACGCGGTCTGCACGTCCAGGACGAACGCTGGTCCAACTGAGGCGCCAGGTGGAAATGGCATGGCAAGCCGTTCTACAGGACTACATCCAGCATCTCTACGATCGTCTCCATGGGAGAATAGCAGCCTGTATTGCTGCGAAAGGTGGATATACACTGTACTAGTGCCGACATTGTGCATGCTCTGTTGCCAGTGTCTATGTGCCTGTGGTTCTGTCAGTGTGATCATGTGATGTATCTGACCCCAGGACTGTGTCAATAAAGTTTCCCCTTCCTGGGACAATGAATTCACGGTGTTCTTATTTCAATTTCCAGGAGTGTACGTTATGAATGCACTAAAGAAATATACGTAGCTTGTATAATACTTGTCTTTAATCCATCATTGTGGTACATCGCTCTTGACGATACAAATGAGACTTTAATTACAAGCACTGTAAGGATAATGGCGCCTTGCTAGGTCGTAGCCATGGACTTAGCTGAAGGCTATTCTAACTATCTCTCGGCAAATGAGAGAAAGGCTTCGTCAGTGTAGTCGCTAGCAAAGTCGTCGTACAAGTGGGGCGAGTGCTAGTCCGTCTCTCCAGACCTGCCATGTGGTGGCGCTAGGTCTGCAATTACTGACAGTGGCGACACGCAGGTCCGACATGTACTAATGGACCGCGGCCGATTTAAAGCTACCACCTAGCAAGTGTGGTGTCTGGCGGTGACACCACAGTTACCAACCTTCCCTTCTACAATAACCTATGAAACCTTCCCTTAGGATTTCTATCTCTTGCTTAATAATAACAAATGAAATCTTCCCTTTGAAAGTAATTCTCTTTCTAAATAATAATAAGTGCAACCTTCGCATACAAATTTTAGATGCTGCTTATTAAAAGTGATTTGCTATATTTCGACGAAACATAGAATGTGTCGTCGTCGTGGCCCTCAGTCGTTACCTGCAATAACCCAAAACTCTTTTTACCTTTTTTTGCTGTTACTGGATCGCCATCTGACTGCTACATCGAACTGCTACATGAATATACTTACTCTGTTTCACTATACTCTATTAGCTGCTGGTGGGCTGTCATACTAAGTGGCTGTATTTATTACCAAAGCTGACGTTATTTCTTAATAGCAAAGCTGACGTTATCTTTAATTAATTTAACTGAAGTTACGTAATTCATAGTTAAACTTTTTCTTGACAACAATAAAATTTTGCAAAGTTTTACGTTGATGGTTTTTTGGGATGGATTATAATCTGTAATGCAATATTGCTGGCAAAAGTTAATTATTTTCTGAAAACGATTCTTCAAATATTTACTGTTGGTAATGAAATGATTTCACAGACGTCCAAATGGAACTTACGTTTTGTAATAATCTTACAACTAGCATTGCGCAAACATACCTTCAGTAGCACTGAGTTTCTCAAAAAAATAATTCAATAATATTAGTTCCTCTTATGATAATAGTTAGCTGAAGTCTCTGTAGATCCGTTTATAATCTCTTGTAAATCATAGATGGTGGCTGGCAGGCACATCGCTCCTCTCAACCTCTCGCTTCAGACCTGCTACCGACTCGCTTCACATCTCGCTTACTACTGACTTCCTACGAACGCTAAAGTGCGCTCTCTCCCGCCAACAATGCTTTCTGGTGCAGGCAATCCCCGCTACCATTACAAAATTTATGAATGAGTGGTGTTTCCGGCTCTTTTCTTAGTGTATCCATATGCGGTCTCTCCCGCCCTTTTTAAAATTGTATCAATGTGTGGCCTCTCCCGCCAACAATACTTTGGTGCAGACATTCCCTGCAACCACAATTATTTTTAAAATGACAAATATTAATTATTCCTACTTAATCCTATTAATAAAATATAAACATCTTTCATAAATTGTGGTTTGACAATAGACAATAGAAATATACATGTCTTACAAAGAGAACACCCATTAACACGGTCAATCAATGCCAAGCCGAATAACTGATTGCATAAGGGCCAGAGGTGGACCAACGCATTACTGTGTTGCCTAATTTGTGAAGACCTCTTCCTTGAATAAATCAACTAACTTTTCTCAAACTGTAGTCATTTGTATTTCTGCGCATGTACATCACATTTACCAATTTCCGATCCACTCGGATCATTCATTCGTTCTGCGTAGTTTTGTTAGAGTGCGTACTGAGATTATTAGTGGTGCTTACGTCGTGTCAAACGGAGACATCAAGTTTAATAAGATATGGTTGTCCAAATTTCTAACATTTTTATAAGTCGCTAAAGCTAGGTTGCTCCTTGAAAGAATAATCGCTGTTTACGACCTGAGCCGCTAGTGCATCTTAAATAGTGACGTAAGCTACTGCTGATTACGACGCCTATAATCTCCACAATAAGAAACTGTCACTCTTTTCGGCGACAGCTTCTGCCAGTCACATCTTGAAATAGCAAGACGTCTGTCTTCCCGGAGACTCGTAAGTGTCCAGATCCAGTTGACGGTTTAGACAGGACTTTGCAGATGACATGTTGGATATATCTTCTTCTTCTTTCTCTTCTCCTTCTTTGCGTTTGAAGTAGTAGACCTTCGTGTGTTAAGATGCCGACCTCTTAGTCGGCTTTCGTAGACTTCTTCGGGCTATTGGATTATAAATTCTGACTTTATGAAAGACGTTCAGTCCATTTTCTGTTGCTTTTACAATTTCGTTTCTTACATTAAATATGTTTAATTCCTATCGTATATTACCATTAGTTTATGAAATCTCTTTCGCCTTTTTTTGGCCTTGTCTCGAAAATACTTTCTTATTGATCGACGCATGTTTCTAAGTTTTGGTACTGTTTTGTCTATACCTCTCCCACACTTTTATCTGATATCGCATACCTCATAAGTAAATTGACTGACCTGTGCTGATACTGCACTGTTCACCACTATTTTATTTCTTATATGCGCGAGCGTGTTAGAGTTTACTTTGTACTAGGGTCACTCCAAAAGAAATGCACATCTTTTTTTTTTAATCCATCTTTTATTCTACACGTATGGAAGTTTTACAGTGTGTTGATACATCCTTTAGGAGCAATATTTTCATTTCTCCACGTAATTTTCATCCCTCTCAACTGCCTTACGCCAACTTGGAACCAGCGCCTTTATACCCGCACGGTAAAATTCTGGACCAACCTGTTGGAGCCACTGTTTGGCAGCGTGCAAAACAGAGTCATCATCTTCAAACCTTGTTCCATGAAGAGAGTCTTCCAGTTTCCCAAAGGGATGACAGGGAGCCAGGTCAGCACTGTAAGGTGGGTGTTTCAGTGTTGTCCATCCGAGTTTTGTGATCGCTTCCATGATCTTTTTACTGACATGTGGCCGTGCATTGTCGTGCAACTGCAAAACATCCTACTTTTGCCCATGTGGTCGAACACGACTCAGTCGAGCTTGAAGTTTCTTCAGTGTCGTCATATACGCATCAGAATTTATGGTGGTTCCACTTGGCATGGTGTCCACAAGCAAGAGTGCTTCGGAATCGAAAAACACCGTAGCGATAACTTTTCTAGCAGAAGGTGTGATTTCGAATTTTTTTTCTTGAGTGAATTTGCATGATGCCACTCCGTTGATTGCCTCTTCGTCTCTGGTAAAAAATGATGGAGCCATGCTTCATCACCTGTCACAATTCTTCCAAGAAACTCATCTCCACCATTCTCGAACTGTTCCAAAATTCGCGCATACCGTTTTTCTTGTTTCTTTGTGAGCCACTGTCAACATCCTGGGAACCCACCGGGCACAAACCTTCTTTAACGCCAACACTTTCATTATTCTGCAAACACTTCCTTCCCCTATCCCAACGTAGCTTGACAACTGATTCATTGTGATGCGTCTGTCAGCAGCCACCAATTCGTTAACTCTCTGCACATTGTCTGGATTGTGTGCAGTACGAGGCCTACCGCCGCGAGGACAATCCTCAATATTGCCGTGCCTACTTTCATCACGTAACTCGTTTGCCCACCGACTAACTGTACTGTGATCAACAGCAGCATCTCCATACACCTTTTTCAACCTCTTGTGGATGTTTCCCATTGTCTCGTTTTCACAGCACAGGAATTCTATGACAGCACGTTGCTTCCGACGAACGTCAAGCGTAGGAGACATCTTGAAGACGTGCTGTGACGGTGCCACTCACGGGAACAGGTTGAACTAAGTTTGAAAACAAGCGGGAAGGATTTATATACATACTGTAAAACTTTCAGACATGCAGAATGAAAACTGTATTTTTACAAAAATAGCGTGCATTTCTTTTGGAGTATAGATATAGTTATGGTATAGCAGTGAAATACTTTTCTTAGAGGGTAAATTTCTTTTTCCAGATTATTCTCTTTGTTAGAACTGTGATTTAGTGACCGTATAATTCTCACTTCAAAAGAATCCCTCTGTGTATCCTTTTACCTGTATTAATCTTGGTTTACTAGTCCCTCAGTAAATATTTATAAAAGAGCGTAGGCGAGATAAATTACCCACGTCTGACACCCTTCATGTTGATGAAAGTTGCTGCCAGCTATCCATTTATATCTAATGTGACGGTTCTGTTTTCAAACAGGCTACTCAAAGCTTTTTATTACATTGGGCTTCACGTTTTCTATTTACTTCGTGAAAGACGTTTTTCCAAATCAAGATGTGCGAAGTTGGTCCCTCGATTAAATTCTGCACGTTTTCAGCTATCTGTTTCATCACAAATAATGCATATGTTGTCAATCTTCCGAAATGGAAACCCATTTGCATCTGAAGTAGTGCTGGAGGGAATTGACACCATGAATCCGTAAGAGTGGGAAAGGGTGAATACCTCTTCTGAACAGCACGTTGCAAGGCATCTCAGATATGCTCAATAATGTTCATGTCTGGGGATTTTGGTGGCCAGCGGAAGTGTTTAAACTCAAAAGAGTGTTCCGGCAGCCATTCTGTAGCAATTCTGGACATGTGAGGTGTCGCATTGTTCTGCTGGAATTGCGCAAGTCCGTCGGAATACACAATGGACATGAATGGATGCAGATGATCAGACAGGACGCTTATGTACGTGTCACCTTTCAGACTGGTATCTAGACATATTAGGGATCCCATATCACTCCAACTGTACACGCCGCACACCATTACAGAGCCTCCCCCAGCATGAACAGTCAATCCTGACATGCAGGGTCCATAGATTCATGAGGTTGCCTCCATAACCGAACACCTACGTCTGTTCGATACAATTTGAAACGAGACTCGTCCGGCAAGCCAACATGTTTCCAGCCATCAACAGTCCAATGTCGGTGTTGACGGGCCCAAGTGAAGCGTAAAGCTTTGTGTCGAGCAGCCATCAAGGGTACACGAGTGGGCCTTCGACTCCGAAAGCCCACGTCGAAGACGTTTCGTTGAATGGTTCTCACGCTGGGAGTTGTTGATGGCCCAGTATTGAAATCTGCAGCAATTTGCGGAAGGGCGGCAATTCTGTCACATAGAGCAATTTTCTTCAGTCGTCGCTGGTCCCATTCCTGCAGGATCTTTTAGCGGCCACAAAGATGTCGGAGATTGGATGTTTTGCCGGATTCCTGATATTCACGGTACAAAAAAATGGTTCAAATGGCTCTGAGCACTATTCGACGTAACTTCTGAGGTCATCAGTCGCCTAGAACATAGAACTAATTAAACCTAACTAACCTAAGGACGTCACACACATCCATGCCCGAGGCAGGATTCGAACCTGCGACCGTAGCGGTCACGCGGTTCCAGACTGAAGCGCCTTTAACCGTACGGCCACACCGGCCGGCTTTTCACGGTACACTCGTGGAATAGTCGTACGGGAAAATTCCCACTTCATCGCTATCTCAGAGATTCTGTGTCCCATCTCTCGTCCGCCCACTACAACACTACGTTCAAACTCACTTAAATCTTGATAGCCTGCCACACATGCAGCAGTAATATATGACTATGCTTCTTCCTCTAGCTATGACACTTGTTTTTCAATAATTACTGTACAGATTTTTTAGTCTCAAGTGAAGAGAAATTCCACTGTTATGTAGTAGTTCACTGTTGATGCTGTCGATATGTGCAGCTTTCGACAAGGCCATCATAGTGTAACAATACGAGTCAAGATAGATGTAACGGAACTTGAATAGCGTATTTGCCTCTATTGGTTACGGTAAAGAGATCGATCTTTCGCTCCTGTCTGTATATTTATATATAATATTGCATGAATAAAGGCTGGGTGAGTGTAAAGGTATCGTTAAAAACGCAAGCCGCGCGATTTGTTACGATTAGGTCGGTCATAATAATAATAACATGCTTTTGAATGCAATTAAAATATAACGGCGATACCTGTTTAGTGTTATTGGAAATAATACGTTGTAAATTAATGAGTAAGGTAGGCGATCCTATAAGGAGAGGTAAAATTGGACATATTGAGGTGTTTTTCTTTATATCGACGAAGCCGATGATACGGCGTCATGTCTTGGTTTACTCTTAGAAAGAAACATGTAATGAAGTGCTAATTGTGCGTTGTGAAAAAAATATAGAGGCGAGTTTTAAATAACTACGGTATACGATCAGGGTAACAAAAGGACATTTAGTTACACGAAATTGCGGATAGCGAAGTGTGGCATTAAATTGAGTACACCTACAGAGCGGTCAATTCCGGGATAAATCCAGACGTATCTCACGAGGGACGCGGTATTGAGACGATTTTTTTTATTTTTTTTTTATTTTTTTTTATTTATTTATGTCGCGGAGACCTGGCTGAAATTTATGAAAAGGAGAAAAGGAGAAAAACGTTAACTTTTACGCGAACTCTAAATAATAGCGGACCGGAGAGAAAGGTGTGTAATTGTCTTACGCCTAACAAACATTCGTGGCGGGTGGTGGCTAAACTAAAAGAGTCAATTACGAAATGTTGTATCATTATCATTGACTGTTGGAGTCGAGCAACCAAAACTGTTCATCAAAGGGTTTCGATGGAACTTGGGAGTTAGGGTTCAGACACTCGCATATACTCCACATCCGAGTGTGAATGAGTGGTGAATGTGAAATAAAACTGTGAACAAAATTACGTTAAATGAAACAGAAGAAACAAGACAGTTTGGTCATATCAATTATTATTACATAAAGTGTAACATTTCTTATCGTTGTACCAAGCCTTTATAGGTGATCTTGCTTCGAAGGGATCTCGTTGCGAGTTAAGTTTTGGGGACCTGGTCAAGAGGGGGTAGTTCGTAGATCCTAACCACTGCAGCTATTCTGGAATCAGGTGCAACCGTGACTATTGTGTGTTGTCAATAACTTAAGGTTGCCATATCTCGTGCTCTAAGATCGACGCGCCTTTCCACTTGGTATAACGGTGCCTCACGGCAACAACGACAACGCCGACGACGAAGGAAGATACGGTAGAATAGTCTCTGTCAACTCATCTAGTTGGCCGCGGTGGTCTAGCGGTTCTAGGCGCTCAGTCCGGAACCGCGCGACTGCTACGGTCGCAGGTTCGAATCCTGCCTCGGGCATGGATGTGTGTGATGTCCTTAGGTTAGTTAGGTTTAAGTAGTTCTAAGTTCTAGGGGACTGATGACCACAGAAGTTAAGTCCCATAGTGCTCAGAGCCAACTCATCTAGCGCGATTTCGGATAGATAACTTAAAACGACGTATCGTTGTCGGAATGCCTATGCTGTGTTTCCACTTTCCCTTCCGGTCCGAAGTGCACAATGGATCTTAATCTGGGGCGCGACCGGACCGCAGCACTGGTTGCAAATTACCAGCCGGCTGGCCGGGAGCAATCTCTAATGGCCTCCGGTAGGGAGCGGCCGGGCGGGCAGAGTTATAACGCCCCAGTGGCTCTGCGGCCACGGCGGCCGGCCGCTCTGAATGCCCGCCAGCCCGCTGCACTAACTGAAAACACCGGCCGATAAGGCAGACCGCACCCTTGCCGGCCGCGCAGCGCCGTGACTAATGGCTGGCGGCGCGCTCCGGGCGGGCGCGCTTTGCACCCGCGCTGGTCATTAGCCGCCCCAGGAACAAGTGCTGCGCTGCCCAGATGCGATGCACACGCCTGATAGACTCGAGAGTCCATCTGAATCAACTTCCGCCTCCCGCAGCCATTTCCTGATAAATGGCTGATAGATTTATTGAGTTGGAAGCAATACAAGTGTGGCCGATTTAGTTCACTACTGATGGTCTTTACCGCTGAAACACCAGGAGAGACAGGAAATAGCGAGATTTTACTTATTGTGCGTGTGCAGTACAATACCAAGAATGGATAACTGACCCTTTCGTGGGCGCAGTAGACCGTGCGTGCCGTTTCCTGCACCGCGCGGCCGCGAGTATTCCTGTTATACTGCGCATATTTTGCTTACTGTTCGTTCGCAGAGCTACATCTACATCTACATACATTCTCCGCAATCCACCATACGGTGCGTGGCGGATGGTACCTCGTACCACAACCAGCATCTTCCTGTTCCACTCCCAAACAGAACGAGGGAAAAATGACTGACTATATGCTTCTATACGAGCGCTAATCTCTCTTATCTTCGTGGTCTTTCCGCGAAATGCAAGTTGACGGCAGTAAAGTTGTACTGCAGTCAGCCTCAAATACTGGTTCTCTAAATTTCCTCAGTAGCGATTCACGAAAAGAACGCCTCCTTTCCTCTTGAGACTCCCATCCGAGTTCCTGAAGCATTTCCGTAACACTCGCGTGATGATCGAACCTACCAGTAACAAATCTAGCAGCCCACCTCTAAATTGCTTCTATGTCCTTCCTCAATCCGAACTGATAGGGATCCTAAACGCTCGAGCAATACTCAATAATAGGTCGTATTAGTGTTTTATAAGCGGGCTCCTTTGCAGATGCACCACATCTTCTCAAAATTCTACCAATGAACCGACTATCCGCCTTCCCCACAAATGCCATTACATGCTTGTCCCACTTCATATCGCTCTGCAATGTTACGCCCAAATATTTAATCGACGTGACTGTGTTAAACGCTACACTAATAATGGAGTATTCAAACATTACGGGATTATTTTTCCTATTCATCTGCATTAATTTACATTTATCTACATTTAGAGTTAGCTGCCATTCTTTACACCAATCACAAATCCTGTCCAAGTCATCTTGTATCCTCCTACAGTCACTCAATGACGACGCCTTCCCGTACACCACAGCATCATCAGCAAACAGCCGCACATTGCTATCCACCCTATCCAAAAGATCATTTATGTAGACAGAAAACAACAGCGGACCTACCACGCTACCCTGGGGCACTCCAGATGATACCCTCACCTCCGATGAGCACTCACCATCGAGGACAACGTACTGGGTTTTATTACTTAAGAAGTCTTCGAGCCATCCACATACTTGGAAACCAACCCCATATGCTCGTACCTTAGTTAGGAGTCTGCTGTGGGGCACTGAGTCAAACGCTTTCCGGAAGTCAAGGAATATGGCATCCGTCTGACACCCTTCATCCATGGTATATATGGATGCCAGATGACGCGTACCTGGTAGTCTCCAAAATACCCGGCATAAAAACGTGATTTTGCGGTGTTCATACCTCGGGTTCTATTAGTAATAAAACGGTAGGGTGAATTGTTTTGGGTAGCCCTTGGGCTATGCAACATTTGTATGCCTAACACAAGAACCGTCTTAGTGTCACTACCCTACAGTACACGATCAAAGTATGAATGTATAAATATTATGCATACGCACTTCCTCCCGTTTAGGCAAACGGAGGAAACCTGTTGTCTTTTCTTTTTTTTTTTTTTTTATCGACTACAGTGGGCTTGATGGAACTTATGGGGGCACAATTACTTCATGAGCTGTGTCTCGGAAAACGTAACTCAGAAGGCTTTTTACTATATTTTTGCCGTAACCGGCGGACCAAAACACAGCCGAGGATTCCAAGACGTCTGACCACAGTAAATGGGTAACATTTTTACGATATATTCCCAAGATTTCGATCTTGAGCAAGCTGGAAAATTTTCTACATATCGTTATCCATTTACAAGACACAGATGTTGACAGTTACCCTACTACTATAGGTAAAATCCGGTATGATGCAAAGTATGAATGATAAATAATAAACTTTAACAGTATATTCTCCAGGCACCTATCTAGAAAAGGCATCTCTCCGTTTTCAAAAATCTTTATCCGTTATCGAGAGACACCTCAAAACCCAGCAGTCGTTTCCGAGACGGATATGCACAGCAGATGACTTTAATTTTTGCGATGTATTTCGAAGATGTCGATGTCGAACAATTTTGCAAATTTTCAGCATTATTTTATCCGGTTCCGAGATACAAGCGTTCAAAGCCACCCTACTCGTAGACGTAAAATACGCACGTAAAATATGGTGAAAAGCGAAAATCGACGCAGAACGGAGAAATAGGCTGTGAAGTGCATACGTAACCATCTGCGATCCCCCTTTTGTAGTACTGAAGCACATAATAATTTTTTTTTTTTGCACTCAGAGTCTGCTCTAAGGTGTACAATTAGTTTTGCGTTATTTCAGTTTCATGTGAGTAGTCTACATAGATTTTTGCTGACCAATACATTTCTTTTTATAAGAGTTAAATGTTCTATTGCAAGAGAGAAAAGAAGGGAACCAATGGAAATGTGCACCTATCAGAGCACAAAAAATGCAAATATGTTCCTGGTTATTTAAATGACGCTGGCTCTAATGTGAGATACCACCTGCCTCATTCTATATTTCTCAGTACCTTTAAACATTTTCCCAAAAATTTTAGCTTGAGAACATATTAGGGCTTTTTTACGCTGATAGAGATGAAGACAGTGGCAGTAGCAAGGAGACGGAAAAGTAGTATATACTGGAAGATAATAGGCCGTGGCTGTGTTAAGAAACAATTACAATTTTGAGAGAAAGGTATGGACACAATGGACCACAGTAGTGTAAGAACAGTTCTAGGAGAAGACTGAAGGAGACAGAGGAAAAGGGGGGGATGAGGAATAAGGAGGGAGTACGTGAGAGCCAGTGGTAATGAGAGACAGAGTATATGACAGTGACAACGTGCAAGAGTCAGACAGTGACGGTGAGAAGAGAGAGCAGTAGTAGGAAGGAAAGAATGAGATATTAGCAATAACAAAGAGCAAGAGGGAGACGGTGAAAGTGAGAAGAAACTGTAGTAGTTGGACTGAACAAAAGGGACGGTGGTTTTGACACAGGAGACACTTACAGATAGACACAAAGAGATAATGCCAATGGGTTGGGCTGAAAAAGTGATTGAGAAAGGGCAGCTGGGAGTGGACGGGTATGTTCGACTTACTAGGATGGTCTGGTGGGTGTGAGTGAGTTACAGTTAAGGGAGCTTGTGAGAGTTTGAGTTGCATGTTTAAAAAAAGACAAATATGTTCGAATGGCAAAAAGTTTGGGAAAAAATTTTAAAGGTGCTGAGGAAGATACAGTGAGGCAGCTGGTACCCACATTTTAGTCAGAGTCTTTTAAATAAACAGGAACATATTAGTATTTTCCCGCTGGTATATGTTCGTGTCATTTGTCTTTTGTTGGTTAGGACATCAAATTGCATCCATTACATCAACTCGTAAGCAGGAAGAAACCAGGAGCAGGTGAAAACTGTAGCGCTTTCCGATATTACGAAGCAGAGCAGATAATGACAGCATTCGCAGTAATGTTGCAACGCAAACAACAGCGAATCGTCATTCTGGAATGCACTTTTACCTACTCCCGTGCCCAGGCGTACGTGAATGCCCTCGGTCGCGAGGCCCTCCTACTTCCTGTGCATACATGGACGCCTACAGCTGTGTCCCTATTCTACTTGCCAGGCACATACTGTATATGCACTCATAGCCATTTGGGCGCTCTACCTGCAGGGCATCCATGCATGCTGGGAAGAGTTAAACTTGTAAGTGATTTGGGGGTGTACAACACGCAAAACGTAGTACACAGTGCTGTTACCTGGGGTTCGAACTCGGCTAAGTATCAGGTGTAACTGAGGTTCTATGACAGCCACGGATACACAAATCCGTAATTCTCCACGGCGTTACCAGTATTCATCAATCACAGTGACTGACAAGTGGAGCTGACTTAGTCCCCTGACGACACATGACCAAATGTTTCTCCTGGTGGAGATGTGCTGGGTTGGGCTGTTTTGAGGGAGGAGACCAGACAGTGAGGTCATCGGTCTCATCGGATTAGGGAAGGACGGTGTTGTAACTGCGACCGGGACGGTCTCGGGGTAGCAATGACGGAAAAGCGCGGAGGGAACCACGGAGAGGCCCGCGAACAACACGAGAGGACGGACATGACCAACGAAAGACACAACGAATACAACAAGATCGAGCAACAGAGTCACAAGGAAACAAACACGTCCACTCGTACACAGAACAAGGAAGTAAGCTGTCTAACTCGAGGCGATTTGTTAACCAACGTACGCGAGATGAGACTGGCTGGATGAGCTTTTTTTTTGTTTTTCCTTTATTGATTTTCAATTCCCCCCAGAAGGGGCGTGCTGGCAGCAGTTTATTATGCTGCTCTACGGCCTACAGACTTTTTTAAAAATGGAATAAGAAAAGAAACAAGAAAAACAGGCTATAAAACGGTGGCTTAAAGTGTAAAATGGCGGAAAAATGCGGAAAGTTAAAACAGAAAACAAAGGGGTTGGCAATGTTAATAAAATACACAGGAATCAGACAAGTAACGTAGTAGACACACAATTAAAAAAACATGGCGACAGTCTGGTTTCTGTTCGCAACAGATAAAAAAAATCACACCCAGCGACAGTACTATGGCCGTTCGCAACACTTCCCAAAAGACACAACAACACGGAACGCTTACTGTAAAACACTCACTGTAAAACACTGCACGAAAATGGCGGCACAAAGATGGCACTCCCGAGCAAGGGCAGATGGGGGTGGGGACCTGGAGGAGGGGGAGAGACAAGGAGGGAGCAGAGGAAAAAAACGAAAAGGGTTGGGGGGAACCAAGTGGCGAGAGGACTCATAAGGGGGGAGAGGGGCAAGGCAGACACGAGAGGGATTGAGAAAAGGCAGAGGAGGGAAATGCAAAAGGACTTGGGGGAGAGAAGGGGGCAGGGAGATGGGAGGTGGGGAAAAAAGAGGATGGAAGGGGGGGGGGAGAGGGAGCCCGGGGAAAGGACAGAGGAAAGGAGGGGGAGTGAGGATCAGAGTGGATAGGAGGGATAAATGGAGGGAGAGAGGGCATCATCCGGGAGGGGTAGTTGATGGATGCTGGATGAGCGAGAGGCAGGCGCTTAAGTACGATATCGGGGCGCCGCTATTGGCCGCTGGAACCTCGTGTTCGACTGTGGCGCCCTCACACTAAAAGCGGGCCAGGAGGCGCCCGCCGCCACAGCTTACGGCGCGATGGTGCAGAGACCTGTATGGGTCTTCGAAGTCCATGACGTCTGGCGCGGATTCAAATTCCGTGGCGCGCGGTACCAGACACGGGGAAGGACTTGACCGTGCGCTTTCAAAGGAACCATCCTGGCATTTGCCTGCAGCAATTTAGGGACATCACGGAAAACCTAAACAAGGATGGCCGGACGTGGGATTGAACCGTCGTCCTCCCGAATGAGAGTCCCGTGTGCTAACCACTGCGCCACCTCGCTCGGCGGTGGTGGAGGTATCTGAAGAATATGCTGGCCAGGGCAACACTTGAAGAACCGATGTATCAAGGTAGATCAGGTAAAGACACCAGGTGGTCTTGGGTTATTTCATTGAAACACATAGCCGCAGGAGCCCTGAAGATAAGCACAGCCACTGGCCTAACCACATTAGAAATATGAGTCTTCCAGCTCGAATTACTGGCTTTGCAAAACAGAGGTGATGCTTTCAGTACCTCAGGTCTTGCAGGCATCAAATATTGAAGAAAAGACATTTTTAAAAGTTTACAACAAAACTGCTGATTATTTATTGCCTCAGTAGTTTCGCACTTTGACCATTTTCACGGGTAAAGTGAAATGAATATGTCGATACATAAGAATGTACTATAAAATTAACTGAATCAACAGTAATGGCTAAAACAGTCTTGGTTGCAATTGGCATTGTGCTTACTACCTGAGCCCACATCTTATTTTGTTACTTGCTCCTGTGAACGGGAATGCGTTATGCAGATCTTGGTGTCACTCGCGTCCATCTAGAAAAGATTTTACTGAGTTTAACGAAGGCGATGTTGGCCTGATATATTCGATGATGTCCTTTGGCTACACTGAGTGAAGCATCCTTCTAAGAAATACCAAATTAAGATAACCTAAAGATGCCTAAATAAGGCGAAACGCGTAGTTGAAAAATAAAAAATTAAAATTGCAGCCATGACTGTTTTTAACCATTACTGTTAAGCGCTGGTTTGCTGTATGCCACATATGTATTGGAAGAATTTCTGACTGAATCATCGTGTGTCGATATCAGGATAACACATACGATAAAAGAACTAGCATAACACACTGTGTAACCCAATGAGAACAAATTAATCATTGTATAAGGGACAAGCAAATGAAAACTAGGCAGATGGGAAAAAGTATGTAATACTGTTAATACATTTAGTTCACTGAGAGACAAGACGGTCTGCGCCTTCATGGAAAAAAGTTTGTGGTTGCCTGCGGAAGCATGATTGTATCCAGACACGACCCTCTTCGTCAGAAGCAAATCAACAGGCACGATTATCTTTGTCCAGAGCTATAAAAACATGGAAATCGCATGGGGAGAGATCGGAAGTGCACGGAGGATGTGTAACGCCCTCCCAGCGATACTTCTGCAGTGTGGTGCAGAAAAACTTGTCAACATGTGGGTTGGCATTTTTTCGACAGATTCCAGTGGGAAACCCTTACACGTCCTCCGTACAGACCCGATGTCTCCCCATGCGATTTCCTTATTTTTGGATCCCTGAACAGAGACATTTATGCCAGCTGATTAACTTTGGACAAAGAGGTGCACAGCTGAGTACAATCATGCTTCCGTGGGTAGCTGAAAACATTTCTCCATGCAGGCATTGACTGTCTTGACTCAGAATGGGGAAAAGTGTATTAACAGTCATGGAAATTAATTTCGGAGTAATAAAGGCTTACTTACATTTTCAATCTCCCCCTCCCCCCCCCCCCACATGGCGTTCTTACCTTGGCGTGGGGGTGGGACTTGCGTGGTAAAATGTCCCTGAGGGCTAGGCTGGGGGTGGCTTTGCTACTAGTACGGTCTCCCATACCAGATAGGTCAAAGGTGATGATCCTCCAGGTTGGGGGTTGGGCGTGGGGCCAACATCCCCACACTGTAAAAAAGATGACTGTTACGAAACACCAAGAAATAGCCTCGTATTCGGTACAGCTGAATGGAAACTACCCCAGCAAATCAAAGGTTAATGCCAGGAGATCACGGAACAAACGTAGAGTGATGTGTGGCACTTGGAATGTAAGAACACTATTCTCACCTGGAAAGGTGAAGGTCCCTGATGAAGAACTGAATAGGTATAGACTAGACGTAGTGTCACTGCAAGAAATGAGATGGCCTGGAGAAGGAAGGCATTACGAAAAGTGCTATAGATACTTCTACAGTGGAAATAAAGAAGGAAAACATGTGTTTGGATTGGCTTTGCAGTAGCCAACAGAGTAAGGGGAAATATCATGGCTGTTAATGAAAGAACAACGTCTCCGATTTCATTCCACGCACCCACAGAAGATAAAGATGACAGTGAGAAAAACAGTTTCTACCAAGAGCTAGAATCAGTGTATGGATATGCACCATCATACAATGTGAAGATTTTCCTTGGTGATGCCAATGCTAAAGTAGGTAAAGAAGATATTTTGAGACCTTACGCTAGCCTTCACAGCCTGCATGATTCCTCTAACAACAATGGAATGAGATTAGGCAATCTGGCAGCTTCAAAAAACTTAAGAATTATGATTACCTACTTTCCTCGCAAAGACATCCATAAGATAACATGGAAGTCACCTGACCAAGAGACTAAGAACAAAATAGACCCCATACATGTGGATGCCAGACACTGAAGTGCTATCCAGAATGTTAAACCTCAAAGAGGTGTAGAAATAGGATCAGACCATTACCTTGTGGTGATAATCATACAGGAGAGGACAGAAAGCCATAACAGCAGGAGGTCAGAATTAGACCAGAAAACAAATACTGACCTACTGAAAGAAGAGCACATTCACGAAAGCTATGCACTTGAAACTGGAAACAAGTTTTCTTCCATAGAGGAAGATGATGATATTGAAAAGTTTTGATAGAAAATCAAGACATGTTTAAAAGATGCTGCATGTGAGGTGCTGAAAATAATGGAAAAAAGGAGGAAGAGCAGAGAATGGTTTAATGATACGTGTAGAGATGCCGTCACCAAGAGAAAAGAAGCGAAACTCTTATGGCTGACAAACGAAAAGGGTGAAAGAACAAGATTGGGATACATGGAAGCAGCTAGACAAGCATGACAAGTCCTTCGAACTGAAAAGTGAGAGTTCATAAACAGTAAAATAAAACTGGCAGGAGAAGACCGGACAGTAGGAAAGACAAGAGACTTTTACAGGACAGTCAGGTTCTTCGAGAAGGGATATAATCCAAGTGATCAGAGGTCAATAAGGATAGATAACGACAGATGAAACGAAAGCTATAGTCGTATGGAAAAAACTACTTCGAAAACCTCTGAATGTGGATCTAAACATCATGAGTGATGCAGGAAAAAAGAAGAAGAAGAATCATGTAGAGAAAACAGAGATACGGTACCATTGGGGGAGTATGAACTACCAAGAATGGAAGAGGAAAGAGCGACCATAAAACTGCTAAAAAGGGGGAAGGCACCAGGAATAGATGGCATACCTGCAGAGATGTTAAAGGAGGGAAGAGCTACTCTACAAGCGAGACTATACCACTTAATCTGCTTAATTTGGAAGAAGGAAAGGATCGCAGACGAATGGAAGGAGTCTGTCATCTGCCCTATACTAAAGAAAGGAGACCCAATGAGATGTACCAACTATAGAGGAATCACACTACTATGTACAGTTAGTAAGATCTTGAGCATTTTGTTACTGAGTCGACTAACACCACATATCGAGAAAGTACTGGGATTCCAACAAACAGGTTTCAGAAAGGGCAAGTGCTAGCAAAGAGCTGGGAATTCTGAAAAAATGGTCACTGCCTTTTTGTTGACTTCTAAAAAGCATATGAAAGTGTGAATAGACATGCAATATGGCAAGAACTCGAAAGGGTTCATGTTCCCAGAAAACTCATAAAACTAATAGAGATATGCACGCAGGAGACAACATGCATGGCGAAAGTAAATGGAAACATATCAAAGAAGTTCAAGGTGAGGACTGGAGTGCGACAAGGAGACTGCCTCTCCCCTCTCCTGTTTAACTTGATACTGGAGAGATCCCTCAGCAAGGTAGCAAGCCTTGAGACAGGAATACAACTGGTAAGAAAGATCAACACCCTGTTCTATGCGGATGATGTAGTTTTAATAGCAGAGAAAATACCTCGCAGTTAGCAGAGATTATGACAGACCCCTGAAGTTGGCGAACAAAATCTTTGAAAGGGTAAAAAGACTTTAAATTTCTTGGGGCTTTACTTAATGAAAGAAACCAGATAGACCATGAGATTACAAAACGAACACAAGCAGCAACCAGATCAAGGTTTGCTCTGGGAAGGCTATTAAAGTCCCGGCTTCAATCGAGATCCTCAAAGACCAAGATCTACAAGACAATAATACAACCTGTGGTCATATCTAGAACAGAGACCTGGACCATCACAAAATATATGGAAGAAAAACTCCTGATATTTGAGAATACCATCCTCAGACAGATTTTTGGGCCAGTGAAGGATGTAGGTGAATAGAGGAAAAGAAAGAACTGTCAATTGCAGGAGCTATACAAGTCAATCGACATCGTGGCAGTGATCAAAGAAAGAAGACGTAATGCGTCGAGAAGGCCAGATCATCAGGCAGGTAGTGGAGGAAGATATTATAGGCAAAAGACCACGCTGAAGATAACGACTCCGATGGACTGATCAGGTCAGATAGCATATGACTGCACTGGGGTTGTCTGAGGAAGAATACATGGACCAAGGACGCTGGGGGAGCCTGGTTGGTGAGGCCAAAGCCCGGTTTGTGTGGGAAGGCAGTAAATTAGTAAGTAACTTACATCTTCCATGTGCCTTGTTTTCATATGATTATCCCATATAGAATGGAGACTTCGTCTTCGGTGGATTACACTGTGTACGACACTGATTTATTCGTCGTAGGTGCTGTTGTGATATTGACATGCTGATGCAAAGAATTTTATTATGTGAATATATACTTGGTGATTCAGCTGCCATTGCCAATAGATTTATGAAACCCGATGGGGCTTTCGAAAACCGCACCCGATATTTTCACATTATCTCACTCACTACGTGTAAGCTATCAGTCCTACAGGAAACGTGAACAATAATTCTGTAGGATATTTAACGTAGTTAAATTTTGTAGCAGCATATGCTTTCGCTGGAGGCTACAATTTTCGAGTTATTCAAGAAAAATGAGTTTGATGTTGTCTTTTGTAAGCTTTTCTTGAATAACTGGAAAACTATGACCTCTTGTGGAATTTATCCCAATGAAGATTTACACTAATGGCCATTAAAATTGCTGCACCAAGAAGAAATGCAGATGGTAAACAGGTATTTATTGGACAAATATATTCTAGTAGAACTGACATGTGATTACATTTTTACACAATTTGGGTGCATAGATCCTGAGAAATCAGTACGCAGAACAACCACCTCTGGCCGCAACAACGGCTTTGATACGCCTGGGCATTGGGCCCAACAGAGCTTGGATGGCGTGTACAGGTACAGCTGCCCATGCAGCTTCAACACGATACCACACGATCAAGAGTAGTGACTTGCGTATTGTGACAAGCCAGTTGCTCGGCCACCATTGACCAGACGTTTTCAATTGGTGAGAGATCTGGAGAATGTGCTGGCCAGGGCAGCAGTTGAATATTTTCTGTATCGAGAACGCCCGTACAGGACCTGCAACATGCGGTCCTGCATTATCCTGCTGAAATGTAGGCTTCCGCAGGGGTCGAATGAAGGGTAGAGCCACGGGTCGTAACACATCTGAAATGTAACGTCCACTGTTCAAAGTGCCGTCAATGTGAACAAGAGGTGACCGAGACGTGTAACCAATGGCATCCCATACCATCACGCCAGTATGGCGATGACAAATACACGCTTCCAACGTGCGTTCACCGCGATGTCACCAAACACGGATGCGAACAACATAATGCTGTAAACTGAACCTGGATTCGTCCGAAAAAATTACGCTTTGCCATTCGTGCACCCAGGTTCGTCGTTGACTACACCATCGCAGGCGCTCCTGTCTGTGATGCAGCGTCAAGGGTAACCGCAGCCATGGTCTCCGAGCTGATAGCCCATGCTGCTGCAAACGTTGTCGAACTGTTCGTGCAGATGGTTGTTGTCTTGCAAGCGTCCCCATCTGTTAACTCAGGGATCGAAACGTGGCGGCACGATCCGTTACAGCCATGTGGATAAGATGCCTGTCATCTCGATTGCTAGTGATACGAGGACGTTGGCATCCAGCACGGCGTTCCGTATTACCCTCCTGAACCCACCGATTCCACATTCTGCTAACAGTCATTGGATCTCGATCAACGCGAGCAGCAATGTACCGATACGATAAACGGCAATCGCGATTGGCTACAATCCGACCTTTATCAAAGTCGGAAACGTGATGTTACGCATTTCTCATCCTTACACGAGGCATCACAAGAACGTTTTACCAGGCAACGCCCGTGAACTGCTATTTGTGTATGAGAAATCGGTTGGAAACTTCCCTCATGTCAGCACGTTGTGGGTGTCGCCACCGGCGCCAACCTTGTGTGAATGCTCTGAAAAGCTAACCATTTGCTTATCACAGCATCTTCTTCTGTCGGTTAAATTTCGCGTTTGTAGCACGTTATCTTCGTGGTGTAGCAATTTTAACGGCCAGTAGTGTACCTACATTAAATTTTCTACGAAAAGCTCCTATTCATTTTTCTTTAGGGACAACGGTTTGTGCAAAGCGAGCAATAGATTAAGAAAATTGTATAATAACTTTCGATAGGGGCAACTGAATCACAGTGTTGAATCTCTGATATATTGAATTTATTTGGCCTGTTAGAATGTGCAAAGCCCGAAACTACTCAGCCATTAAATAGATGAAAGCTTTGGTATAAACTTCTAAAAACGATTTTCCTTTGTAAGATTACCATGTTGTGCACCCAACGGCAGCACATCCCATCGCGACAGGTGCAGCGCTCGTGTGACGATGCAGTGTGGTAGTCTTAGTTCTCCTCGGAGCTTTCATCCACAGAAAGGTCATCGTGATTACGTACAGAGGATCGGGTCTCATCTGAAAGAGAGCGTATGACACTCTTGTGTCCTACGTTGTAGATGAGCGCACCACATTGCTGAAGTGTCAAGAAAATTGAAACACTGGTTGGCATGCATAAATACCATGGAACTCCAGACATAGCTACACAATTAGTAACGATAGCTATCTTGCTTCAAAAATTTCCTTTTTCTTACTCTACGTAAGTAACATAGTTTTAAGATCCCGCGCGAACGAGGGAGCAAAATATACAATGTTGTTGTTGTGGTCTGCAGTCCTGAGACTGGTTTGATGCAGCTCTCCATGCTACTCTATCCTGTGCAAGCTTCTTCATCCCCCAGTACCTACTGCAACCTACATCCTTCTGAATCTGCTTAGTGTATTTATCTATTGGTCTCCCCCTACGATTTTTACCCTCCACGCTGCCCTCCAATACTAAATTGGTGATCCCTTGAGGTCTCAGAACATGTCCTACCAGCCGATCCCTTCTTCTGGTCAAGTTGTGCCACAAACTTCTCTTCTCCCCAATCCTATTCAATACTTCCTCATTAGTTATGTGATCTACCCATCTAATCTTCAGCATTCTTCTGTAGCAACACATTTCGAAAGCTTCTATTCTCTTCTTGTCCAAACTATACAATATACAATATATGATCGAAAGTATCCGTGTGGCTGGCTCAAAATGACTTACAAGTTCGTGGCGCCCTCCATCGGTAATGCTGGAATTAAATATCGTTTTGGCCCAGCCTTAGCCCTGATGACAGCTTCCACTCTCTCAGGCATACGTACAATCAGGTGCTGGAAGGTTTCTTGGGGAATGGCAGTGCTGCACTGATGTCGGTCGGTAGGGCCCGGCGCGAAGTCGGCGATCCAATGCATCCCAAAGGTGTTACAGGATTCACTTCAGGACTGTGCAGCCCAGTCGATTACAGCAATGTTACTGTCGTGTAACAACTCCATCGCTTAGAACCGTTTGAATTTGAATTTGGACTGCGTCTGACGGAACACCAGTTCGAGTCTACACACAGTATGCGAAAGACGTCTCCCCTCTTGTAGGCTGGTCTATCCGGTTTTCAGGAATGATTTTCCAACAGACGCAGAAAACCGTAAGACTGTATCTTTGTCGTCGCTGTTGAAGAATCTTGGAAAATGCTTTACGCTCACGTATTATGGCATTCTCCAAAACTCTCCTCTGTAGGAACCAATGTGGGTTCCGGAAACATCGATAGTGCTAAACGCAGCTCGTTCTGTTCGTCGGCGAGACGCAGCAGGTAGTAGATACCGGCGCCTAGGTAGACTCCCTGTTCCTTGGCTTCCGGAGGGCATCCAATACGGTTCCTTAATGCCCGTCAATGAACAAAATACGAACATATGCAATGTCCGACCAACTGTATGAGAGGACTGGACAGATTCTAAGAAACAGAACACAGCATTTCACTCCGAACAGAGAGAAGTCTTAAGACCCAAAAGTTACTTGGGGCGCGCCGTAGGGGATTGTCGTACGACCATAACTTTTCACAATACATGTAAAAAATAAATATAAATTTCGTGTGACTAGAGACTATCGGCGGGTAGGCCGTTCGCCGGGTGCAAGCCTTTCGATTTGACGCCACTTCGGCGACTTGCGCGTCGATGGGTATGAAATGATGATGATGATTAGGAGAACACAACACCAAGACCCTGAGCGGAGAAAATCTCCGACCCAGCCGAGAATAAAACCCGGGCCCTTAGGATTGACATTCTGTCTCGCTGACCACTCAGGAACCGGGGAGGACATATAAATGATGACCTAGCAGATAACGTCGGAAGTAGCATGAGAGTTTTAGTGAATGATGCTGTTGTTTAGAGAGAGGTCGCGAACCTGGGAGTTGCAGAGGTTCGACGCTTGGTGCAAGGAAAGGCAATTGACCCAAAACATAATCAAATCTAACCTGTTATGAACACTTAGAAATGAAGAACCTTAATTGTTCCACAAAATTTCGGGAGAACTGCCAGATGTTTGTATCTACCTGCCACAATATTTCGGCGTAGAGTGTTCTAACCATTTTCAGGTGATGCTGGTGAAAACGCACTGAGCTCTTGTATTTAAGTGCCCACTGGGACATGCGTGGTGGATTTACGTGGCATTGCGCGTGCGCTAATTGAGCGCGTTCGAACCTGCTGGGCCGTGGTGAAAACTCGCAGCATCGATATCAGTTCCTTTGTTTTCCCGCGGTTCCATCACAGAACTACGCTGAAGGACACGAAGTTTTTCAACGACTGGATTTCATGAAACTTCCTGGCAGATTAAAACTGTGTGCTCGACCGATACTCGAACTCGGGACCTTTGCCTTTCGCGGGCAAGTGCTCTACCATCTGAGCTACCGAAGCACGACTCACGCCCGGTCCTCACAGCTTTACTTCTGTGACTCTTGAAGTTTTCCCGGCGTATCGAATATTCCACAAGATTTCGGGATTGCAGCCGGATCTCGTCGACTTCTTTCCACGATATTTCGGCTGACAACCTTACAGCCATCTTCAGGCGAG
The DNA here is from genome assembly GCF_023864275.1 of Schistocerca cancellata. Lineage (NCBI taxonomy): Eukaryota > Metazoa > Arthropoda > Insecta > Orthoptera > Acrididae > Schistocerca > Schistocerca cancellata. The sequence continues at coordinate 13,844,210 of NC_064633.1, forward strand.
TGTTTGACACAGTGTCAAACACTCGCCTGAAGATGGCTGTAAAGTTGTCAGCTGAAATATCGTGGAAAGAAGTCGACGAGATCCGGCTGCAATCCCGAAATCTTGTGGAATAGCTTTACTTCTGCCAGTACCTCGTCTCCTACCTTCCAAACTTTACAGCAGCTCTCCTGCGAACCTTGCAGAACTAGCACTCCTCAAAGAAAGGATACGACGGAGACACGGCTTAGCCACAGCCTGGGGGTCGGGCACTAGTTTTAATGTGCCAGGAAGTTTCATATCAGCGCACACTCCGCTGCAGAGTGAAAGTCTCATTCTGGAGACTGGATTTCATGCCGAATTAATTAAAACCTGGCGTCTCGTTTAATAAGAGACTCACTGTCAGCCAGTCCTATTTCCACGGATTCATTAATAACAGAACTCCAGAAGTTAGACGTGTGGGCCACAATATTGTCTCTCTGTAATTCATGACATGACCAATTCACCGGGCCCAAGTCTTCTCCGACACCGATATTATACAAACGGATCTGGAGCACTTGCAGACTGTATTTTTGAAGAATGGGTAATCGTCCCAGCAAGTGGAGAGAGGGCTGCAGACCCGTAAACGACAGAGAAAAGAAGAGGGTTCAAATGGTTCAAATGGCTCTGAGCACTATGGGACTTAACATCTATGGCCATCAGTCCCCTAGAGCTTAGAACTACTTCATCCTAACTAACCTAAGGACATCACACAACACCCAGTCATCACAAGGCAGAGAAAATCCCTGACCCCGCCGGGAATCGAACCCGGGAACCCGGGCGCGGGAAGCGAGAACGCTACCGCACGACCACGAGCTGCGGACAAAAAAAAAGAGGGAAAGACCTTTAAAACGACTGCCTATATGTCATATAGTAGTAATATTTCGGCACAAATAGGCAGAATACTAAGAAAATATAAAGTGAAAGCAATCTTTCGCCCTCCAGCAAAAATTTCGTCACTGCTGGGATCTGTCAAAGACGACCTTGAGCTACGCAAGGCTGGTGTTTCCAGCATTCCGTGTGAATGCGACAAATCTTATATAGGGCCAACGACACGTACTGTGCATGATCGCATTGCAGAACATACGCGGCATACTCGCGTTCTTCAGCCTTGTAAGTCTGTCATCGCTGCATAGTCATGTCATGAATTAAGCGACTTGCTTTTATGTAGTAGTCTACAAGTTTTATGGCGCCCCTTGTATCAAACGTAGAAAAAAATAGTTAAGTCATAAATATTTACGATTGCGCTGTACTTAGGTTGTGATGGGTTGACGTCCTGCCACTTAACACTGGAAGACGCCTCCCAATGTTTTGCCGCTGTTTCTGTTAACTTTTTATTTTTTGTACAGCTCTTCAGTGAAGAAGCTAAGAAAATGTTTACTAATACTGTTTTAAACCAAATTCTGAACAATGTGGTATAATTTTTATCGCATTTAAAACACTGTACTCCAGAACGAATGTGAAGCATGATGAAAATTACATTAAATTTAAGTTTTAAAATTACTTTATAGACACCACCTCAAACCTCAAAATATTATTTTCACCTTGAATCTTTTTTTTTTTTTTTGAAAATTTTACTTTGAATGTTCTCTGAGTTACGCGTTTCAAAACCAGACGACTTTTTTTTTAATTACGGTAACAACGACACCTTTCAAAACACTGTAGCTCTTTTTCATCTCAGCTGACTTTATAAAAGTCATTAACTTAACGTCTGTTTTACAACACAGAGAATTAAATCCCCACTAAAAATGTAAGGTTATCTCCTGTCCGAATTGAAAACCAAGAGGTACGCCTTCAACCACTGAGAGCGATCCCCCGCACATTGCCTTTAGGCCGGCGAGGTAGAAAACGCGCGCGCCCCTGGTGTGACGCAAGGACGTGGTTGCTTAGCTGCGCAGACACAGCGTTTACGCCACATCGCGCTTACGATGTCATGTCGAAGCCACTGACGATTTACTGAGGGTGTCTTTTGTCTTGCGTTCGTGTTACGAGTTCCACATATGCTGAGAAAAATTTTGTTTATTTCTAAAATTGGTTAGATAATGTTCTGGATATTTTGAATATTTAAGCTATATGCCAACAGTCGTGTACCATCTTGTACCTTTAAGGAAAATTACTTAAGTTATTAGGTTGATGCCTTAACAATGACCTCTCCAGCTTTCATAACCGAAATCTGTTGAGAAATATAAGCTGTATGCTGTATGTGCCTGCCGCATTCCCTTTTCCCGTGCTGTGATCCACACCCTCTCTACATTACACGGTTTCTGTGTTAATTTATTCGGTACCACAATCGAAACAAACGGCATATGTATCTAGAAGACTGTGAAAGGAACGAAGGGTCGAGAGCCACAGGGAAGTCCTAACAGACAGTCAGGCCAAGAAATTCACAAATTTCAAATATATTGTTGAAAGGCCATCAATGACAGTTTACTTAATATGTAAACAGTGCAGCAAGCAGTGTGAGCAATATTCGTCCACCAAATCTCCACGGATGACAACCCTCAGGACTTCCTTTGTGGTGCAAATATCTTCTGGCAGAAAGCAGTGACGAGCCATATACTCAAAAGCATGGTTTGCCAGTAGCCGTTTTAAATGTCATAAAGCCCTCCTTCAGATACCTGTTGTTGTTGTGGTCTTTAGTCCTGAGACTGGTTTGATGCAGCTCTCCATGCTACTCTATCCTGTGCAAGCTTCTTCATCTCCCAGTACCTACTGCAGCCTACATCCTTCTGAATATGCTTAGTGTATTCATCTCTTGGTCTCCCTCTACGATTTTTACCCTCCACGCTGCCATCCAATACTAAGTTGGTGATCCCTCGATGTCTCAGAACATGTCGTACCAACCGATCCCTTCTTCTAGTCAAGTTGCGCCACAAACTCCTCTTCTCCCCAATTCTATTCAATACCTCCTCATTAGTTATGTGATCTACCCATCTAATCTTCAGCATTCTTCTGTAGCACCACATTTCAAAAGCTTGTATTCTCTTCATGTCTAAACTATTTATCGTCCACATTTCACTTCCATAAATGGCTACACTCCATACAATCCTTTCAGAAACGACTTCCTGACACTTAAATCTACACTCGATGTTAACAAATTTCTCTTCTTCAGAAACGCTTTCCTTGCTATTGCCAGTCTACATTTTATATCATCTCTACTTCGACTATCATCAGTTATTTTGCTCCCCAAATAGCAAAACTCCTTTACTACTTTAAGTGTCTCATTTCCTAATCTAATTCCCTCAGCATCACCCGACTTAATTCGACTACATTCCATTATCCTCGTTTTGCTTTTGTTGATGTTCATCTTATACCCTCCTTTCAAGACACTGTCCATTCCGTTCAACTGCTCTTCCAAGTCCTTTGCTGTCTCTGACAGAATTACAATGTCTTCGGCTTACCGCAAAGTTTTTATTTCCAAACTTTCCTTTTGTTTCCTTTATTGTTTGCTCAATATACAGATTGAATAACATCGGGGATAGTCTACAATTCAGATACCTAGCCAGTCATTAACAGCTGGGAAAAACGTCTACATGGGCTAAAACAAGATACAAATGAGATGTATAATCACCTTGCGTGGATACGTTGTCAAAAACAGTATTTTTATCCTCAACTGTTGTAAGACAGCTGCATGTCTAGCTAGCCTGGCGTTTAGTAGTAGGAAAGTAGGTAGTATTAAGTGCCTACAAGTGCCATACAAGTGCATTCACATTGAACATATTCGTAGGCACTGATCAAGCACGACATGACAAAGGCTATGCAGTAGAAGATAGTATGCACAGTGTGGCAAGGAAAAGGAGGCAGGAGAGGACAATACTCCACCAAGACAATGACGGTTATGGATATGGACAGCATTAGTGACCGGAAGTACAGCAATATTTTTTAAAACTGAAATAATACTTTTAATAAGGTTTGCCATAAAGTGCATTTTTTGAGATGTAATTTACCTGTTCTCAGAAACTGCAGAAGCTAACATAATGAAATTGGACACAGTACTTAAAAATCACTTACTGAACAATCCTGTGCCGCATTTTCCTCTACCCTGAGGCACAGAAAAGCTTTCCTTTAATGTTTGACAAAAATACAACAATCTCCGTTAACATAAAACTGGAAAACTAATTTGAAAATTATGAGCTTCAACGAACATCAGGAGCACCTGTTTTATCAGCCTTTACCAGACGTTAAGCTGTAAAGTTTCTGCTTTAATACTTCATTAATTTGTAAGAAAGGTACATTATACGTACACTGGTAATTAAAAGTTCAACTTCTCACGAAATTAATGTCCACGAAAATACACCGAAGGGCCAAAGAAACTGGTACGTCTGGCTAATTTCGTCTAGGGACGAGCACGCAGAAGTGCCGCAACACCACTTGGCGGGGACTCGACTAATATCTGAAGTAGTGCTGGAGGGAAGTGACACCCTGAATCCTGCAGGGCTGTCCATAAATCCGCAAAAGTACGAGGGAGTGGAGATCTCTTCTGATCAGCACGTTGCAAGGCATCAAAGATACGATCATTAATGTTCATGTCTAGGGAGTTTGACAGCCAGCAGAAGTGGTTAAACTCAGACGAATGTTCCTGGATTCACTCTGTAGCAATACTGGACCCGTGTGGTGTCCCATTGTTCTCCTAGAATTGCCCAAGTCAGTCGCAGTGCACAATGGATATGAATCTATGCAGATGGTCTGACAGGATGACAAGTGTCTCCTCTCAAGGTTGCATCTAGGCGTATCAGGGGTCCCACGTCACTCCAACTGCACATGCCCCATACCGTTACAGAGCCTCCACCAGCATGAACGGTCCCCCTGCTGATATGCAGCGTCCATAGATTCATGAGGTTGTCTCCATACCCGTACATGCCCATCCGCTAGATGCAATCCAAACGAGACTCGTCGGACCAGGCAAACGTTTCCAGTCATCAACAGTCTAATGTCGGTGTTGACGAGCCCAGATGAGGAGTAAAGATTTGTGTCATGCAGTGATAGAGGGTACACGAGTGGCCCTTCTGCTCCGAAAGCATATATCGATGATGTTTCGTTGAATGGTTCGCGCGCTGAAACTTGTTAATGGCCAAGCACTGAAATCTGCAGCAGTTTGAGAAGTGGTTGCACTTCTGTCACGATGAACGATTCTCTTTAGTCGTCGTTGGTCCCGTTGCTGTAGGATCTATTTCCAGCCGCAACAATGTCGGAGATTTGATGTTTTACAGGATTCCTGATATTCACGATACACTCGTGAAATGATCGTACGGGAAAATCCGCACCTCATCGCTACGTCGGAGATATTGTGTCCCATCGCTCATGCGGCGACTGTAAAACCAAGTTCAAACTCACTTAACTGCTGACATCCTACCAAGCAGCAGTAACCGATCTAACAACTGCGCCAGACACTTGTTGACTTATATAAGCGTTTCCGACTGCAGCGTTGTATGCTGCCTGTTTACATATCTATGTATTTGAATACGCATGCCTATACCAGTTTGTTTTGCGCTTCAGTGTAGTTCATTATGTTCTACATATTAGTCTTAAATGGTTCAAATGGCTCTGAGCACTATGGGACTTAACAGCGAAGGTCATCAGTCCCCTAGGACTTAGAACTACTTAAACCGAACTAACCTAAGGACATCACACACATCCATGCCCGAGGCAGGTTTCGACCCTGCGACCGTAGCAGTCGCGCGTTTCCGGACTGAAGCACCTAGGACCACTCGGCCACCGCTGCCGGGCATTAGTCTCAAATTCCAACATTTTAAGTGTAGTGTTGTAGGAGATACCGATGTTTAAGTGGAAATACACGTTTTCGCCAACGTCTGCCCTTAAACAAAAGGTACTTTTATCATGGAACAAATGGTTCAAATGGCTCTGAGCACTATGGGACTTAACATCTGAGGTCATCAGTCCCCTAGAACTTAGAACTACTTAAACCTAACTAACCTAAGGACATCACACACATCCATGCCCAAGGCAGGATTCGAACCTGCGACCGTAGCGGTCTCGCGGTTCCGGACTGAAGCGCCCAGAACCGCACGGTCACCGCGGCCGGCACCATGGAAAATGTGATACCTGCAAATGAATTGTGTTTCCTTAATATCTCAATTTTTCCGGCCTCGAGAATGGATGGTTGTCTTAGCTTTCATTAGCTTCTATTTCAAAATTCTTTTAGATGGCAACAAGGTTTTGAAATCTCTTTTTAATCTGATTTCGCTTGCTGATTATTTGTATGCAGTAGAGTAATACTGTAAGACGTACTTACTCCATCCGAACAGGCCTCGTAACACCTAACGGTACCGAGTAACCCCAGTGTCGTCCTCAACCGATAGGTGTCACTGGATGCTGATGTGGGAGGGCATGAGTCCAGGACACCCCTCTCTCGACTGTTGTCAGCTTTCGTGAAAGAGCCGCTACCTGTCAATCCTTTATCTTTTCAGTTGACCTCACAAGTGCTGAGTTACCTCACTTGCCAGCAGCTCTCGATAGCCCGGACGGTCACCCATCCAGGTGCTAGCCAAGCCCGACTACGATGATCTGACATGAACAGGTGTTATTACTGTGGCAAGGCCGTTAGTAGTAATTTAATTAAAAACAGCACTGTCAAATTTTCCCGACTGAAACATTTTTAAATTTGAATAGGATATTTGTTCCTAGTTGCTGTGGCCTTCTCCAGCAGACACGGCGCCTAGAGTATCAGCAACCAAACTGACAGCCTGCAGCCGCGGGTTGCCCGCGTCGCAGGCACACCAAAGCACTAAACATCCGACAGGCAATTTTGATGAAGGCCACAACAACAACAACAACAACACAGCAAAGACACCAGCGGCCACCAGGGGTCACTACCGGCCCACATAAATGTAAGGGAGAGGTCGCTGCAGATCCCGGAACTATTTTCACACGTCGAACCACGTGATGGAAAATAGTTCCGAGGTACTCATCTGCTAAAGCGCTATAAAGGCCGGCGCTCGGCTGCACATCGGCAGTTCATCAACCGCCAGCAGACGTGGATAGCTGCCGCCCCAGCAGCCCTGCTTGGATCTTCTCACTGATCTCTGGATTAGCCTTGGTATATCGGAGAAGTCTCTGGCGGAGACTAGTAGGAATTTATTTCAGTTGTGTTCTATATTATTCTTGTATGTAGTTGTGATTCGAAGACGGATCACTGTTTTGTGTTGGTGTTATACTTGGAGAATTTGTTTTGTTTAATTTAACAGTCCAATAAATTGTTTTCGGCCTCTGATCGTTAGTTTTACGGGGAAAGAGCACTAGTTTCATGACATTGTAATACCTTGGAAAAGTTTTAAAAACCTCACTGTCTAATGTAATTTTTATAATTTCAGAAAGGACTCGTCGCGCCAAAAGTGACTCCTATCATTTTAAAATGGAATAACAAAATACTTCAAACCTATATTACAGGCCCGAGCACGGGGTCCCGGGTTCGATTCCCGGCGGGGTCAGGGATTTTCACCTGCCTCGAGATGACTGGGTGTTTGTGTTGTCCTCATCATTTCATCATCATGCAGGAAAGTGGCGAAATTGGACTGAGCAAAGCTTGGGTAATTGTACGGGCGCTGATAACCACGCAGTTGAGCGCCCCACAAACCAAACATCATCATCATCATCATCATCATTATATTACAGGTCCAGCTTCAGGTTAAAGTATGAAGTCCGTCTCAAGGTCCAACACTCTACCACACTGAACACCTTAACAAACAAAGCCTGAAGCATGTTCTTAAAAGTTTCAGAAAATTTTATTTCATTGTATTCGCTCCCAGGGGAGCTACTTCGACTATGATGATGCGAAATAAGATCAAAGTAAGATGTAGTAACTTAAATTATAATACTTCGATAACATTCGGAATCCACTTCGTAATACTGAAGTTAGTTGTTATGCCGGATGAAGTTACTTGAACTCGCGCGCTGAGAAGAGGTGCTGGGTTATGCGGCGGTAGCAGTCCGCCGACTCCCTGTCGTATTCAGCGAAACGAGGCATATTGAGAACAGCGACGCCGACGTCCGGCCCACGAGAAGAGAAGAAGACACTGGATGAAGCCGCGCGGTCCCAATGCATACTGATGTGACCGCGGCCGCGAGCCACCGGACCGATGCTTTCTGCCCGACATCGCGTCTCGCCACCGCATAAAATGTGGGGGCGGGCTTCTTGAATAGTAATGAGGCACACCTACAGTACGAGGGACACGGCACCGTCGTCCGCCCGGATACAGCGCTTCCTCCGAAAATACCTCATCTCCCTTTTCAGGGGGATTCATATTTCAGTCGACGGCATCTTACAAGATAGCGCCACTGCTATAAAACGCACTTCCACTATCTTATACTTGTCGGTACAAAATACTCTGGAATTCCCTTGCATTTCTGGCAAATCCGTTTCAAAAATAGTAGCTTATAAAATACCTTCTCACTGAATTAAAGAACTAGAAAAACTAGAACGCTATAGAATCGGAAATCGACTTGCGCCCAGGACAAACAAGGAGAATTCTTATCTGTTTCGGAAACCATGGTTAAACACTCTGAAACAAAAAAAGGAAGCAACGCACCATGAAGCAATTACACTAAAGACGGAAATCGATAGAAAAACTGGATGATTTATTAAAGAGAAACAGCATCGCCGGCCGGAATGCCCGTGCGGTTCTAGGCGCTGCAGTCTGGAACCGCGAGACCGCTACGGTCGCAGGTTCGAATTCTGCCTCGGGCATGGATGTGTGTGATGTCCTTACGTTAGTTACGTTTAAGTAGTTCTAAGTTCTAGGGGACTGATGACCACAGCAGTTAAGTCCCATAGTGCTCAGAACCATTTGAACCATTTGAAGAAACAGCATCACAAACAGAGAAACTTCGTAAAAAGCTGGCCCACCTCTGGCACTTATACATGCAATTATTCTCCTTTGCTCTGACTGAAAGATTTTTTGCATCTTCTCCTAAGGGATATCATGACAAAATCCGTCAAATTGCCGCGTTAGAGTCGTCAAAATCGGGAGCTTGTTGGAGGGCCCTGCCAATAATGCACCAAACTCCCTCAACTGCGGTGATTTGCTAGGCACGAAGACAAGCAGCAGAAACTCTTACCGTGTGCGGGCTGGCGATATCTTGCTGAAATGAAAGCCCAGGATAGCTTTCCATGAACGGCAAGCAGAGAAGGCGTAGAACATCGACGCTATACCGTTATGCTATAGGGATACTGTTGATGACAACCAAAGCGGTTGTGTTCTTGTGGTCTTCAGTCCTGAGACTGGTTTGATGCAGCTCTCCATGCTACTCTATCCTGTGCAACCTTCTTCATCCCCCAGTACTTACTGCAGCCTACATCTGCTTAGTGGACTCATCTCTTGGTCTCCCTCTACGATTTTTACCCTCCACGCTGCCCTCCAATGCGTGATCCCTTGATGCCTCAGAACATGTCCTACCAACCGATCCCTTCTTCAAGTTGTGCCACAAACTCCTCTTCTCCCCAATTCTGTTCAATACCTCCTCATTAGTTATATGATCTACCCATCTAATCTTCAGCATTCTATTGTAGCACCACATTTCGAAAGCTTCTATTCTCTTCTTGTCCAAATTACTTATCGTCCATGTTTCACTTCCAAACATGGCTACACTCCATACTAATACTTGTAGAAAGGACTTAATGACACTTAAATCTATACCCGATGTTAACAAATTTCTATTCTTCAGAAACGCTTTCCTTGCCATTGCCAGTCTACATTTATATCCTCTCTACCTCGACCATCACCAGTTATTTAGCTTCCCTAATAGCAAAACTCGTTTACTACTTAAAGTATCTCATTTCCTAATCTAATACCCTCAGCATCACCCGATTTACTTCGACTACATTCGACTACATTCCATTATCATCGTTTTGCTTTTGTTGATGTTCATCTTATATCCTTCTGTCAAGATACTGTCCATTCCGTTCAACTGCTCTTTCAAGTCGTTGGCTGTCTCTGACAGAATTACAATGTCATCGGCGAACCTCAGAGTTTTTATTTCTACTCCATGGATTTCAGTACCTATTCCGAATTTTTCTATTGTTTCCTTTACTGTTTGCTCAATATACAGATTGAATAACACCGGGGAGAGGCTACAACTCTGTCTCACTCCCTTCCCAACCACTGCTTCCCTTTCATATCCTTCGACCCTTACAACAGTCATCAGGTTTCTGTACAAATCGTACAAATTGTAAATAGCCTTTCGCTCCCTGTATTTTATCCCTGCCACCTTGTGTTATTAAATGAAATCTCTCCTCGTTGTGGGGTCGTATGACGAGCGACAGTCACGCTGGTGTACCACTGCTGTCTGGGGCAGCTCAGACACGTCTTCGGTCTTGAATCTCATTGAAGTAGAATTATCTTTAGTGATGAGCCGCACGAGGAACTGAGACCCGATGACCGGGGAAGAAGTGTCCGGATAGCAGTGACATACCAAACCCCACTGTCACCGCCATAAGGTCCGATAACCAGGATGGTCTGGAGAACAAAAAATGGCTCTGAGCAGTATGGAACTTAACCTCTGAGGTCATCAGTCCCCTATAACTTAGAACTACGTAAACCTAACTAGCCTAAGGACATCACACACATCCATGCTCGACGCAGGATTCGAACCTGCGACCTTAGTGGTCGCGCGGTTCCAGACTGAAGCGCCTAAACCGCTCGGCCACATCGACCGGCGGTCTGGAGTACAATTTCAGTTCATAGCAGAGCCCCTTTGGTTGTCATCCGCGGTTCCCTTTGATCACAGCGATATGTCGTGATATTCTACGCCCAGGTTTCTTACCGGACTGCCCCTCCCCCTCACCAGTTGAGAACGTTTGGAAAAGTATGGGCGGGGCCCTTCAACCAGCTAGGGCTCTTGACGATCTAACCCGCGAATTGGACAATATATGGCACGACATCTCTCAGGAGGACGCCCAACAACTGTATGAACGGGGCTAAGCAAAGTAACTTCTTGCTTAATGGCCTCAGTTGGTCAATGCCCTCTTGACTTGGCCAGTTTGTAAAGCTCTTTCTCTTAATAAAACATGATTTTTTTTCTGAAATTGTGCTCATTGGCTCTTCTGCACATATAGGTGACAGCTACCGATTTCCGCCCCATTTGGATAATTCCTTCATAGTGCGTTTTTCTTCCCTTACACTGTATTTACGTAAGAGATCTGTGCCGTGTGCTCCTGCGATTTGATTGTTCCGGTGTAGTGTGTTCTATGTCTTTCGATACTCTTTGCGGTGCGCGGGTTGGTGTGCCCTCTGGGATTCCGTGCGGAAAGCCGAACGGCAGTATCTGGCAGAGAGAGAGATAGAGAGAGAGAGAGAGGAAGAGACCAGCGGGCCTGGGCGGACTGACTCCGGAAGACCGGGGAAGTCTCGTCGGCAAGTGGTGTGAGTGTGGCAGCTGCACTGGGGCCGGCCGAGCAGACGAACTGGAGGTGCTGCAGTGACTCGCTGTCGTTCGTTCTGTTTACGAGTTCAACCTTCCTCACGCTGTGGCTACGGGCTGGTGTTGTTCTGGCCATTACCTTATTAGCGCCATTTGGATTAATATTGTTAAAGGCGAGCTGTTAGTGTATTGCATCTTCATCTGGTGCAGTTACAGCGAGACTTCTTTCCGTCGTATTCTGGCTTGCGCTGCTGAGCAGTGACTCTTCCCACGTCGCGTGTCGAAATACTGACTTGTGCCCTGGTTGATTTACGTATGAATTGGAGTACCTATGTGGGCGTGTTTGCTTAAATTGTTGATGAAGTGTTTCACAATACCTTTGCTTGAGTGTCATTAAATAGCATTTCAGTTCATTACTGAACTTATGTCAGTTAAGGGACTCCCAAATTGTCACGCTAGTCAAGTATAGTTTAAATCTACTGTGACACCACTATTTACTTGTTGGCCTACGACTACTGATGGATTTCTGTGGTAAAATTCAAATGGAGGCACTGCCTTGTTAACTTGTCTGAACTGAATGTGCTTGCCTTGTAAAACATTCATTACTGATTCTGAGTAGTTTAAGCAGTGGTACGGCACTCGTTATTCTGGTCCAGACTGTATTTGGCATTAATTGCATCGTCTTGGTAAATCGGTGTGCTACGTAAGATTATAACGCAAGCGGCATTGTCGGTAGTATGTACCATTTAACTATATGTGTTGGTTCTGTGAATCATCGTGGCACACAACGTCAGGTAAGACAGTGCTGTAGTGGGCAGATATTGCTATACGTCTGTGATATTATTTCCGGTAAGCTACTGTACCCATTAGGTTATGTAAGACTTAAATACAGTGACCAGTTTCGTAATTTTCTGTGTTTCGTAATAACATTTCACACTCATTACAATTTTGGAAAATGTTCAAATCTCATATCTGCAGATTGTTTGATGTTAGATACCTTGTTGATGATTCCTGTTAAATCAGCTGATGTGCATTTAAATTGAACAAGTTATATGTCAATATGTTGTTACCAGTACCTTGCATGACATTTCTTGCGCAATAAATTAAAATTTATATTCTATCCTCAATTTTATGCTCAGCCTTCCACTCCAGCAGCCCCTGTAACCTGCTCCCAATCATATTAAGATCTATGCTCGACGTCACTCATATAAGTGGAATTCGAAGTATGTGGTGGGTTTGCTTGAGGACACAAACTTCTTTGACACGTGTAAGTTGGGATGTGTGTACTTAATACGAGACATTCTAGTAGCATAAAGTATCAGTTTGTTTCGTATCATAGACAATACGCGAAACAGAACGTGAAAGACATATGTCCAAACCCAAAAAGTCACTTGATGGACGCACGCACTCTACATCATAGATCTGGATTTGCAAGGGACTTCGGGAGTATTGTTGAATTTCTCTCACTACTAGCGTTTTCATGAAAGATTTCTTTATTACTAAATTCCGTCCGCACGGGCTTGAAGACCCAACGGTAGCGACCGACCGCCGTGTCATCGTCAGCCCTCATGCGTCACTGGGTGCAGATAGGTCAGCACATGACTCTCCAGGCCCTTGTCACTTTTCATGACTGGAGCCACTTTTTCCCCATCAAGTAGCTCCCCAGTTAGTCTCCGACGGGCTGAGAGCATTCAGTTTGCCAACACCGCTCAGCAGACCGGACGATCACACATCAAAGTGCTAGACAAGCTTGACAGCACTTCGGTCATCTTACGGGAACCGGTGTTACCACTGCGCCAAGGCCGTTGGGAAGATTTCTTTATTACAATCGTGAAAAGAAGTGCAACGTGATAAAGGAAGTAGTTTAACTTTCTGTTTCGGGATTTTTGTTGTGGTTAGTTCGTTGAATTGTGGGGAGGGGACCACACAACGAGGTCATCGGTCCCGTCGGGGAAGGGCAGGATGGGGAAGGAAGTCGGCCGTGCCCTTTCAATGGAATCATCCCGGCATTTACTTGAAGCTATTTAGGGAAATGAAGGAAAACCTAAATCAGGATGGTTGGACCCCTGTTTGGAACGTCGTCCCCCCTTATGCGAGTGCAGCCCGTTAACCACTGCGCCACGTAGCTCTGTGATTTTTAGTGTGTCCAAGTATTGAAAAGTGATGGATAATGATAAATAAGTATCTATAACGCAGAGATAGTTGCAGAACTATGTGAAATTTAAAGGGACAGTAGCTGGGTTCTCATGTCTTTGGTTCAGCTTCGTACCTTTTCTTTACGTAATACCAAACCTGAGTACCATTTCCCACCAATAAAGTACAAAGGAATGTTAGGACGCTTACTCTGAGAAGGGAGAAGCGTAAGCCAGGCAATAGACAAAGCTATGCAGGTAACGTACTTCAAAGTTCTTTCAAATAGCTTTCAAGGGTTGAATGTTAGAATATATGTTGGTCCTCAGATCTAAATCTTGGCCGACAAGGATTATTAGATGGCAGAACGTTAGGTAAATGAGGTGATGCCAAATGGCTTATAACGACACCCAGCCTTATCTCAGTATAGGAAGTGGCAGTTTGGCAGAGTCACTCAGCAGCCTCGTGCATGTTGTTGCTCCGCAGAGCTGACAAAGCGCATCGTCGGCTGGACAGTTATCTGTGACACAATTGCTTTCATCAGCGGTGGTGACCCCAGCTCCAGGCAGCCTTGACCGCATGCTTTGTTCCACAGGCCGCATTGCCTGCTCTGTCAAGAAGGTGGCAGGCCGGTGACGTCATGGCTGGCGAGCTGCTTCCCACGACCAGTGCTGGTGGCCATATGTGGCGGCGGCTCCTGGTCCTGAGGTTCCATTGTCTGTCGTGATATCGAGTCAAACTGAGGTCTACGATCAGCGTTCCAGACCCTGGCCAAGTAACACAGCACTGCGGCCATGCGGCTACAGTAACATCTTTTGTTACTGTAGCCGCATGTCCGCAGTTGACAATTTATGAATGGCTAAGTATTTATACGAATCCGAGCTGTTGCTTTTTGGGTTTTGGTCTGCCTTGCAGCACACATACTAATCATTTTGGTTGCTGCTAATGTGGAAAGGCTTGTGGCACCTAGCACTTGGTTAATGCTGATCCTGACAGGGTGGGTCGCCTCACAACCTTAAGAAGGCTATGTTATGTTTTGTAAAGCCTAATAATTGTGCTTGCCTGCAGCTGGCACTGCTGCAATTCTCTTTCAAATTTGTGCATATGGGAGCAAGTGTAATCGCTGAGTTGCTATTAATGTGTGACTCATTAGCAGAGTTTACTCTGTAACCATAGTTTTCTCACATATTGTGTTCCTTATCTCGATTTCTTCTCAACATCTTTAGTATATGTACCATCTGTACTATATGTACATATAGTACATATGAGCTATATGTGGCAGCGTTGGCTCCAGTCTCTTCTCTGTATTCATATAAGATCTCTGTGATCCAATCTGTATCGCGTGTCCGCGGCTTTCCTCTTTGATCGCTTTTCGGCTATTTAACTGAACGACGCTGTGGGGAGAGGGCTGGTTTTGGTCTTGCGCATGATCTGCCTCTTCCTGTCGCGTGGGCAGTGGGCCTGCCGACGGAGACGTGCGTGCGGTCGGCGAGTGTGTACTGCGTCTATTGAGGGGACGATTGTGTCGTCTGTGCTGCTAAACGATGTGAACATGTGAAAGTGGCTTTGGAATGTATCAGCCTGCAACCGGATACGCTGCAGAATTAAAGGGTGGAAATTATTCAGGTTCTGAAAATTCCTGTTGTATACACGTAGAATTTCGTGCTGTTTGCAGTTAACGGCTCTCCCAGTGTTTGGACGCCCATGTTAACTGTTTCGTATTGACCACTTGTGCACAACATATTGATCAGTGGTTATCTGTGTGAATGCGGTTTCCCTATTTTGGACGCATTTGACATATGTGTATATCTAAGTGCGTGTCTGTGCACTGCGAAATAACCACAGGTTCGATTTTCTGGCAGTCTGTTGGTATTTTGGTAATGTGTTAAACAAGAAGGGCTTAATTATGAAAAATTTATGTCGTGCTAGACTCCTGTCGTATTTTAATATCTGAGTGTGTATTTGTGGAATATACAGGGTGGTCCATGGATAGTGACCGGGCCAAATATCTCACGAAATAAGAGTCAAACGAAAAACTACAAAGAACGAAACTCGTCTAGCTTAAAGGGGGAAACCAGAAGGCACAATGGTTGGGCCGCTAGATGGCGCTGCCATAGGTCAAACGGATATCAGCTGCATTTTTTAAATAGAAACCCCAATTTTATTACGTATTCGTGTAGCACGTAAAGAAATGTGAATGTTTTAGTTCGATCACTTCTTTTGCTTTGTGATAGATGGCGCTGTAATAGTCACAAACGTATAAGTACGTGGTATTACGTAACATTCCGCCAGTGCGGACGGTATTTGCTTCGTGATACATTACCTGTGTTAAATTGGACCGTTTACCAATTGCGGAAAAGGTTGATATCGTGTTGATGTATGGTTATTGTGATCAAAATGCCCAATGGGAATGTGCTATGTATGCTGCTCTGTATCCTGGATGACATCATCAAAGTGTCCGGACCGTTCGACAGATAGTTACGTTATTTAAGGTAACAGGAAGTGTTCAGGCACATGTGAAACGCCAGCCACGACCAGCAACAAGTGATGATGCCCAAGTGGGTGTTTCATCTGCTGTCGCGGCTAAATCACTAGTGTTAAACACGTGCTTCGCTTCTCATAACATGAGCTGGTGTATATATCTATATATATGTATATATATCAAATGGATGTCCAAACACAAATATCACTAGTTTTAAACAGGTGCTTCGTTTTTCATAACATGAGCTGGTATATATATATATATATATATATATATATATATATACTCCTGGAAATTGAAATAAGAACACCGTGAATTCATTGTACCAGGAAGGGGAAACTTTATTGACACATTCCTGGGGTCAGATACATCACATGATCACACTGACAGAACCACAGGCACATAGACACAGGCAACAGAGCATGCACAATGTCGGCACTAGTACAGTGTATATCCACCTTTCGCAGCAATGCAGGCTGCTATTCTCCCATGGAGACGATCGTAGAGATGCTGGATGTAGTCCTGTGGAACGGCTTGCCATGCCATTTCCACCTGGCGCCTCAGTTGGACCAGCGTTCGTGCTGGACGTGCAGACCGCGTGAGACGACGCTTCATCCAGTCCCAAACATGCTCAATGGAGGACAGATCCGGAGATCTTGCTGGCCAGGGTAGTTGACTTACACCTTCTAGAGCACGTTGGGTGGCACGGGATACATGCGGACGTGCATTGTCCTGTTGGAGCAGCAAGTTCCCTTGCCGGTCTAGGAATGGTAGAACGATGGGTTCGATGACGGTTTGGATGTACCGTGCACTATTCAGTGTCCCCTCGACGATCACCAGTGGTGTACGGCCAGTGTAGGAGATCGCTCCCCACACCATGATGCCGGGTGTTGGCCCTGTGTGCCTCAGTCGTATGCAGCCCTGATTGTGGCGCTCACCTGCACGGCGCCAAAAACGCATACGACCATCATTGGCACCAAGGCAGAAGCGACTCTCATCGCTGAAGACGACACGTCTCCATTCGTCCCTCCATTCACGCCTGTCGCGACACCACTGGAGGCGGGCTGCACGATGTTGGGGCGTGAGCGGAAGACGGCCTAACGGTGTGCGGGACCGTAGCCCAGCTTCATGGAGACGGTTGCGAATGGTCCTCGCCGATACCCCAGGAGCAACAGTGTCCCTAATTTGATGGGAAGTGGCGGTGCGGTCCCCTACGGCACTACGTAGGATCCTACGGTCTTGGCGTGCATCCGTGCGTCGCTGCGGTCCGGTCCCAGGTCGACGGGCACGTGCACCTTCCGCCGACCACTGGCGACAACATCGATGTACTGTGGAGACCTCACGCCCCACGTGTTGAGCAATTCGGCGGTACGTCCATCCGGGTCCCTCATGCCCACTATACGCCCTCGCTCAAAGTCCGTCAACTGCACATACGGTTCACGTCCACGCTGTCGCGGCATGCTACCAGTGTTAAAGACTGCGACGGAGCTCCGTATGCCACGGCAAACTGGCTGACACTGACGGCGGCGGTGCACAAATGCTGCGCAGCTAGCGCAATTCGACGGCCAACACCGCGGTTCCTGGTGTGTCCGCTGTGCCGTGCGTGTGATCATTGCTTGTACAGCCCTCTCGCAGTGTCTGGAACAAGTATGGTGGGTCTGACACACCGGTGTCAATGCGTTCTTTTTCCATTTCCAGGAGAGTATATATATATATATATATATATATATATATATATATATATATATATATCAAAGGGATGTGCAAGACACAAATATCACTTGTTTTTAACGGGCGCTTCGTTTGTCATAACATGAGCTGGTGTATATATATATGTATATATTATTATTATTATTATTGGCGTATTGCCCTTAAAGAGCGCATTTGGACTAAACTACATGGCCAGTTCCTTTTGCTGCCTTCCTTGCTGCCCAAACTTCCCTCATTCGCTCGCTGTGTTTCTGTTTACGGTCCTCTGTCCATGCTTCTTGTCGGCTTCGTGTCTTCGGCTTCATCTTGATTGCCTTTTTGGTTGCCCATATTTCTTTCATCTTCTGGCTGTGATCTTGCTTTCGTTCTTCGGTCCATTTTATGCCTGTTCGTTTGTCGCATTGTATCTCATGTAGTTTACTTTTCTTAATGATGTTTCTGAACTTTATTCTGTCGTTTATTGTGTCTGCTGTTATGTTGAGCTGGTTCAGGTCGTTTTATACCTCTGCCACCCATTTGTTGTTTCTAGTGGTTACCCAGTCAAAGATCTGTTTGGTCAGCCTGTGTGATGGCATTCTGTATAGGTGTCCATAGAATTGTAGTCTGCGTTTTCTAATCTTTTCTGTGATTGTCTCCGTATGTTTGTACAGTTCCTCTGTAGGTTTCTTGATCCATATTCCATTGTTGTTAGTTGCGCCAAATATTATCCTAAGTATTTTCCTTTCTACTTTTTCTAATTGTCTGATACGTGTATGCCCTCGGATTAGTGTGGTCTCTGCTGCATATAGTGCCTCGGGGAGCACCACCGTGTCGTAATGGCGTAATTTGGCTTTTTGTGAGATAGACTTCTTGTTGTAATGATTCCACACTACTTTGTATGCCTTGTCTAGTTTAGTCTTTCTTTCTTCATTTGAGTCTCTGTTATGTCCACTCATTTGTAGTGTTTCACCGAGGTATTTGAAGTTTGCTGTTTTGTAAATCGTGCCATACTTTGTGTTCAGAGATGTGAGTTTCTTTGTGCTCATAAACTGTGTCTTTTCGTAAGAGATCTGTAGTCCAGTTTTGGAAGCGATTTCGTGCAGTTTTTCAATAGCGTCTTTTGTTTCCTTTATACCTTTCGTGACAATCGCCAAATCATCTGCAAAAGCCAGGCATTTAATCTGTAGGTTTCCTAAGGTTATCCCCTGTTGTGATGTTTCCCATTCTTTTATGACCTTATCTAACACCGGATTGAAAAGGAGAGGTGAGAGGCCATCGCCTTGTCGGACACCTGTATATGTATATATATATATATATTTGAAAGTGATGTGCAAGACACAAATATCATTAGTTTTAAACAGGTGCTTCGTTTCTCATAACATGAGCTGGTGTATATATATATATATATATATAAGGGATGTGCAAGACACAAATATACAAATATCACTAGTTTTTAACAGGTGCTCCATTTCTCATAACATGAGCTGGTGTATATATCTATATATATGTATATATATCAAATGGATGTGCAAGACACAAATATCACTAGTTTTAATCAGGTGCTTCGTTTCTCATAACATGCACTTGTATATATATATATATATATATATATATATATATATATATATATATATATATATATATAATAAACGGTGCTGTAGCCCATACATTACCATTGTTTAGTTAAACTAAGATTAAACTCTGATTCTGGTCATACACACGTATTTGCCTTGGTAACATAAAACACCCATTCTTTACACAGGTATGGGAGTGCTGCACACCAGCTCATGTTATGTGAAAGGGAGCACCTGTTTAAAACTAGTGATATTTGTATCTTGCACATCCCTTTCATATATATATATATATATATATATATACACCAGCTCATGTTATGAGAAACAGAGCACCTGCTTAAAACTAGTGAGATTTGTGTCTTGCACATCCCTTTCATATATATATATGAAAGGGATGTGCAAGACACAAATATCACTAGTTTTAAACAGGTTTCATATATATATATATATATATATATATATGTTTTAAACAGGTTTCATATATATATATATATGAAACCTGTTTAAAACATTACCAGAATCAGAGTTTAATCTTAGTTTAACTAAACAATGGTAATGTATGGGCTACAGCACCGTTTAATGAAACAAGAGCGAAATAAACTTTGATAGCATCACTTTGTTGCCACTGACAGATGTTACCTCTCAGTAATGAATCACTCGAAGCAATAGATACTGTAGTTTCATCAGATCCTAGCCAACCGCTTATTTTACTAGTTATCTCGTGGACAGTGGCCCTATTTGGAGTTAAGCCGGCCGTTGTGGGCGAGCGGTTCGTGGTGCTTCAGTCTGGAACAGCGCGACCGCTACAGTCGCGGATTCGAATCCTTCTTTGGGCATGGATGTGTGTGTGACGTCCTTAGGTTGGTTAGGTTTAAGTAGTTCTAAGTTCTAGTGGACTGATGACCTCAGATGTTGAGTCCCATAGTGATCAGAGCCATTTGAACCATTTGATTTAGGGTTGTGTTGCTTGTTTGTAAACTGGGCCACAGTCGTAAACTATTTCTCATGAAGCTAACTGTTTATTTTATACCACTACTGCTCAGTTGGTCATATGGCAACACAATTTATCAATGTGTTAGCTGAAGCAATGATGAAGGAATAGGTATTGGTTCGCAGTTACGTAACAATAATTAACTGGAGAAAAACAAACTTATTTGTGGTTAGTGCGCTTTATGCATAGACCTCATGCCAAACGATGGTCTGATGGCAAACCTGCAGCGGCGACTTCAGTGGCATTCTTGGAAAGATACAGTACTTGAATGTCACTCAGGATGCCCTGAAATGCTAGCCTCATTGAGTGTCCTGAACCCAAAACTCTTGGACATAGTCAACATTACAGCATCTTGCATCAGCTTGCAGTGTGTACGTGCATGTGGGGGAGGGGGTCTTTCAGTATGACAGCAATCATGGATCAATGTTACATAGTATTGGCCATGTGTATGGGGATATGACACTATTAACATGTACATGTGTATCATCTGTCCAATCTCCCATCAGAACATATGGTTGTATTACTGTTTACTGTAAATGCAAATAGCCCTCTACATTGTAACCAGATTCCCCCCTACATTATGTTTCAGGTCACTTGTAAACCCTGCTTGCAAAACTGCGGTTGCCTTTGCTTTTTCCAGTTACAGCTGCCTTTGCCATATACGACAGTTCTCGTTTCATGACTTTGATGTCGTGTAGCTCCAGTTCTCTTCTTCATACACACAGCAATTTAACTGTATTTACATGAATAATTTCCTTATTAAGGAAGGGTTTAAGCCTATTTGATACATTGGTTCCTTTCTTTAATACTTATGGGAGAAACACTGCTTGTGAGAACCAGTTATAATACTTTTATATCTGTATTAGATGGTATGGTGGAGAATGGTGTCCTAGCTTGCAGGAAATACTCTAATATAGCACTTCTGTTAATACTTGCAACGTCTGCGTTCGAGTCGCTGTTACGAACCCCCGTGAAGTTTAAAGGTGGATAATTTAAAAAGAATGCAGACAGAACATTATTTATAAGGTTTCCTCGGTATTGAGTGTCTGGGAGGGTGGCATTGTATCAAAACCATTCTAAATCACGTCAAGATACATCAAATATGGTTCAAATGGCTCTGAGCACTATGGGACTTAACATCTGAGGTCGTCAGTCCCATAGGACTTAGAACTACTTAAACCTAACTAACCTAAGGACAGCACACACATCCATGCCCGAGGTGGGATTCGAACCTGGGGCCGTAACGATTGCGCAGTTCTAGATTGAAACGCGTAGAACCGGTCGGCCACACCGGCCGCCCAAGATGCATCCAAACTGCAATAAACTTTTTCTGAAATTACTGCATTCATCACCACAACTCTTAGCTCCTCCATCGCTAGTAGAACCTCACATACTGACTTTGCTTTTTCCAGTACACGTGAAAAAACTTCACAAAGGTCTTTGATGCAGCTACAGAAACGACTTCAACCACAGACTCACACCAGCAGCACAATAGATAAAAGCCCCAGTAGTTAGTCTGCGAACTGATGCATCTGCACTACACTCTGAGTACAGCTATGAAGCAAGAACATGTCCTAACAGAATTTTACTGATTTTATAACTTTTTCCATACTTTCGATATTTATCTACACTCCCGGAAATGGAAAAAAGAACACATTGACACCGGTGTGTCAGACCCACCATACTTGCTCCGGACACTGCGAGAGGGCTGTACAAGCAATGATCACACGCACGGCACAGCGGACACACCAGGAACCGCGGTGTTGGCCGTCGAATGGCGCTAGCTGCGCAGCATTTGTGCACCGCCGCCGTCAGTGTCAGCCAGTTTGCCGTGGCATACGGAGCTCCATCGCAGTCTTTAACACTGGTAGCATGCCGCGACAGCGTGGACGTGAACCGTATGTGCAGTTGACGGACTTTGAGCGAGGGCGTATAGTGGGCATGCGAGAGGCCGGGTGGACGTACCGCCGAATTGCTCAACACGTGGGGCGTGAGGTCTCCACAGTACATCGATGTTGTCGCCAGTGGTCGGCGGAAGGTGCACGTGCCCGTCGACCTGGGACCGGACCGCAGCGACGCACGGATGCACGCCAAGACCGTAGGATCCTACGCATTGCCGTAGGGGACCGCACCGCCACTTCCCAGCAAATTGGGGACACTGTTGCTCCTGGGGTATCGGCGAGGACCATTCGCAACCGTCTCCATGAAGCTGGGCTACGGTCCCGCACACCGTTAGGCCGTCTTCCGCTCACGCCCCAACATCGTGCAGCCCGCCTCCAGTGGTGTCGCGACAGGCGTGAATGGAGGGACGAATGGAGACGTGTCGTCTTCAGCGATGAGAGTCGCTTCTGCCTTGGTGCCAATGATGGTCGTATGCGTGTTTGGCGCCGTGCAGGTGAGCGCCACAATCAGAACTGCATACGACCGAGGCACACAGGGCCAACACCCGGCATCATGGTGTGGGGAGCGATCTCCTACACTGGCCGTACACCACTGGTGATCGTCGAGGGGACACTGAATAGTGCACAGTACATCCAAACCGTCATCGAACCCATCGTTCTACCATTCCTAGACCGGCAAGGGAACTTGCTGTTCAAACAGGACAGTGCACGTCCGCACGTATCCCGTGCCACCCAACGTGCTCTAGAAGGTGTAAGTCAACTACCCTGGCCAGCAAGATCTCCGGATCTGTCCCCCATTGAGCATGTTTGGGACTGGATGAAGCGTCGTCTCACGCGGTCTGCACGTCCAGCACGAACGCTGGTCCAACTGAGGCGCCAGGTGGAAATGGCATGGCAAGCCGTTCCACAGGACTACATCCAGAATCTCTACGATCGTCTCCATGGGAGAATAGCAGCCTGCATTGCTGCGAAAGGTGGATATACATTGTACTAGTGCCGACATTGTGCATGCTCTGTTGCCTGTGTCTATGTGCCTGTGGTTCTGTCAGTGTGATCATGTGATGTATCTGACCCCAGGAATGTGTCAATAAAGTTTCCCCTTCCTGGGACAATGAATTCACGGTGTTCTTATTTCAATTTCCAGGAGTGTATATGTATATACACTTGCATGTATTGCTATTTCTGTTTATAGTATCCAACTCTGATATACAGATTCCCAACACAGTCATGGTATCTAAAAACTACTGCAAAAACACACATGCACATAAATGGATTACTATGGTGAGGAAGGATTTTGACATTATTCTGTTGTAAACATACACATACCAGAGCACAGCTACCCTTTTTTGTGTGTTGGATCCCCAAGCAGGGACCTCCTACACCAAGTTGTCGAGAGCAGTGGTTTGAAACTCAAGTAATAAGGTAAAATGCTCTCAAATTATGGAAAACCTGGTGAAATTGCGAAAACTGATGGAAAATACGTTAAAAAGAAGGAAATGCATCAAAAATGAAGGTTCCTACATGTTCGCCTGGGTTCCCGTTCCTCCACTCCAGTGAGACTGACAACTGATAGTGCATACTATCCATGCTCTATGGGTTTAAGGTCTGAAGAATACACCCTGTTACACACGCTGTTATGCATTGTAACTAATAGAAATTAAAGCCACAGTGTCCAAAGTTTTGGAGATCAGGAAGGCAAACACCTAGAACACTGAAACACTGATCGTGCACCTGGGTACAGTATGAGGAATTAATGGTTTTGTTTTGGCCTCTTCGGAAAAGTTACATCTCCTATCCGATCACTGTGGAACATGAGGTTAAATGTAGAGGTCATCACCTTCAGACAACTCTTAGAAAAGTCCTTCGCATTTTTATCAATAAGAAACACCGTCTCCATCTTTTATTTGTACCACCTCATCTGCCATGCGAGCAGGTTACCCTACACCATGAAATGTCTGGCATGCTGTCAGAGCCAATTAATCTAAATATGTTAATGTCATTTTTGCAGTTGACAAGGATCTCACGGCCGTGATATCAAAGAGACGGTATGGCGGTGTAAAAAAGCTACAGTAATACACTGCTTGGGTGCGTTACAGCAAAAAGCAAAGTATCAAACTACTAACCAAATAACAACACAAGACCCACCTATTGTGCCTGAAGGTCTGTGGGACTTGATCTTCTTCCAGTACAGGCGACCTGTGCCATATATTTTGTTATCCTCCATCTCCAACATCATCTCCTATATAGCAGTCATGTTTAAAACTAACATCATCTTTGTCTTGCATATCTCTTACATATGCTCAATTAGGACAGTTTATCTGTAAATATCAACATCAAAGATATATGGTAAAGAACTTTTAGATCATTCAGTTCTCACAGATAGAGTTTAGTTCTTCACATATAATTTGGTTATTGAAATATTAACTGGTACTAACATTCCAATGTAGTAAGACTAATAACTATAACTTGATACAAGTGGGTTCTAATATTTTCAGTGTAAAGAAACTTTAAACATTTACGCTATTACAATGAGCATTACTAATAACTATGACTAGAAAAAGATTTCCACAGTCCAGCCCAACAGTGGATGTGTTTGTAAATATCTTTTTCAGAAACAGTGGTTGAGAATATTTTTCACAATTCTCTGGGACACAGTAGCATTGGTTGGGAATATTTATACAATTTTCCAGGACAAAGTAGGACAGGTTGAGAATATTTGATAGTAGGAATGTTATCTACCTACATTAAAAACTAATCATACTGGATGGTTGGCAGCAGGTGACATTTAAACATTAAACTATTGACAGGAACTATTTACACTGAGTACACACACACGCACACACACACACAGCGTATGATTATTCTCAAATCTACGTAGTGCACAACACTGACAAACCCCAAACATAGTAAGTGAACACTTCTGTACAGGCACTGAAAATAGGCTTCAATCTCAAGAGTGTCTTTGCACCTATGAAATGGCATGTTTTGGTTATGTAGGTGTGAGGAGAGAGAAAGAGAGAGAGAAGCAATAAGTAAGTACACTCTCATGCTGCTGCAAAGAAAGAACAGACATTACATGTACATGTAAATAAAGATAATTACCGAAATCTCCCTGCCTCCACGATGAAACAATGTGCCTGAAACAAACAGGGACCGCCTCTACCAAGTCTGGCTTTGATGATTGGTTTTAAAGGAACTGCAGCTCCCATTCAACTTCCTCTGCCCACTCAAGCGTTACATCATCATGCACCCACCCACCTAGCCCCCCCCCCCCCCCCTGTGTAGCTGTAAAAACGACCATGATGATGTGCTGAAAACATCGTTTATAAACAAGGGTATACTACGAAATGTAATTTGATAAACACGTATGTACTTATATGGCTATTGTGATAGGTTGATTGGGGGATGAAGTAATACACACCATCACCTCCTGAAAAACACCTGCAACAGCAGTAACATAACGTTTAAAAACATATACAACACGGACGCAAATACACGAAATAAGAAAAAAAATTAACAGGAATATGTACTTACATGGTGGAATTTCCGCTGTAGAGTGCTCAGACGTTTTGACCTGCTTGCCTAAAAGCTCCATCTGTCTCGTCGGGATCGTGTAACGAAACAAGAAAAAAGTATAGTTCTTCCAGTGTAAATATATACTACGAAATTTGAACATTAAATTATGTACTTACGCAGCTGATGTGCTGGCAGAACCACAGCTGGAGGATGTTCTACGATGTTACATGCCTCCTTACCCCCATCAACGAATCCTCTTTCATCCTCCAGCTCCTGAATTAAATCCTAGTGAAATTGGTGAATGAATGCTGTGTCAATAAAAAAGGAACTTTTTGCAGCGGAAACACACTACAAAGATATAATTCGAAATCTGAATATAAAGTACGAAAACATACGTCAGCAAACTATCACTATATTTGTAGGAACAGTAGCGTCCTACAGATCTACAAGTGAAACAGCTGCTAGGCACACATATACTGATGGTATGAAGGGATACACCAGCAAACTATCACTAAGGTGTAGGAAAAGTAGCCTCCTACCGATGTAGAAGTGTATGGCTACTGCGAAACTTCTGCACATACACACATGGTAAGAAATATATGACAATAAGCAATCCCTGGACAGTAGATAGAGTAGCCAAGTACCACTCTACGAGTGTATAGCTGTTGAGGAGCTTGGTTCATACATACATGGTAAGAATGGATATGACAGCAAACTAATACTGATATGTGCTAAGAGTAGCAATCTACAAGTGAAACAGTTGTTGAGAAACTTGTAGAACTTGTATACATACACATTACAGTACGACTGGAAAGTACAGGAAACTATTAGTGAAGTGTAGGAACAGTACACTCTTACGAATTTACAAGTGAAAAAGCTTTTATACACACATCCATGCATGGTATGAAGGGATGTGACAACAAAGTATCAGTAAAGTGTAAGAAGGGTGGCTTCCAGCAGATCTACAGGTGTATAACTGCCTAGGATCTTGTTCGCAGACTCACATACATAGTACATGGATTTAACGAAATCTGAATCGTTAAAATCGAAATATGTTTTTATGTAGCATTTCTTCTTCATACAAACTGGGGGGGATAGTCGCTGGAATTGCCAATGAATGAGAAATGCTTCAAGGCGATCTTGGAGAGGGGAACCTGCGCAACTATGGACTAGAGCAGAACAAGCTTCTCTCCAAGTTTTGGAGGCAGCCAGTAGGACTGTTGGAACTGTTCCTGCCTCAACATGTTATGCTGACAACCCTTGTCCTGAAGACATGCAGCTGTTACCACTGTCTTTGACATGCAGAGACCTGCCAGCTTCTAGTGGGTGCCTTCCTTCTTGGAATCAGGTTGTGAATTGCTAGAGAGATAAAAACTACAAGTTCCCACAGACGAAGTAACTACCTGCTTCTTCTCCTGGGCTGGTCCAGACTATTTTGTGAGGGGGGAAAACACTACCTTTCCAGAAGGAGTCAGTACCGCTATTGGCAGCGAAATATTTTGCTCTGTTTCAGCCAAACCTACGATCCCCGTTTTCAGAGACCTACCGACTTCTTGTTTGTGGTCTGGAAACCTTTGTCAGCATATCTGTTCTTAGAAATAGCCTGTAGATTGATATCATCTCTGACAATGAGATAAATTGCGCTGTATGTAGTAACTACCTGCTTACTCTCATGGGGTGGTTCTAGTTCCATTGTCCTTCTTAGAAACAGATCGCTATCGTCCCTCAGAGTGAAATATTTTGTTATGTTTCAGACAAAGCTGTGGTTCCCAGTACTTCTGGTATACTTGAAAACATGTCCGAAACGGCTACTGTTGAGTCGTATGTTGTTAAGGCAGGGTCTTTTTATGCTTATTTACTTATAGAATAACAGGCAGAGCCCAGGCTTGTCATTAAGTGATAAGTGCTTTTTGTGGGTATTTAGTAACAGGCGGGCAGCTGTAGGAACAGCGACGAGGAGCTCACACAGTCTCACACTCTGTCACACTCTCTCTCTCTCTCTCTCTCTCTCTCTCTCTCAGACACACACACACACACACAGACCCTCACACACAAACACACAAAAACAAGAGCTGGGACAATGTGGTCATCCTGAGCGCAATCACGTAGTGAGACAAAGGTTTGAGCAAGTACTGCAATAAAATAGCCCCACGTTAGTTCTAATAGTGGACACAGGCAATGTACCAGTTGGTGTAGGTCCATCACTTGAACAACAGGTGCTGCTGCGGCATTAGAGTGGGGAGGCTATCAACGGCGCCATGTGAGTTGATTTTCAGGTGGCAGCTGTTTCATGTATTGCATAACACGGACTTTACGCATTTTATTTGATTTCTGTATTTACACAGCACGATGATTTACAGGTGGCGAGAATTTATATTTCCACAGCAGTCTGTTTTGTATGTATATGTCAGTTTATGGTTCTGTTTCACTATCTCTCTTGTAGCACTGTGTAATTAGTAAAAGTTTCATCGCCGGCCGCGGTGGTCTAGCGGTTCTAGGCGCTCAGTCCGGAATTGCGCGACTGCTACGGTCGCAGGTTCGAATCCTGCCTCGGGCATGGATGTGTATGATGTCCTTAGGTTAGTTAGGTTTACGTAGTTCTAAGTTCTAGGGGACTGATGACCGCAGATGTTAAGTCCCATAGTGCTCAGAGCCTTTTTTAAAAAAGTTTCATCAGTGTTTGTTTTGGCAATATCTTGTTTTTTTTGTGAGCGTTTCGTCGATTTTTTCCGATATGCATATGTTTTATACCTGTACTGATGATGCTCTTAATGTGTAGCAAACAGTGAGTTACTACAACAGGTGATTTTTTTGTAAGTATTTGGATATTTGTTTATGTATAGTTCAAATTTCTTGCGATATGTGGTGAGCTACAAACAGTTTTTCCTGCCAACTTTAAGCAGTAGTGTTTATTTGCATTTGACACAACAATGGTGTATGGTAATGGTTGGCTTAGTTTCTGTACATAAATTTAGAAAATTTTATCAGCAAGACAATACATATATAAATAAATGAACACAGTTCCAAAGACAGTACCTCACACTCTTGTTATCCAGCAGCTCAGCACAGACTGAGTCGTTTTCACGCTAATTAACATATGGTGGAGGGGTTAGGAGGAGCCCTGTCTCCCACAGACTGATTAAATAGGTAACAGATAATTGAATTTTGTTAATAAATGATATATCCTCTGCAGTGTAACTGAACTAATTTGAATTTCATGTCATCAGGTCCTTTCACACCAACAGTTTTGCAAAGACTGAGCATTTCTCACCAATTTCGTTGTAACTGAATGGTGGTGAGGGTGGGAGTGCAGGGTGGATGGGAGGAGTAGTGGAGAGGGATGAAGGCTGAGGAATTTCTTAGAGGGTGAACACTGTCTCAGAACTGAAATAGGGAGGGGTGACAAAAAACTGGCTCAGGATCAGCATCCTTTTTCCCAGAGGAGTTGGGAGAAGTGAGGTTTGGGGGTTTCTTGGGTGGGCAGATTATCTACAGGGAGTCATAAATCAATTAGCATAACAATATGTTAAACGGAGGAGAGGGGAATAATTTGCCCCTGAGTGTATGTGACCTGGACAAGCAAAGTGTGTCAGAATCACCTGTATCCCGGTACTCATGATCAGTACTCACTAGACTCTCCACTCTATTCAAAACCACCAGTAATTATTGTTCACTTTCCCTGAATACAGCTGATCTTATTATTGGTATCCTGTCACCTTGAATTTTAATCCCACTCTCAAACATTTGTTGTATTTCCGTCATTGCTCCTTCAGTGTATATACTGAACAGTAGGGGCGAAAGACTACATCCCTGTCTTACTCCATTTTAATCTGTACACTTTATTCTTGGCCTTCCACACTCATAATACTCCCTGGGTTCTTGTATGTATTGTGTGTTAGCCACGTTGCCCCTATAGCTTACCTCTGTTTTTCTCAGAATTTCTAACATCTTGCATATTTTACTTTGCTGAACGCTTTCTCTGGGTCGACAAATCCCGGGAAGGTGTCTTGATTTATCTTCAGTCTTGCTTCAACTATCAACCTCAGCATCAGAATGTCTCGTGTACTATTAGACCTTAGTTCTTTACCATCGTCAGTTCGTCGTTCGAGTGTTTCCCACACCGCCTGAGTTCGCATTAACCACACTGTTGACGTTAATATAGTGCAACTAAAATGCGGCTTGTTACATGAGCTTCATGTTTTCGGCGTGCTGAGCTTCATGTTGTCAGCGTTCTGGTGCGATAACATTTGTACATGTCAGTGGGCCGTTCCAGCCTAGTGCAGTTCCTTGTTACACTCAAACACGATATCTCTGTTCATTAAAAAACCATTTCCACCCAGAGCAATGAAGGTGAAAATTACTGAATCTTTTTGATAAATGAGCACATATTATCACCACATTAGGTAACTAGTTACTATAGTCAACTTGTTGTAAAAACTTGCATCATTAATGCGTTTCAGACATACTCACTATGAGACTATGTGTGAAGTGGTACTTGTCATAACATTTGTACTCAAGGTTTTCTCTGATGTGATGATGAACCATGTCCGAAATGGGTCTTTTAGTCACAAGTTAAACTGCAGATGTGCTGCAGATGTTCTCTTTCTATCGTTTTTGCTTTTTAAAAATCTTTCATTGTCTCCAAACTTGGGTAGGGCTAGCTGTTGAGAATCACTTGGTTCTGAACAGCCATGTCTCCGTGATCTAGAAGAAGTGAAATGGGCTTTTGAATTGAGAGGGGGTTCGATCTGCACTACTCGCCAGGTAGTTCAGAGGACCTTACCAGAAACTTCCACCACCATATTTATAATTTACTGAGAATAGAATACTTTCTCAGCCAAATTCACACCAGAATGAAAAATGTTCTTACCACTGCACAAAAAGGCCTATATATCCTGGGCAGACCTATGGATGTAAAAGAAGAGGACTAGTTTTCGAGAGTTGTGGTGCCTTCAAAGATATTTGGATCAGATCATCTTGGCATATTCGCGCTTTTGTACTTGTTAATACATGTACGCTTGTCATGTAATATAACACACCATGTCAAGTAAAGTAACATGATTCACAAGAACTTGTCATGTAACATGACACATGGCATCATGTCATCCAACATGACATTTTTTATGACATGCATCAGGACAAAAGTGTGATTAAAGTTTAGGATAAATGCATCCCCACTCAGGGATACTTAATGTTATAGATGTGTACCCATTCTCAGATACTTCCTACTGTAGATGTTTCCCACTGTCTTGATGCACATACATTTATGACTATTTATTCTTATACACCTCATCGTACATGTTACAGGGAGTCAGTCTAAAAGAGCATAATGCGCTGGGGAATTAGAATTAGCTCGTAAGAAGGCGCGAATATTTCAAGATGTTTTGATTTTAATGTCTTTGGAACTGCTACATAAGTCGAGAAATTAGTTGCCTTCTTTTACATCCCTAACTCTGCACAGGACACACTCACCATTTTTGTGGTACGATAGGAGCATTTTCCATCATTGTTCCCAACTATCACTCTACAACAATTTTGATATTAGACCACCATAGTTTGGCAACCGGTGTAGATATTTGTTGACTTGTGAGACGGCTGAGCCGGTATAGGTTCCATTATTGTTTTCGATCCATGTTGCTTATATTGCGGCAATGGATAAGGCTTTCCCAAAACAGTAGGACGACCATTAATTACACGTATTGATTACCTTCTTACAAAATTGGAGCCTATTCGCATAAATCTGACATGGAAGGATGGCTTGCAAAAAAAAAAAAAAAACGCCAAAACAAGTAATATTATTAAACTTTCGTATCTCCACAATGGATATTGATTAACTAAACTAAACTCCATCCGAACAGACCTTGAAAGGCCCAACGCTACCGACAGGCAACCATGTCATCGTCTCACCCCAGGGCATCAGTGGTCAACACACCACTCTCCTGGCCGCTGATTCTCAGTCAAGTAGCTCCTCAGTTGGCCTTGCAAGGGCCGAGTGCAACCCGCTTGTCAACAGCGCTCGGTACAGCCGACGGTCACCCATCCAAATGCTAACCCATCCCGACAGCGTTTGACTTTGGTGATCTAACTGGAGCCAGTGTTACCTCTGCGGCAAGGCCGTTAGCATGGATATAGATTACTGCCTTTATCAGTTTACCTACTTTCAAGCAAAGTTTGAACCAATTCGTACAAGTTTAAAGTACAGAAAAGACTGCTTCAAAGTCTCACAGAAAATTTCTTTTTTGTACGTAAAATGCGGAGGAAGCAAGATTTTTTCAAACGGTTAAGTCTTATGTCAGACCAAGGCCTGATACACCACTGTACTAAATGTGAACCATCTGTCTCGCTCCAGTAAGGAAATATCTGTGGGTCACTCTTTAAGCACTTAAAATTCGAACGTTGCACATACAAGTGGTACAATTAGTGGAGTATTAGTATTAGGAAAATTAAAAGCTTCGCAGAATTTGCATGGGCGCCATCTCCGGTTCGTAGTTTCACACCTGTAACATAGCTCCAGTCAACAGATTATCGAATGACTATACACACGGCAACTGGTCGGGCTGAGACAAAAACCTTTCACTCAATAATCCTAGCTCAAATAGTAACCGAGCAGCAAGGCCTCATAAACCGCAACTCTGCCCTCGGCCTTTTCATACATATTTGTCAGAGCGCTTCGGAGCTCTAACAACAGCATGTAGTAATAATTTTTTGACGTTCTTATGTTTATATCGAATACGTAACACACTTCTCTGAAGTGAAGAGCTGATTATAGCATCCAATTTCTTCCATCCAAACAGTAATGGAAATAGTTGCGGGACGTTTAAATGAATATATTTGTGAGACCATTTCCTGGCTCAACTAGTAGAAATGAAGTAACTCTGAAAGTTAAATTGTGGGGCTCACTATATAAAAATGATTGAGAATGTATGCAAAATTTAGTTTACTGACAACATTTATTTTCCCAAAACAAAGACAGACATAAATTATGCTAAACAAGTTATGACTGAATACCGTAAAGACGTAACAGGTGGTTTAAGACCACAATGGACAAGGATCGTGGGTGGCACAAGTGAGTCCAGTGCTCTGGCCCTAAAAATGTGGATAACGCAATTTGAATTGATCTGACGCTGAGCTGACTTTGATTGTTCAAATCTGCAGAAATTTCTCTATAAAAGTGCAATTGACAGCAAGTGGCGAGTGAGATCTGTGCACCCTGACAAGTCCAGAACAGCAGTATGTTACCTGTGAATCTATCGGGGCCACGAAAGAAATGCAAAAATCTAGTGATCAGGCTCTCTACCACAGCCCTGAAATATCGGGAGGTTTCAGCATGCGACACAACCGTTAGCTGGGCGTACCAAGGACCGATTTGGCTCTCTTATAAGACGAAGCGAACAAGGATGCCAAACGTCAAGACTGGTAAACCAAAAACGACACCACCTTCATGCTGTCTTCAGCCAATCACAGGGCCCTAGAGGCGCAAAATCTCCGCTTCTACACGATGGCACAAACTCCTGTCGAACCAGGGCAAGAGTTAAGAAACCTGCATCACTGAAAAAAAAAAGAAACCGCCAATTACTGGCTTTCCTAAGTTTTCACAGAGGGAGAAGATGTTTTTCGCTGAAGTCGCTTCCCACATTAACATGGGAACAGATACAATCTTAAAGACCTTTATCTAAATCGCCTGAGCCTTGAAGTTTGTTGGTCCTAGCTGTGAGGTGTAATAAAGATTCTATCTCTAAACGTTCCTCAGATGCTGAAGTTTCTCATACAACCGAGGGGGCTGATGGAAGTGGGTCACAGGTGTATTTACAGTACCGGCGAACATGAAAACTTGTGAATTTTTATTACACGTGGCTCTGCACACAATGCCCGTTTTATGACTCCACTGCGTAGATGCATCCCTTCTGCTTGTCGCTCACAGACCAGAATTCGGCTGGCTCCTTTTAAAGTATTGTAGCATTGTTCTGTGGGAGACCTGTCTTGACAATTGGCAGCACCGTCTGCCCTGTTTGGCTGTGGACCTGTCAAGCAAGATTTACTGAGGGATGGGCTTGCCGCCAATTGCTTTCAACTCCAAACGTGCTGTTCCTATGAGCTAAGAACCATGAAAATACCTCATGCTTTTAGCACCATACCAGGCTCTGTCAACATCCACTCAAATGGCTCTGAGCACTAAGGGACTTAACCTCTGAGATCATCAGTCACCCAGAACTTAGAACTACTTAAACCTAACTTACCTAAGGACATCACACACATCCATGCCCGAGGCAGGATTCGAACCTGCGACCACAGCAGTCGCGCGGTTACAGAGCCTAAAACCGCTCGACCACTCCAGCCGGCCAAACACATACATTCTCAAACTCTTAATGAAAAAGGTAATCACATGTGTAATCTGTTTGTCTTATTACCTAAGTTTTGTAAATTTATTTATTATTTTCTATGACATGAAAACAAATACAGAGCATTAATAAATGTGCAGACAAATATATATCTCACAATCAAGACAGTTCAATTGATACATACAAAAATACAAAAGATATTACATAATTATATCACAGGAAGTCATCCTATCGCTCCCTCCACAAGGGTCCCTGAGGAGACAAATTTTATAATTGAAAAGTCACATGAATTGAAATCATGACACTTACGCACTTGCACAAACTGTCAATGGTAGGACTGAAGATCAACAATTTGTGTCAGAGTGGAATGGTTTCTCACTCAGCATATGACATGGCAGAAGTGGCAGCAGACATCTCTGGCATTTCCTCTTGTCTCGCACCATCTGGTGTCTGGGCAGTAACCAGCATCTTGGGCAGCTTAAGGACTGCAACTGGACCCTTGGCATCATCCTGGTCAGGCAGCAGTTAGCCGTCAGTGGCTGGCAAGACTGTGATGCATCTGACATGCAACCCACCCCCTGGCATAGACATCCATTCAGCTTTAGTTGGACATGGGGCAGCCGTGCTCTTCCCATTCACCTCTGCATAGGAACGCACCTGCCAGCACAGGACACTGGATTAGCTTGCCTCTTGTCGATGGGCCACATACCTCTCGGCACCCCACTGAGTCGGTTAGGATCGGCGCAGACGTCGTCTATGGTGCCACAGGTCTCGCTTGTCCCTCGATTAGCGGCCTGGAGGGTCGTTGGCCGCTAGGGGGTTGCTGCCAGCGCGAGGTCTAATCCTACTGTCTTCACAGGCTTTTGACATGTGCCATCTGTGCTGGTGATGACAGGGCTGTCCGACGCGTGCGTCAGCTGGCAGCGGCCCGGTTCTGTCGCAGCAGGCAGTCACATCCGCTACTCACCTGGGTTGTCACAGGTGACTCATTACGGCTGCCTGTTCCCTTCACAGCCCGCATCTCGTGGTCGTGCGGTAGCGTTCTCGCTTCCCACGCCCGGGTTCCCGGGTTCGATTCCCGGCGGGGTCAGGGATTTTCTCTGCCTCGTGATGGCTGGGTGTTGCGTGCTGTCCTTAGGTTAGTTAGGTTTAAGTAGTTCTAAGTTCTAGGGGACTTATGACCACAGCAGTTGAGTCCCATAGTGCTCAGAGCCATTTGAACCATTTTGTTCCCTTCACCCCTCGCTGACTGGCGCGGGCTGTGACGTCCAGTCTGCTGTGTTGGTTCTGGAATCTGCAAAATCCTCAAGTGTGGTCAAATGCCATATTCTCTCACAGACTTCACTGTGCTATAATACATTTACATAAAAGAAAACAATTATAAATATCGTTTTTTCTTTACTTACTATATTTATTTATTTTATTACTGACGCAAACCCTTAAATAAATTTAATGACTGAAGCGCCCTGTAAATGGACGTAACTTATGTGGTGTGAGGTGTCTTTGTTTGTGAGTGCACAGGTTTTGGTTAGTTTTTGGTTAGTTATACTTCTGTCATGCACTCTAATTTTACGCTGGCGCTACTTCTGTACCTCCACCAAACGTGCAGACTTCTCCCAATAGTAAATACTAACTTACTGTACTATCCTATGCCTTTGCTAATACTACTGAGGTGAATTTCTTGTAAACTCCTTTTTTTTATTTTTCGATGTCCAGGGGTGTTGTCTACAGACGCTGAAGTGGCCAGGAAGTGCGTCTACTCGCTCAGGTGCTGGTGATTTGGCTGAAATTTTTGAAGTGGGACTTATAATTATTTAGACGAAATTTTACATAGTACAACGATGCCTCCTGCCTCCTCTGTCAGGATTATTGCTGCTGAAATGAAAGGAAAGCTTACTGAATTATATATACAATTATGTTTTTTCTAATATTCAACCATGTTCCATCATTTCGTTCCTGCTTCCCATTTCCAGGTCTGGGGTTCGCCACTCTACCATTACTTGTACTTGTCCGTGCCAATTCACCGTACACAATATTTCACCGACGGCGCTCATATGGCCCTGGCAAAATTCCACCACGAGACAGGCTAAATCCCACGACACCGAGTCTTAGCGTCGACGCGCGCCCAAAACGTGGACCTCTAACACCATACGAAACCCATCCGAAAATCGAGACGCACATGCTCTATGGCCCCATTTACCGTCTACACACCACGAAATACATAAAGTGACGTACATCCGTCCCTTGGACAGTGTACAAGAAAACACGAAAAGTAAACAGAAACAATATCATCGACCATGGTGATAATTGTGAACGCTCTTGTACGAGAATGCTATGACAGAGTATGGTGCTCAATTGCCGTAATCGTACAACAGTTCTGAGGTCCAAAGAAATAATAGCAGTATTCAGTTGTTTGGTGTACACAGTATCGCGAACTACCTGTTTTGGTATGCCACAAAAAGTGCCAGTTGTTGATGAGATATCATTGGCAATGGAACGTTAATTGAATCTGCCACCTGCCAGTGAATGTTGGCGTGAAGATGTCACAAATACTGAACTCATTTAACCACATTCAACAAGGACTCATGCTGAAAGCTAATAGAAATGACAAAGAAACAAAATAACACCGAAATACAACAAATGGAAAATTACGCTAATCAACACAATATCAACATTAAATTACATTAAACAGTTAATCCATGGAAACTGTTTGCATACTGCACTTTCTCTTTCCGCTACGGTTCTCTTGTATCTTCGTACGCTAACAGGTTGATATCGCTCGTTCCAATAGTTTCCGCGGAATTATTTGAGCTGAGTCGGCAGCGGCTGTATGTCAATTCCTGTTCGAATTTTCTCTGCGCGACGCTTGCGATGGGTTAGGTGGCCTCAATTCCATGTATTCGCTACGTTGGTTATTCCATTGACCTTGGCCGTTGTAGGTCCAGCTAATGCTTTGCTATTGGTCCCGAGAATCATGTTGATCCTGGATCGAGTTCTGTTGCTCTCTCCAGTTCCCATTTGGTAGGTAGTTGTTGTTGTTGTTGTGATTATAATTTCTTCGTGTTCTTCTATTTTGCCAAAATGGCTGGTTATTCCCATTGAAGTTTGAATTTTGGTTTCGATTCGATCGACGTTTCCCCCAATTCGTCCATCCTTATTCCTCTCTAGCAAATCCGGCCAGTTACGGTCATTATTTCTACTTCTTCCCCACGAATTGTGAATTTCATTCACGTACTCGAGTTCTCACAGTGCACTCTTGAAAGCTTCGATTGAATCGCTGCCTCTAGCGATGAGGAGTTGCTGGTAACGTAAAGTTAATTTAATGTAGCAATGCCTTATAATTTCCTTGGGACTGTACGGTTGATCCAAGAATCGGTTCTTCTTGACCAGGGATTCGAAGAATTTGTCAGGACTGCGGAATATCGACGCTTCTAAGTCTTTTCCTAGCATGAGCTGCTTTATCCTCTCCTGTGTGTCTTGCGACCAACATCTGCTAAGGAATGCGTCCTTAAACTGTTGGTAGGAGCGACAGGTCTCTGCAACTCCGCGCATATGTTCTGCAATTGACCCTTCTAAGAAACCACGGATAAAGTGGAGCTTGTACTTCAGTGGCGAAGGTTCTGGTAGCACGTGATCGTACTGTGCCATCCAGGTATTGGGATTAAATGCGTTGTTTGCCCCTTTGTAGACTTGAAATTTCTGGATGGTCAAGAAAAGTTTGTGGTCGAAAGGGTCGACGTATCCGCCATACGAATTTTACCTCTCGTCTGCACCGCGTGATGCCATGTATCTAAGACCAAACGATCTCCGTGCCATGTAATAGTATCCCCACTTGTTGTCAGATTCTCATAATAACGTTTCTGACCTCCGTAGACGTGTACAGTTGTTTTCAGGCTCGGCCTATGACATGCTGCGTGTTACTGACGGAGCATTTTCTATTACGCGTTCCGCCGCGGCAGGAGCATATTCCTGCTGCATTCACCCATGTGCAGGGGGTGTGTCCTCACACAGCGATTCGGAGAGTCGCAAAACATTTTCATCGCTTCCGTGATGCTCTCGATGGCACTCTACCGAACCAGATTGTGTTTGCAATTGCGGGAACCGCTCATGCGCCTGCCGAACGTCCTTAGCCAACTAGTTTTGTTGTGCGGCGGACCATTAACTTCAGAGATTTCGACAAGTTAGATTGCTATCTGTTCAATTCGTTTCACAGTCTGACTCATTTTTTCCTGCGTTTCTTGAGGGGTATTTTTGCCTTGCTTTCGGAGAGTTGCAAGTGCCTTTGTTGTCTTACACATCTCATTTCTTGCCAGTGGTTCTTTGGCCGCTGATGCGTCCTTTCGTGCTACTTGCGCTACCAATCGCGCTATTTTGTCATCGCGCTTCGCCTGGTCCGCGACCTCACGTGTTTCTGCTGTCGTTTTCTTGACATTTTCTTGCTCTTCTTGGATTCCTGCGATATCTTTCTTGGTTCAATCTGTACTGTCTGTGACGGTTCTTATGACTAATTTGTGTTTTTCCTCCTCTTCCTCCCTGCCTCTTTTTCTTTTTTTTTTCATTTCTGCCTCTTACATGAATTGCATGAGAGCCTCAAGCTGATATCCACCGCCAGCACCTTCCGGACAAGATCAAATAGATTTTATCAATCTGTTACGTTTCGTTCGGGATTCTGGTCTGCCAGTCTCACTGATGGTGCCTCTTGTAGCAGCAGCGCCTACATTTCGTTCTGCTGCGTTCTCCCGTTCACTTTCGTCACCTGACTGAGACGTGTCGTCATACTGTGGTGGTTCTGCTTTTGATATTTCTGCCTTGTCTACGCCCGCATTTACCTGAGAATCCCGTGTAATATCTACCTGGTCACCACTAATAATCTGACGTGGATCCATGGTTAACAAAACGCAATTACTTCGGCTACTCTGTAGCAAACGCGTCTTGCTTCTTATAAGCATGCACTCTTATTCTGACCCAAACGAATTTAAAAACTACACATTCCTATACCACAGACTTTCTGCTCTAAATTACGCTCCAGTGAGCTACTGACTCCTTGTTCCTGACAACGAATTCAAATAACAGCACGCCCGTCTGTACTCACAAACGAAAATCTCAAACTGTCTTAGCAAATCAGCACAACGCCGTTCGCCATCAGAAACAAATAATCGAGTGACACAACATAAAAATACGTACATACAGTAATTAAATATTATTACTATGTTTAGGCGCCAGCAACTCGAATCAACCCTACACAGTGCACATGGGAAACAGAAACTTCACTAGGCAACACTGACGGTCGCAGAAGGTGCCATCAATTTAAAATTCTGTGAAAGGGACGTCAAAATGAAGAACTACGCTGGGTAACATGATTTGACAGTTACAGAAGGTGCCATCAATCCGAGATCCTGGCAGGGACGCCACAATGAAAGTTAACCCGTGGGGCTGACTACATAAAAATGATTGAGGATGAATGCAAAATTTAGTTTACTGACAACATTTATTTTCTCAAAACAAAGACAGAGATAAATTATACTTAACGAGTTATGATTGAATATTGTAAACATATATCAGGTGATTTAAGACCACAATGGTGAAGCATCCTGGATGACAGAAGTGAGTCAAGTACTCTGGCCCTAGAAATGTGGATACCGCAGTGTGAATTGATCTGACGCTGAGCAGACTTTGATCAGATATACAGGATTTTTCTCTATATAGGTGCAGCTGAGAGCAAGTGGCGATTAAGATCTGTGCACTCCGACAAGGCCGAAGCAGCAGTGTGTTACCCTGTTTGCTTCGTGCAGCGATGTAACTTGCAGCTGGCGAGATGTGTGCGGCGGAGGCGAGACGTGAGGCGGTTCCTATGCATGTATCGCTGCCACGAAAGAAATGCAAAAATCTTACAGTGTTGCGAGCAGGCAGACAGATCGCAATTTACTTTCTAGCAGAAGCCAGAAATCTCGAGAGATTTCATTGTTTGACACACCCATTCACTAGTTGTACCGAGGATCAATTTGGCTCACTTATACGACAGAGTGCACAAGGATACCAAATGTCAAGGCTCGTAAACCAAAAACGAATAAGTGTGCCCTAAGCACTTGAGTAGTCCAAGACGTTTGAAGTCACACTGTCGGTACAGTAAGAACTTCACTACAGGCACCCCAGTCTAAACTACTCACAAGTGAAGTCTGTCTCAGGACAGGTCCGAAGCACCAACCACGCATGCCAGTACATCGACCAGAAGACTCCCACGAGACCAAAGTCCAGCACCCAAGTGCCTTGCCCCTCTACAGAAAAAAATCCGTTTTCCTTCAAAGTGCACGAACGACACCACCTTCACGCCGTCTTGAGTCAGTTACAGGCCTCTAGAGGTGCTAAATCACCCCTCACACACGACAGCACAAACTCCCATCGAATCAGGGAAAGAGTTAAGAAACCTGCATCACTGAAAAAAAACAAGAAACCGACACTTACTGGCTTTTTTAAGTTTTCACGGAGGGGGAAGATGTTTTTCTCCGTAGTCGCGTCGGCTCCCACGAAACACTCGAACAGATACAGTCTTAAAGATTTTTGTCTAAATCGCCCGTGCTTTGGAGCTTCTTAGTCTAAGCTATGAGGTGTAGTAAAGATTCCATCTCTAAACGTTTCTCAGACACCGGAGTGTCTCACACAAGTAAGGCAGCCGATGGAAGTGGGTCGCAAGTCTATTTGCAGTATTGGTGAATATGAAAACTTGTAAATTTTTATTACACATGACTCTGCACACAATGCACAGTTTAAGGCTACACTGTGTAGAAGTGTTCCCTAGTCCATCGCCACCAGCCCAGCCTTCGGCTGGCGCCAATGCAGGTATCGTGGCATTGTTCTGCTGGAGGCCTGTCTCAATAAGGGGCAGCTCTGTCTGCCCTATATGGCTGTGGACCTGTCCACCAAGACTTACTGCGCGATGGGCTCACTGCCAATTGCTTTGAACTCCAAACATGCTGTTTCTATGACTTAAGAACCATAAAAATACCTCATGCTTTTAGCACCCTACCAGGGTCCATCAACGTCTGCTCAGGCCATTAACTTTCTTAAGTCTCGCACAAGATGCATCAGGTTGTAATGAAATCCTTAGTAATTTTCCGTATATGAAAATAGGTCAGAGAGTAACTTGTCCTCTCTCAACCCTCCTAACAAATTGGTGGGAAGTTGGAGAAAAGTGAATGTCCGTTTATTTATTCTAGTATTGTAGAATAAATGCTCCAGACAAAAATATGGCGACTCAGAACATGTTCCAGAATATCCTTATGTCAGTGGTTTACTCCATTAGTGCAGTATGATTATCATTCCAGGATACCCAAATTTTGCTTTCAAATAATATTCATTTTGTACTTGAAGCGGTGGATCGTGTTATTTGAGATATGGTCTGTAACAGAGTCACAGTGTGTCTCAGTAAATGCGAGATGGGGTATTTTGCTGTTACGCTCTTCCTTCATTGTTGCAAGTGGTAGTCTGAGGTATGTTAAAGATGGCCGCTTATAGAACCTCGATTAATTTCATCCACATACCATACGAGCTGGTAGCGCGACTCAGTCAGGAATGTAAGGGTGGAAACTGCCAATTTCACCATTGCAATATAGCCAGCTAAAGTACTGTCGACGAGAAAAAGTATACGAATTGGTCAGTCGACTCTTAAGCATTTCCTTGCAATGCCTGAATTCGAATTTGTGCGCCACTACTACCGAGCCACCAGCCTCTACTGCTAAATGGCGCGACCGCTACGGTTGCTGTTTCGAATCATGCCTCGGGCATGGATGTGTGTGATGTCCTTAGGTTAGTTAGGATTAAGTAGTTCTAAGTTGTAGGGGACTGATGACCTCCCATGTTAAGTCCCACAGCATTCAGAGCCATTGGAACCATTTTTTGCTAAATGGCGCTACATTTCTCTCGGATTTCTTTTCAAGGCAGCTCCAATCTCGTGCCTATAGGGCTACAGATTGGTCTCCACGCAAGACCGGAGGCCGCACTTGCGCAATACGTGAGAAACAACCCGCTTTAGTAACTTCATTAGGATTGTGTTATTAGAACAATTTTCTTAATTCACCTCAAAATGTATTGACACATAAGATTGAAAATTTTAGTACGCTGCAAATACCACGATTACGATTTGAAATTTTTCTGTACTAGGCATACATCTACATCTACATTTACAGCTACATTTATACTCCGCAAGCCACCCAACGGTGTGGGGCGGAGGGCATTTTACGTGCCACTGTCATTACCGCCCTTTCCTGTTCCAGTCGCGTATGGTTCGCGGGAAGAACGATTGCCGGAAAGCATCCGTGCGCTCTTGAATCTCTCTAAATTTACATTCGTGATACCCTCGGGAGACATAACTAGGGGGAAGCAATATATTCGATACCTCATCCAGAAACGCACCCTCTCGAAACCTGGACAGCAAGCTACACCGCGATGCAGAGCGCCTCTCTTGCAGAGTCTGCCACTTGAGTTTGGTAAACACCTCCGTAGCGCTATCACGCTTGCCAAATAACCGTGTGACGAAAAGCGCCGAGTAGTGGATTCTATCTTGCTTTTAATACATGAAAGAACGCCATTAAAACCATAATTACCATTCATATAAAGAGGAACGTCTCTAAAAGACAAGCAAAGTGCTCTAGCAATTAAGATAATTTACAGCTTTTAATAACAGAATGTGATATTGTGAAGTCCATAGAACTCGATTTATTTATTAATTTTTCTTCTTCCAACATAGTCTATGATCACGAAAATTTTGTCCCGAGCTTATCGACTTCGGTCAATGGTGACATTTTTAAGTATGTTTAAAACATACCCTTATATGATACAGCCACAGTGGCATTGTTGGGCGAACTCGCAGAAGGTAAGTTTCGATTCCAGAAAAATGCTGGAATATGCGAGACCACACTGGCCCTCCGAATTATCTGCCATGATGAATTGAAGAGCCGCTGGCCTACATTTGTACCATTTCTAGATTAATAGAAGCCCTTAGGCAATGTTACGTGTAATACACACATTGAAATTTTGAAGCTAGCAGGGGTAAAGTACAGGGAATGAAATGTTAGTTACACTCTAAAAATGAAAAAAATAACCGTGAACCGCGAGGGGAAATCGGTCCAAAGCATGTACATGTAGAACTAAATAATAACTTCCGAAAATTTGGATGATTTATTCAACAGGAAGAGCTTCCCAAATTCAGCAAGTTAGTAACACATTGGTCCACCTGTGGCCCTTATTCAACCATTTATTCGGATTGACATTGATTGATACCGTGCCAAATTCCGTCCAACTGACACACCAGATCGTTGAAGCCCCGAGCTTGTTGGAGTGCTCTGACTGTAATGCACCAAATGGTTTCAATTGGGGAAAGATATGGCGACTTTCTGGGCAATGTAGTGTTTGGCAAGTAAGGAGGCACGCAGTAGAAACTCTTGGCTTGTGGGGACGAGAATTATGTTGCTGAAACGCGAGCCCACGAGAGGTTGCCATTAAGGGCAACAAAAAGGGGCAAAGAATACCGTCAACGTACCACTGTCGTTTAAGGCTGTCACGGGTAGCAACCAAAGGGGTCCTGCGATGAAAAGAAATGCCTCCTCAGAGCATCATTCCTGGTTGTCTGGCCCTGCCGCGGGTGACTGTCGGGCATGTGGTAATCCATCGCTGTCTGGGTCGTCTCCACACACGTCTACACTGGTCAGCTGAGTTTAGTTCGAAGCGGGTCTCATCACTGAAGACATTTCTGCTCCACTCAAAGAGACTCCAGACCTAAGATGTGTCTGGATACGCCTCCACACAGCGGTAGGATACATAGCTAAATGTCACCTGCCTTCGCTGTGCCGATTTTTTTTTCTTTTTTTTGCGTTCGGTTCTTTCGCGTCTTCTACAGAAACCAGACTGCAATTATGAGAATAGAAGGACATAAAATGGAAGCAATAGTTGAGAAAGGAGTGAGACAGACTTATATCCCTCAAGCGATATTATTCAGTGTGCACATTCAGAGAGAAGTAAAGAAATGGTTCAAATGGCTCTGAGCACTATGGGACTCAACATCTTAGGTCATAAGTCCCCTAGAACTTAAAACTACTTAAACCTAACTAACCTAAGGACATCACACACACCCATGCCTGAGGCAGGATTCAAACCTGCGACCGTAGCAGTCCCGCGGTAGAAGTAGAGAAAACTATGTAAAATTTGGTGAGGTAATTAAAGTTAAGGCAGAGGATATGAGAACTGAGTGATTTACCGACAACATTGTAATTCAGTCAGAGGTAGCAAAGTACTCGGAAAACTGTGAATGGAGTGAATAGTGTCTCGAAAAGGTGTTATCAGATGAACATCACAAAAACGGAATAAGGGTAATGGAATGTAGCCGAATTCATTGGGGTGTGGCTGAAGAAATTAGATTAGGAAACGGGACACGATAAGTAGTTGATCAGTTTTTCTATTCGGACGGAAAAACAACTGATTATAACCGAAGAAGACTGGACAAAAAACACAGATTTCCTGTGTAGCGAAAACAGTTTCTGAGAAAGAGGAATTTCTTGAAATGTAGTAAATAATTTATGGTTAGGAAGTTTCTCGGAAGGTATTTACCTTTAGTATAGCCTTGTACGTACGTGAAACTTAGACGGAAAGCAGCTCAGGCAAGAAAAAAATAGAAGCTTTTGAAACATGGTAATACAGCAGAATGCTGAAGATCTGATAGATAGATTTAGTAACTAATGAGGATGTACTGAATCGAAAATGGGACAAAATACACTCCTGGAAATGGAAAAAAGAACACATTGACACCGGTGTGTCAGACCCACCATACTTGCTCCGGACACTGCGAGAGGGCTGTACAAGCAATGATCACACGCACGGCACAGCGGACACACCAGGAACCGCGGTGTTGGCCGTCGAATGGCGCTAGCTGC
The DNA here is from genome assembly GCF_023864275.1 of Schistocerca cancellata. Classification (NCBI taxonomy): domain Eukaryota; kingdom Metazoa; phylum Arthropoda; class Insecta; order Orthoptera; family Acrididae; genus Schistocerca; species Schistocerca cancellata. The sequence goes on from NC_064633.1 coordinate 13,889,145, forward strand.
GCAGCATTTGTGCACCGCCGCCGTCAGTGTCAGCCAGTTTGCCGTGGCATACGGAGCTCCATCGCAGTCTTTAACACTGGTAGCATGCCGCGACAGCGTGGACGTGAACCGTATGTGCAGTTGACGGACTTTGAGCGAGGGCGTATAGTGGGCATGCGGGAGGCCGGGTGGACGTACCGCCGAATTGCTCAACACGTGGGGCGTGAGGTCTCCACAGTACATCGATGTTGTCGCCAGTGGTCGGCGGAAGGTGCACGTGCCCGTCGACCTGGGACCGGACCGCAGCGACGCACGGATGCACGCCAAGACCGTAGGATCCTACGCAGTGCCGTAGGGGACCGCACCGCCACTTCCCAGCAAATTAGGGACACTGTTGCTCCTGGGGTATCGGCGAGGACCATTCGCAACCGTCTCCATGAAGCTGGGCTACGGTCCCGCACACCGTTAGGCCGTCTTCCGCTCACGCCCCAACATCGTGCAGCCCGCCTCCAGTGGTGTCGCGACAGGCGTGAATGGAGGGACGAATGGAGACGTGTCGTCTTCAGCGATGAGAGTCGCTTCTGCCTTGGTGCCAATGATGGTCGTATGCGTGTTTGGCGCCGTGCAGGTGAGCGCCACAATCAGGACTGCATACGACCGAGGCACACAGGGCCAACACCCGGCATCATGATGTGGGGAGCGATCTCCTACACTGGCCGTACACCACTGGTGATCGTCGAGGGGACACTGAATAGTGCACGGTACATCCAAACCGTCATCGAACCCATCGTTCTACCATTCCTAGACCGGCAAGGGAACTTGCTGTTCCAACAGGACAATGCACGTCCGCATGTATCCCGTGCCACCCAACGTGCTCTAGAAGGTGTAAGTCAACTACCCTGGCCAGCAAGATCTCCGGATCTGTCCCCCATTGAGCATGTTTGGGACTGGATGAAGCGTCGTCTCACGCGGTCTGCACGTCCAGCACGAACGCTGGTCCAACTGAGGCGCCAGGTGGAAATGGCATGGCAAGCCGTTCCACAGGACTACGTCCAGCATCTCTACGCTCGTCTCCATGGGAGAATAGCAGCCTGCATTGCTGCGAAAGGTGGATATACACTGTACTAATGCCGACATTGTGCATGCTCTGTTGCCTGTGTCTATGTGCCTGTGGTTCTGTCAGTGTGATCATGTGATGTATCTGACCCCAGGAATGTGTCAATAAAGTTTCCCCTTCCTGGGACAATGAATTCACGGTGTTCTTATTTCAATTTCCAGGAGTGTAACTCTAAGATACAAATTAACTAAATCGAGGGAGGTATGAAGAACAGTGTCGAAGATGAGTGACTATTGGATGATGTAAGATGACTTAGACGAAATTTATAGTTGGTGTGATGGATCGCAGCTTCCTCTAAGTGTAGGAAAATTTAAATGTGAATGAATAGGAAAACAAATCAATAGTGTTCGGATACAGCATTAGAAGTGTCCTGCTTGATACAGTCTCGTCGTTTATGTATATGGGCGGATCGTTGTAGAGGGATATGAAATGGAACGAGATACATGAGTACTGTCATAAGGAAGGCCTCGGTTTATTGGGAGAATCTTAGGAACGTTTGGTTCATTTGTAAGGGAGACTGCGTATAGGACGACAGTGCTACCTATTCTTGAGCACTGCTAAAGTGTTTGGGATCCGTACCAGGGTGGATTAAAGTGAGACATCAAAGCAGTTCAGAGGTGGGCTGTAGATTTGTAACCGGTAGGTTCAAACAACACGACGGTGTTAAGAAGATGCTTCAGGGTCTCAAGTGGGAAAATCTGGAGGAAACACGACGGTCTTTACGAGGAATATTGTTGGGAAAATTTAGACAACTGGCATTCGAGGCTGACGACAGAATGATTCTACTGCAGCCAACACACATTTCGCATAAGTACCACAAAGATCACATACGAGAGATTAGAGCTTATATGGGGCCATATTGACAGTCGTTTATCCCTGGTTCTTGAGCAATAAGAAAGGGTATGAGTCGTAGTGGTACGAGATACCCTCCGCCAAGCACCGTACAGTGGCTTGCTGTGTATATATGTGAATGTAGAGACGCATTTTGTTAATGGAGTGACGTGTGAGGGATAAAATATGTAGAGGTCGACTAAGGAAAGAATACTATAAGCATGTTCAAATGGATGTAGGATGTAACAGTTATTCAGAAAGCCGGCCGCGGTGGTCGTGCGGTTCAGGCGCTCAGTCCGGAACCGCGCGACTGCTACGGTCGCAGGTTCGAATCCTGCCTCGGGCATGGATGTGTGTGATATCCTTAGGTTAGTTAGGTTTAAGTAGTTCTAAGTTCTAGGGGACTGATGACCACAGATGGTGCTCAGAACCATTTGAACTATTATTAGTTATTCAGAAATGAGAAGGCAGGCACAAGATAGGAGATTGTCGAAACCTGTATGAAACTAATGTTTGAATTGACGACCACAATAACAACAGTTTCTGCTGTTACGAACAGGCTAGTAATTCAGTTATTTAATGTTGAAACATACATTTAGCTGCATGTGCCAACAGAGCTTTGCTAATTGTAGTTTGAAGGAAAAACGTGAGAAGACCTGCATTGAGGTTATTTATAGGAGAAAACATGTCACCCATCAGAATCAACCATTCCCCTTGCTTAGAGATTGTAGTAACAATTATGGCGAAACTGTTCAACGATATAAATAGTGTTAGGTACAAAAAAAATACCGCTTAGTGACTTACCAAAACGCACAAGAGACAATTCCTGCCTTTCCACTACTTTTTCTGAGAATACCTCTTTGTAAATGACATGCATGTGCAAATAATTTAATACTGCTGTACAAAATTACATTTTCCTTTCGGCTTCATTAGCGAGAACAGCTGTTTTGCTTGATCGGACATGTTCATAACTATACGTAGTTGGTGCAGCTAACTGTATCAGCTTGCCTCAATTCGCAGTATTCTATTGTTTCGAAGTGACTAAATTAGATCTTGGTGCGTCTTATAGGCAGCTATTTAACGCAGCTATTTTCATTTGGTATGCGGGACTCGGCTGTATAATTGCGCACTAAAGTGCGGCGCGGCGAGTAAAGCCTTGTGTTGCCGTTGGCGTTGCACATTATCTCGGGCGTGCGCCATTAAAACTTCGCCACCGAGACCGTAGTCATCTGAATTCCTCGCCGGCTCGCCGCGTTCTCCTTACAAAGAACTTTGTTATCTCTGAGAGATGCGCTCGTTGCCGAGCTATGCCTATTGTGAAGGAACTTTAGAGGCTTATTATGAATTTCAATCACAAAGACTTTCATAATTAAGTCAAAGTACAAAGAAGCGGTTATATTGCGTAGGATCTTTATAATAATAACTTTCTTTTAAAGCCGTTTGCTTTGGCTCATCGTACACAATAGTAATAGAGATGTTTCTCTGATACATCGTAGACGCTTTAGACACACTCATCTCTTTAGTCTGTCGTCCCATGTTACATACACGACTGGTAACGCTCTTATCATTGTGCTAACTTTGCACTAGAATTTCTGAAGATAGAAATAATTCCGAAACGTGTCAAGCATACTCTGTCATCATCAAAGCCTTTCTTCACCTGTATAACTACACATCTACACATATTTACTAGAATGGTCTCTAGCCTGCAATGTGACTTAATGGAACAACTTTATTCTTTACCATGTCTGTGCGCTTTTCTCTTACGATATACAGCTAACAATCTTCAAGCAGTTCTCGTAGAGAACTCGTATGAAGCTTGTACCTATTAGATCGGGTGCAGATGCTTCCTAATGTATTCAAGTGCTGTAAGTCATTAGGTTTATGAAACCAATTACACCCTACGAGCTATCCCCAATTCTAACGTTATTACGAAGAAAGGAAGGAAGATTCGGTGTAACTTCACGTCTCCATCGAGATCATTAATGACAGAGCACATGCTCGGATGGTGTCAAGGACCGGGAAGGAAAACAGCGGCGCCCTTTCAAAGGAACCATCACGGCATTCGTCTGGAGAACCTAAATCTGGATGGCCGGACGCGGGTTTGAACCGATGCCCTCCTGAATGCATTGCATCACCTCGCTCAGTAACGTTACTACAAGGCAGTGCTAGTGGGAAGTAAAGTTTTCATGAGAAGGCTCTATGTAACAACTTTATTCTGTTGACTCACCTCTCCCTGCACTACGATATACAGATAATAGCCTTCCAGTAGTCCTCGTAGAAATCATATGAAGCATGTACCTAATTAGATTGGAAGCAGATGCTATATGTCTGGGGTTCCAAAGGACCATGTGTTCCCCAAAAATGTAACAAAATTTACTTTCAGTTAATGAAGACAACATTACACAACAGAATAGTACGGATATGAAGATGAGAGATATGACGCTGCCAGAAGAATTTTACCGAGCTCTGAGACACCTTATTCCACCTTATACTCGTGTTCAAGATATATGAGACCATCAGATTTAATGGGGAATTTATAATTTCAGTTCGAAGGAAAGGAGGTACGAACAGCTGTGAATATTTTTAACCCGTCATTTTAGTGAGTCATGTTTGCAAATTACTGACACGAATTATTTACCAAAGAATATGAGATATAGTAAATGCCGGGGAAGATCAGTTTGGGTTCAAGAGTAACGTAGGAACATACTAGGCAATACAGTCCCTTTAACATGTCGGAGAAAAGAAGTTAAAGCAAGGCCAAACTACTTTTGGCACTTTTATGTTTTCAATTGAGAAACTACTTTTTTGTAAAGGAGAGTGTTGTAGCTCGGAACTCGTTTCAGACTTTTATCTCTATCGAGCCCTATAATAGAAGTTTAATTAATTTTCTCATTCCAGTTTCAAATAACAACTTTATGGCTGCTGCAATATTTTTGTGAAATTACAAAAATTACTGCGGAAAAATAATGTACCTCTAATTGTGGAAAATTTTGCCCAGATGTATAGTCATATACTTAAGAAAGAAAATTTAATCAGTACAGGAAAGTGTTGCATTCAAGGAAATCTTAACAGTACAGTACAGTGTTGCTTATATGTGTGACTTCACTACAATACTACGCACTAATAATCAGTAAGAGAAACAACATTAAGAAGAAGTATTTTCAAAAACCAATCACAAGTTAAATAAGTTTTCAAGCAGAAGCAACTGACACAATTTTCCAGTCCCATGACAGGAAAAATTTTAAGACATTAAAGAGTATCAGTTACTTTGTAAATATCACGTGTTCCCTGGTAGAAGACCGCTTTGCGTTTCAGTGCAGAAAATTCATGGCCGAGGAAGTACGGTTAAGTAACGACATGAGATGTAACTATTTTTAACTCACCATAAAATTATCTAGCTGATAAATTTACAATATCCTTCAAATAGCTTTAAGATAGACTGAAGCGCCAAAGAAACTGGTAAAGGCATGCGTATTCAAATACAGAGATATGTAAACAGGCAGAATACGGCGCTGTGGTCGGAAGTTATGATGCAGTAGTTAGATCAGTTACTGCTCCAACAGTGGCAGGTTATCAAGGTCTAAGTGAGCTTGAACATGGTGTTACAGTCGGCGCAAGAGCCGTGGGACACAGCATCTCCCCGGTAGCGATGAAGTGGGGATTTTCCCATACGACCATTTCATGAGAGTACCGTGAATATCAGGAATCGGGTAAAACGTCAAATCTCCGACATCGCTGCACCCGGAAAAAATCCTGCATGAAAGGAACCATGGACAACTGAAGAGAATCGTTCCACGCGACAGAAATGCAACCCTTCTGCAAATTGGTGCAGATTTCAACGCTGAACCACCAACAAATGTCAGAGTGCGAACCATTCAAGGAAACATCATTTATACTGCATCATTTATATTGGCTTTCGGAGCTGAAGACCCGCTCGAGTACCCTTGATGACTGCACTACACAAAGGTTTACGCCTCGCCTGGGCCCGTCAACACCGACATTGGACTGTTGGTGAATGGAAACGTGTTGCCTGGTCGAACGAGTCTCGTTTCAAATTGTATCGAGTGGATGAACGTGTACGGGTACGGAGACAACGTCATGAATCAAATGGCTCTGAGCACTATGGGACTCAACATCTTAGGTCATAAGTCCCCTAGAACTTAGAACTACTTAAACCTAACTAACCTAAGGACATCACACACACCCATGCCCGAGGCAGGATTCGAACCTGCGACCGTAGCAGTCCCGCGGTTCCGGACTGCAGCGCCAGAACCGCTAGACCACCGCGGCCGGCCGTCATGAATCCATTGACACTGTATGTCAGCAGGGGACTATTCAAGCTGTGTATAGGTGTGTTGAGTGTGCAGTTGGAGTGACAGGTGACACGTATGTAAGAATCATGTCTGATCACTTGCATCATTAACGTCCATTGTGCATTCCGACAGACTTGGGGAATTCCAGCAGGACGATGCGACATAACACACATCTAGGATTGCTACAGAGTGGCTCCAGGAACACTCTTCTGAATTTCATCACTTCCGCTGGCCACTATGCTCCCCAGACATGAACGTTATTGAGCATATCTGGGACGCCTTGCAGCTTGCTGTTCAGAGGAGACCTCCACCCCTTCGTAGTCTTCCGGATTTATGGACAGCCCTGCAGGATTCATGGTGTCAGTTCCCTCCAGAACTACTTCAGACATTAGTCTAGTAGATAATAAGTCGTGTTGCGGCACTTCTTCGTGCTCGCGAGGCCCTACACGATATTAGGCAGGTGTACCAGTTTCTTTGACTCTTCAGCGTATTATGCAATACTAAAATATGTAGACTTCGTAGAATTTACATAACGCTGCAAAGATCACAATCTCATGTCTCACAACAACATCGGAACAGTAGAAAATCTGGAAACTGCCTATGCTGGCTTATACTCCGCATTTCTTCACGTGTTTCCAAAATCGGTCAGTAGATCGAAATATCAACAAGGAAACTGTACTGTGGTAAGCACAGCACTCACCATCAGGCAGTCGATAGGTCGACAACTCACTCCAGAAACGCTGTACAGCCCAGCGATTGCCGTACGAAGATGTCGCATAAGTAGCACCGCCAGGGGTGTGGCAGGCGCCGGGGCTACAGCAGAACGGCATTTCCAAATCAGCTCGCCTAACGAACGTCTTCTACTTGTGTGCTTCATGAGGCATCGTCCGCTCCTAGCGAGTCCACACCAGCCCGTCGTCAGTGAACATTCTAGTGTGACAAGAACTGTTCACCATCCAACCTCAGCTTCTGGAATAGTAGTTGAACTTCAGGAGCTGCTGTCTTAGCCGATTTGAACAAAGTTGAGTATTTGTCATTATATGTATGTGTTTTTCTCATTAATTACTATCAGTGTTTCAGTATTCTCCATCGCGTTTCCCTCGTCACACTATAAATAGTTGAAAATGAAGACGAGTCTAAGCACTTAGGTGGAAGCATAAGCGGCCAAAGACACATAGGTCATAACCACCTATGGCGAGCTAACATGCACTCACAATCGACAACGTCGACAAGCCCCAGCTAATCAACAAAAAATGGTTCAAATGGCTCTGAGCACTATGGGACTTAACTGCTGTGGTCATCAGTCCCCTAGAACTTAAAACTACTTAAACCTAACTAACCTAATCACATCACACACAACCATGCCCGAGGCAGGATTCGAACCTGCGACCGTAGCGGTCCCGCGGTTCCAGACTGTAGCGCCTAGAAACGCACGGCCACTACGGCCGGCAGCTAATCAACAACATTGACTGGATACGCCAGCTGCTATTAAATCCGACCAACAGGCTACAGCAGGGAAGCCGACAAGCTCGCACACTACATCTACATCTACCTGATTACTTTGTAATTCACATATAAGTGCTTGGCAGATGGTTCATCGAATCACAATCGTACTATCTCTCTACCATTCCACTCCCGAACAGCGCGCGGGAAAAACGAACACCTAAACCTTTCTGTTCGAGCTCTGATTTCTCTTATTTTATTTTGATGATCATTCCTACCTATGTAGGTTGGGCTCAACAAAATATTTTTGCATTCGGAAGAGAAAGTTGGTGACTGAAATTTCGTAAATAGATCTCGCCGCATCGAAAAACGTCTTTGCTTTAATGACTTCCATCCCAACTCGCGTATCATATCTGCCACACTCTCTCCCCTATTACGTGATGATACAAAACGAGCAGCCCTTTTTTTGCAGCCTTTCGATGTCCTCCGTCAATCCCACCTGGTAAGGATACCACACCGCGCAGCAATATTGAAACAGAGGACGAACGAGTGTAGTGCAAGCTGTCTCTTTAGTGGACTTGTTGCATCGTCTAAGTGTCCTGCCAAAGAAACGCAACCTTTGGCTCTCCTTTCCCACAATATTATCTATGTGGTCTTTCCAACTGAAGTTGTTCGTAATTTTAACACCCAGGTACTTACTTGAATTGACAGCCTTGAGAATTGTACTATTTATCGAGTAATCGAATTCCAATGGATTTCTTTTGGAACTCATGTGGATCATCTCACACTTTTCTTTATTTAGTGTCAACTGCCACCTGCCACACCACACAGCAATCTTTTCTAAATCGCTTTGCAACTGATACTGGTCTTCGGATGACCTTACTAGACGATAAATTACAGCATCATCTGCGAACAACCTAAGAGAATTGCTCAGATTGTCACCCAGGTCTTTTATATAGATAAGGAACAGCAGAGGTCCCAGGACGCTTCCCTGGGGAACACCTGATATCACTTCAGTTTTACTCGATGATTTGCTGTCTATTACTACGAACTGCGACCTTCCTGACAGGAAATCACGAATCCAGTCGCAAACTGAGACGATACCCCATAAGCCCGCAGCTTCATTAGAAGTCACTTGTGAGGAACGGTGTCAAAAGCTTTCCGGAAATCTAGAAATACGGAATCAACTTGAGATCCCCTGTCGATAGTGGCCATTACTTCGTGCGAATAAAGAGCTAGCTGCGATGCACAAGAACGATGTTTTCTAAAACCATGCTGATTACGTATCAATAGATCGTTCCCTTTGAGGTGATTCATAATGTTTGAATACAGTATATACTCCAAACCCTACTGCAAACCGACGTCAATTATATAGGTCTGTAGTTCGATGGATTACTCCTACTACCCTTCTTAAACACTGGTGCAACCTGCGCAATTTTCCAATCTGTAGGTTGTATATGGTTGCTAAGTAGGGAGCTATTGTATCAGCGTATTCTGAAAGGAACCTAATCGGTGTACAATCTGGACCTGAAGACTTGCCCGTATCAAGCGATTTGATTTGCTTTGCAACCCCTAATCTATCTACTAAGAAACTCGTGCTATCAGCTGTTTGTGTTTCAAATTCTTAAATATTCCATTCGTCTTCCCTGGTGAAGGAATTTCGGAAAACTGCCTTCAATAACTCCGCTTTAGCGGCACAGTCGTCGATAACAGTACCATCGGCACTGCGCAGCGAAGGTATTGACTGCGTCTTGCCGCTTGTGTACTTTACATACGACCAGAATTTCTTCGGATTTTCTACCAAATTTCGAGACAATGTTTGGTTGTGGAACCTATTAAAGGCATCTCGCATTGAAGTCCGGGCCAAATTTCGCGCGTCTGTAAATTTTAGCCAATCTTGGGGATTTCGTGTTCTTCTGAACTTCCCATGCGTTTCCTTTGCCTGTGCAACAGCGTCCGGACCTGTTTTGTGTCGCATGGAGGAACAGTTCCATCTCTTACCAATTTATGAGGTATTAATCTCTCAATTTCGGTTACTACTATATATTTGAATTTGAGCCACATCTCGTCTACATTTGCGTAGTCAGTTCGGAAGGAATGGAGATTGTCTCTTAGGAAGGCTTCTAGTGACACTTTATCCGATTTTCTAAATAAAATTATTTTGCGTTTGTTTCTGGTGGATTTGGAAGAAACGGTATTGAGTCTAGCTACAACGACCTTGTTATCACTAATCCCTGTATCAATCATGATGCTCTCTATTAGCTCTGGATTGCTTGTGGCTAAGAGGTCAAGGGTGTTTTCGCAACCATTTACAATTCGTGTGGGTTCGTGGAGTAACTGCTCGAAGTAATTTTCGGAGAAAGCATTTAGGACAATCTCGGAAGATAACGCACAAAGAAACCGCAAAAACTACCCTACGTTGGAAATACGATTTCTGACGTATCGGATACTAGACGATAATGATGAACCCAACTGTTACAAGCATGCTGATGCTGACCGAGATGGCAACACGGCTACCCAGCTGCAGCCGCCGAGTAACAGCACCGGACAACGTCAAAGGTATCGACCTGCATGATACCCACTGCTAATGGGACCTAACCTTGCATGACCTGTCGCAGGCAGGAAGGAAAACGCTACTGCTCTTACAACCCGACCCAAATACTGCAGAGGTTTTTTCCCTTTGGCTCTTGCCTTGCTATTTTCTTCCTCTGCCCCACCAAATCACTACCCTTCTTTCAATTTTCGACCCAATGTATCTCTAGAAGAGCGCTTATTAATTGTTAATCATAACCAGACGAACAGAAACATCTCAGTATCCAGATATTACCTCACTTAGTGAAAACTAACCGGTATGCAGAGATGACAGTAGACCTTTTGTGTTGGCCATCATGCAGCTGTGGGCGTGGAGGAGCTCCACCCTATATAAAAAAAAAGAAAAAAAAACGTGTAAAATTTTCTTCTGTGGTTGTCTGTGGAAAAGTACGATACAACAGATAAATCATGAGTTCCTACGTTGACCATCCTCCATGCGCAGCATTCTCCCCCATCTGCACAATTGCGAAAGTATTTTATAACGTTGACCCATATACTCTTTTCGAAATTATGGAGACAACGTGAAGAGGAACCAAGGAGCGACACGTTTTCTACAACTTAAACACAAACCAAACTGCAATTTTAGGGGTACAAGGATTTGAAACGTAAGCAACAATTGAGAAGGGAGCGAGAGAGCGTTATAGTCCACCCCCGGTGGTATTCAAACAGTTTATGAAGCAATCTGTAAAGAAAATCAAGGAGTTTGGAAATAGAATTCAAGTTTAAGCGCAAAAAATTTGTAATTCTGCCAGAGACGACAAAGTTGACAACAGTGAATAGTGGCTCGAAAAGTTAATAAGTTAAATAAGGGTAATGGAATGTTGGCGAATTAATTTAGGTGATGCTAATGGAAATAGACTAGAAATTTATACATTTGTAGAAGTCGAAGAATCTTCATGTTTGTCAGGAAAGTAGCTGATGATGGCCAAATCAGAGGACATAAAATTCCAGGATCAAAAAGATAAATTTGTTGACATGGAATATAAATTTAAATGCTAGGAGGACCTCTCTGGTGGTAGTTTTGTGAAGCATAGCTTTGTACTGTAGTGGAACATGGATATTATACCGTTGAGACAAAAAGAAAATAGATTTTGTGGTATGATTCTACAGAAGAACACTAAAGATAACATGGCTAGAACGAATTAGGGTAAAAATAAATTTGTGGCACAGTTAGAAGAAGGCATCGGTTTATAGGATATGGTACCATGGAATTGTCAATTTGATATGAATCGAAGTTCGTGGGGTACAAATAAATACAGGAAAGAAGGTGCCTCACCAAGATACACTAGCGTAAATAGCTGCATGCTGTCAGTTCTCGGAGCAAGGAAGTGGCTCCTTTATGCCACAGAGATCTCCATGCTCCTGAACTCTTGCCACAGCATAATTTTATGAAACCTATTGCATGGTGTGAGAGAAGATCCATCTACAAGGACATCACCTTAGCTGTGAAATGGATGTGAGGAACGCAGAGCGTATAGTGGCGATGGTGTACAGCGTTAGGCCACTATCACAAACAAACGATGCGAACAGTGGTGCTAAATGATTTCTAACCCGGAGTTCAGTTGCGTTAATGGATTTTCCAGCGCATTACAGCGGCAAGAGCTTCCTTTGGTTATTCTGTTCACGGATGACACAATTTTCAGCGATGGTGTTATTTTCAGCCAGTCCATCAATCATGTGTCGATGATGAAAATGACCATTCCCCTCTCAGATCATCGCTGTCGACTTCTTATCAGTTTACAGGTCGTAGTCGTACAAGAGGAAAGAATAAAAGTTGTTTTGTACCATACTCTTTGAATTTCATCCTTTACTTGTTGCCACATTGAAAGGGGACTTAATCTATTATTTTCCATGAGAAGTTTTGGTCTCAATATGGAGACGCATCATAGTACTCACCGGCAAAAAGATAAGGCTCAGTATAGAATTTTGGATGACTCACGAGAAATTGATTTTCATATCTGGATCTGTGATTTCCTGTCAGAGATGTCACAGTTCGTTGTAACTGACGAAAAGTCATCGAGTAAAACAGAAGTGATTTCTGTCGTTCTCCAAGGCAGTGTTACAGGATCTTTGCTGTTCCTTATCTATGTAAGCGATTTGGGAGACAATCTGAGCTGCCGTCTTCGGTTGTTTGCTGTTAACGCTGTCGTTTATAGACTAATGAAGTCATCAGAAGATTAAAACAAACTGGAAAACGATTTAGACGAAATAGCGGAATGATGCGAAAAGTGGCACCTGAACTTAAATAACGAAAAGTGTGAAGTCATCCAGATGAGTGCTAAAATGAACGCGTTAAACTTCGGTTACACGATAAATCGTCTAATCTTAAAGCGATAAATTCAACTAAATACCTAGGTATTACAATTACGAACAATTTAATTTGGAAGGAACACACAGCAAATGTTGTGGGGAAGGCTAACCAAAGACTGTGTTTTATTGGCAGTACACTTAGAAAATGTAAGGAGACTGCCTACACTACGCTTGTCCGTCCTCTTTTAGAATACTGTTGCGCGGTTTGGGATGCTTACCAGATATAACTGATGGAGTACATCGAAAAAGTTCAAAGAAAGCCAGCACATTTTGTATTATCGCGAAATATGGGAGAGAGTGTCACAGAAATGATACAGCATTTGCGATGGACATCATTAAAAGAAAGGCGTTTTTCGTTGCGACGGAATCTTCTCACGAAATTCCAATCGCCAACTTTCTCCTCCGAATGCGAAAATATTTTGTTGACACCTACCTACATGGGGCGGAACGATCACCAAGATAAAATAAGGGAAATCAGAGCTCGTACGGAAAGACATAGGTGTTCATTCTTCCCGCGAGTTATACGAGATTGGAATGATAGACAATTGTGAAGGTGGTTCGATGAACAATCTGCCAGGCACTTAAATGTGATTTACGGAGTGTTCATGTAGATGTAGATGTAGATGTAGATATCGGACAGAAAGGAATATAAAAAGGCAGAAAACGATGCTTGCAGACAAGAACGCATACATGTCAGAAATGAAGAACGGAGAAAGCGGCAAGTGTCATGACCCGATTTCACAGAATCTCGTCTCAGTGAAACAAGAGTCAAAATAAGCGACCAGATGACTCGGGATCTATTATGTGGAAACGACAGTCAATGTTTTCCACTCAGATTAGATGTCTTTCTAACGCACGACACACTGGAACGAAATGGTGGCGCTGTGGCTAGCGTTGCAGCCTTATAAATCATGCATCCCGTATTCGAAAAACATTAGTTCTTTTCATTTATTTTATTATTTAACTCCGTTATCTGCAAATGTCTGTTGTATTTTACTACACAAATGTTTGTTATCGAGTCATAGGATACAAAGGCGCTAAGTTAAGTGTAAAATTGCAACTGGGTTTCACAATAAGTGTCATGCATTTATTAGATAATGTATGTAGGTACGGTATTTTAGAGGGTTATAATCTTTTTAAATTTTCATATTCTTATATTTCATTTTTGTATTAATTATTATTTTTATTTTTATGTTTACATTTCAGGAGGTTATGGTGCATTCCCTGTTACAGCGATTGCAGAAACACTTAAAATGTAGAAGTTTATAATATGACGATCATCGTGTGAAGGCAGGTTTGCAACAGTGACATTATTTTAATTGGGACTCACTCGAGAAAGGAACGTCGTTCAACTTGCTGAAGATTTTACGCATTAGCAATAATTTCGAGGCAAACCACGCATAACGAATTTCTTTACAAAAGACAGGAACTGGCAGTTGGTTGTGAATCAAGACGTAATACGGGATTTTCACTGAAAACAGTTTCAAATAATTTTTTCATTCACTTATTTTTTTTATTTCCTTTTTTTATTCACCGGACATGTAATTAGTAGACAAATAAGGACAATGCTATTTGAGTATTGGAAAATATTAGCGTTGTGTAGCTAAATTAAAAACTGAAACTTAAGCAATAATCGCGGTTTGTACAAAATTTCGAAGTAGTGACGCTAATCACTGTGCTACTATACACTCACAAAAAGGCACATAAAGTACTTCGAAAGCTTTGACCGTCGTTTTTTCAGAAACGGGCGAGTATCTACGGGTACGCCGACACACGTGCTCGTTTATTTTGACCCCTCTTCCACACAGTGTTGTTCTGGGATACTGGATTACGGCACTGCCGTGTTTTCCTTACAAGCAAGAATGCCTATTTGACAAATGCAAGACCTTAGAAGCATACATGACAAGGGGAAATATAGACGTTGCCCACAGACATTTGGAGAAATGAGAAACAGTTGGTTGAACACCTTAAACGCAATTACTTTAACTAGATGATGATATACACAGTACGGTCGCCGAATTTCATTTCTATGGATTTATTACTACAGTGTTACATGAAGTTCTTGGTGCGTGAAACCTCGGTTGGAAACGAAGAATCTTGATTGCTAGAAAGCTAGATGTACATCTTTTCGTACAGCGTATAAGGAGTGAGCTACAAAATTTTATTCGCCATTTTTCTGCGTGTAATCAGGGTGCTAGTCATCAGACTGAACATCTGTCATCGTCGAAAGCGGTTTCTGTAAGGTGAAAGCTGTTTGTATCTATACAAACTACTTATTCAATTTCAACAACTAATTCCTAAGTTCAAAATGGTTCAAATGGCTCTGAGCACTATGGGACTTAACATCTATGGCCATCAGTCCCCTGGAACTTAGAACTACTTAAACCCAACTAACCTAAGTACAGCACACAACACCCAGCCATCACGAGGCAGAGAAAATCCCTGACCCCGCCGGGAATCGAACCCGGGAATTCCTAAGTACTTAGGTCCATAGACCCTTAGTATTTAGATTAGGACTATCAGTGTCTGCATTCTTCTGATGCACTTACCAATAACAAAGTACTTTCACCCCCTAAAAAGAGAGCTGTGTGTCGTGTGCGTTGCGAACGTATCGTATAATTCGCCTTATCGGCCATAAAACCCTGTGGTACAAAACAGCGACTTCCTGCTCTTCTGACCATAATAGCGACCAGATTATTGAGGTGAATCTGGCCTGTCGACTTATCTCTAGCAACTTTCTGTTTCTCATCTGCGACAAGCATCTGTGCGGAAATGTCTCCAATCAGGGATTTCGCTCTCTCGCTGCTAATACTGGGACAAATCGTAGGTAGTAGCGAACTTCCTCCCTCCAGCGCAGCTCTGAAGCACTAGCACGAAATTACTGGTGTGCAGTAACGTCACTGATTAATACCACGCTATCGTCGGTCCGATTCGGAAAGTTGTTTGATTAAGAGGGGAATCAGCGTGCCTAATACCACTCTGAAAGTTAGCCTCATTCAATGCGGCGGCAGTTCAGCGCTAACTACGTGGCATTTGTAAGTCTAAAGTAATAATCGGAAATTTAAGACAACGGCATTGTTCATTTTTGAAAATCTTACGAAGATGGGAAGCAGAACTGTCGTTCAGTACAGAGGCCGTGATGATCGTCCTAATGATAAGTTGCTGCAAGATGGCCTCCTTACTATAATTAACCTACTTGTTACTGTTCAGCACCTATAATAGTGAAAAAAAATACAAGGTTAGGCTCTACCGCACTTCGGGCCTAATTTGTGACAAGATTCAATACATTCAAGGACTCAACGTGTTATTTTTATTGGGACAACATCGACAGATGTACCCTAAGGAAATATTTTGCTATAGGAATACGTTCATAGAGCTGACGGTTGTTGCATCGCCTGTAATTGTAATTGTATT
The DNA here is from genome assembly GCF_023864275.1 of Schistocerca cancellata. Classification (NCBI taxonomy): domain Eukaryota; kingdom Metazoa; phylum Arthropoda; class Insecta; order Orthoptera; family Acrididae; genus Schistocerca; species Schistocerca cancellata. Next base: position 13,905,144 of record NC_064633.1, read on the forward strand.
TATATATTTATTTATTTATTCTTTTTTTTTTTGCATCATGGTCAGGTGTATCCATTAGCAGAGAGTGTAACCTTGACGATAGTAAATGTAAGAACATATGACGTTTCTTTGTCCGTACTTGAGACTAGTTACCGATTTTGGAATTACACGAAGGGAAGCACACTGGAAAAATCCATAAGGAGCTTCCGTCAGTTTATGTTGTTGGAAAACATGTGGTTGTCTTATGTGAAACATTTTTAGATGTGTCGAGCCCTGCACATTTAAGCGCTGTATGATATTTTAAAGCTATTATTAATTTTTCTATTACAGTACTTTATAACAATTATACAAACAAACACAGACACACACACATATACAGACAGAGATCGTCGACGTGAAATAAAATAATGCTAACTACAGTGTTCCCAGTAACATTCTACATTACTCTGGGATTTCGAGATGAAAAGCTGTGCAGGAATAAATCTTAAATCTGTAACCAAAAAACTACGACATATATATAAAAATTTTGTTTATTATCAAATTTGTGAATGCGATTCCTGAAACCGAAATTTTTACGTGTTTGGAGGTTAAGGAGCAGTTTTTCTGTTATTTAATAGGAAGAAAATAAAAACTGCACTGATGATACGAAACGTGAGCAATAAATATTTTTGAATAAAAGTGAGAAAAAAAGTTTGATTGCTCAAGGCAAAACCTGTCTGCTCCTAACAACAACGATGTTGAAATGTGATCTACAGGAATGAATATACTATCTGTAGCCGATTGTGCAGTGCTCTGAAAGAATCTGACAGATAAAATCTCTATGTTAGACCCTGAAATTTACATACATTTTGCTTCTCTTTCTGAATGCTAGAAATATTTGATAAAATTTGGTTTCCATCATCAGTTGTACTGTCAACAACAACAGGATGGGGAAACTGACACAAATGTTAGTAATCTTTTCTTTCTATACTACATTTTTCGCTTTTAGAAAAATTAAAACCAAATTTTACTTGGATATTTAAGTGCTACCACACTTTTAACTTTGGTCTACACAAATTGAGTAGTGTCAAGACAGTATTTATGTGGTGACACGTAAAGTACGGCTGCCATTTCTTATACAGGGTGAAGAAAAATTCGCGGGCTCAGGCTTCGCAGCGCAATTCCTCACATACTATCAATACCCCCCCCCCCCACCTTCGTCAGTGTGAATGCTTCGCTGATGATCATCGCCAGTGTTTCCGTGAGTCAGTGTCTCTCCGTTTGTGTACAGTGTCTTCATCAGTGTTTTCTACTACGTTCGTCTCTCCATCTCGACGTCTTCATCTGCTTTCAAATGGTGCCACCCTTCAATTACAGAGTCTCCCGTCGAACGACTTCTGCTTCTTGTGCAGTGTTTATCTTGTGTTTACCATGTTTTTTATGTTTTCTATGCTTTCCGTGTATTTATGTTGTGTCTTTTGGCCGAAGAGTGGTGTATGTAGGTCGCTGACCGTCCACTTCAGCTGAGGCATGAAATCACAATAAAGGAAAAAAAATACAACGAAACATGCACTCAGCGGAAAGCTGTACGTAGAGGATGAGGAGGTCACTGATGCACTGATGCACTGATGGGAACTGAATAAACTGAAGGTTTCCACGTCGACCAGTAGAGTGGTACCATGGAGTCAAACAGGCCCTCTCCAGTAAGGTGGCTTAAGGCTGTCACACTGAACAGAGATTACGTTGAAAAATAGTATTTTGTAGCGACAAGAGTGAGGAATATTAGAGTGTAGAGAATCAAACCAATCTACTTTCAGAGAAATAAAGTGTTGCATTAATCACGGAACGTCTCTCGTAGAATTACTACTCCGTTCTCCAAAGTTCTCTACAGGCGCCAGCTGTCCGGTGGATATTAGTGTTTTTACGGGCTTGTCCTCTAGCCTTTCCAGCTTAGCCATTTGGCACACTCTTCAGTCTCACTTTTGGACTTTTTATTCCCTTTCGCTTGCTTCATTTGCTGTATTTTATATATATCCCCTCACCTTTCATCAGTCTCCATGTTATCCAGTGCTTTCTAGTAGGCTTTGAGGTTTTGCTATTTGATCCTTTACTGCCTTGTCCGCCTCCGCAGCTGAGTAAACGGTGTGGCTTACCGCCACTCAGAGGACTCGGGTCCATTTCCCTGTACTGCCAGGGATTGTTTACTGACGTGACGACTGCTACAGAGCATCCTCAGCCTCGTATGGCCGACTTAGGGGTTACTCGACCTTTCAGTAGCGGTTCCAGTGGAAAATAAGCTGACAGAGACGGGGAAAGCTGTGTGCTGAGCACGTGCCTCTCCATACCGCAGGCAATTACGCTGAAACGTCCTACTACAAATGTTATCTGTATTGTTATGTTCTTCAATTATGTATTTTGTACATTTGTCATTGTATTCTTATGTTATAAAATTGTAATTTACAGCAGTTCATCAAAAAGTAACTTGTAAGTTACATTTCACTGCACACGTTTCTGTTGGTCATAGTATATGGACAATATGTGAGAAGTAGGGACTGTTAGTGTTTGCACGTGTGTTAATAATTCAGCAAGGGACTGGATAACATTTGAACAATTATACAAGACTGTGCTTAAACTGACACACAATATTTTTTAGCGCAACGCAATCTGACTATCAAAGATCCCTGCAAAAGAATGGCCCTGAGTAACATTAAACTATACCTTTCAGAAATCACTTACCTCACAAAAATCTTCGTTACTCGAACTACTGCAATACAGCGAGCGCCATTACTGCCAGCTAAATAAAAGATTCAAACTACGGAAGGCACTAACTACTGATAGGGATAGTTAGCAAATGAAAGATATTAATAGAGAACAAACAATGTATTTACCTTAATATCATCACAAGTCATAATATATGTAATTTCAAAACTCCGCCATCTCTCTCCTCACATCCACCACTGCTGGCGGCTCACCTCCAACTGCGCAACGCTACGCGCTGTTCACATCCAGCTGCCGCTGCCCAACACTACAATGGCAGACAACAATGAAAACTAGCCACAGACTGCACACAGCACAGCCAGTGATTTTCATATAAAGCGCTAGGTAACGTTGCCAATAAAAAAACATAAACAGCCTACTTACAACGCTATTGACAGAAGATGACGCGGCGGTCGGTCGGACCCGACTGGCACGTCTGGGACCAGACCGCGCAATGTTCCCTCTGCTGCCTTCCCTACTTCATATCTCATACTTAACTTTTCATCGTCCCTTGTATTGCCTTTCCCTCTTCAACGTTGCCTAAAGCTCTCTGCGAGACGCTCAACAACCTCTGGTTCCTTCAGTTTATTCAGGTCCCATCTTTTTCATTTCCTCACTCGTTTTTAATCTGAAGATAGTACTTCAAAATCTAAATCGTTTCCTATCGTTGTAATGCCTTTGGAGTGTTGTCTATGACGCCGTCATGTACAGGGCATAGGCAAAATAATGTGAACAGTGGTAGTAATGGGATGGTTGTGTCTGACGGTCAACAACGCAGGTAAGGCACGTATCATGCTGGACTGCACGTTTTCAGTACGGACAACGCATCAGAGCAGGTTTTTTACGTGAAGTGCACACGTCGTATTTGCATTCAAAGGCCGAGGTCGACGTGCAATGAAATACCTGATAGAGTTGGAAAGAGGGCAGATTGTGGGAGCCCGATTAGCTGGAGCATCAGTAACCACATAGCCAACTTACTGAATGTTTCAGGAGCAACTGTTTCAACAGTCATGACATCCTATACAAAACATGGAAAGACATCGTCGTGTAAACGTAACAGTGGACGCAAATCAAAACTGACAAAGATCGTTGTACGCTGACTCGAATTGTCCAAAACAACACAAGACTACAGTCGCTAAAGTGACTGCAGAGCTCAATAGCCATCTTCGAGACCCCGTATCTATCGACACTGCCCGCTGAGAACTCCATAATGCGAATATTCACGGAAGAGCTGCCATACCGAAACCATTAGTGGCGACAACTAACGCAAAGAAGCGTAAAACATGGCGCCTGGAGCCTAAACCCTGGACGGCTCATCAGTGGAAACACGTCATATGGTCCGAAGAGTCACCGTTTTCAGCCGCGCGGGATTAGCCGAGCGGTCTAGGGCGCAGCTGTCATGGACTGTGCGGCTGGTCCCGGCGGAGATTCGAGTCCTCCCTCGGGTATGGGTGTGTGTGTTTGTCTTTAGGATAATTTAGGTTATGTAGTGTGTAAGCTTAGGGACTGATGACCTTAGCAGTTAAGTCACATAAGACACACACACATTCACCTTTCCCGTTATTTCCAACATCGAGACGGGTTTACGTCTGGAGAACGCCAAAAGAAGCCTACAATCCTGATTGATTGATTCCCACGGTTAAGCATTTAGGTTGACGTGTGATGGTGTGAGCAGCCATATCATACTATACTGCTTGCCCCATCATTACTCTCAAATGCCGTGTTACAGCCAATGATTATGTGAACAGTTTAGGTGATCAGGTGCACCCCATGATTCAGGTGTGTTCCCCAACAATGATGCCATATTTCAGTACGACAATGCACACATTTACATAGCCCGGACATTACAGTCGTGGTATGAGGAGCAGGCAGCTGGCCGGCACATTATCGAACCATTGTAGATGGTACTGGAGCGCCTCCCTCGTCACTAAAGGGGTTAGAAGAGGTTATGTTCGAACAATGGCATAACACTCCACAGGAGACTATACAATGATCATATGCCAGTATTCCAAGAAGACTAGCATCTCTATTACGAGCAAATTGGGGTTCAACCCTTATTAATAAACCATTCCTAAGTAACTACAGACGTTCACATTATTTTGCGTATCCCTTGCGCGTAGTAAACTGCTTCCGGATGGCTTGCCCATTGCTGATGTGTAGTGTGACAGCGCATTACCGCGCGCTTGTCCTGGTGGTGGCGGTACGGCGCCGGTTTCTTTAGGCGTCGCCGAGGCGACGGCGGCTGTTGACGACGGCGCCGTCAGGCGATCCGGCGCCGATACAGCGTCGCGCGGCAGTTTTACGTCGTTGGCTGACACTTCCGGCACGATAATGACGGCGGCCGAGGTCTTTCTTGCCGGCGACTCTCGCTTTATAGTCACCATAAAGATCGCTTGCTTCGCTACACGTGTTCGCCTTCCGGGAAACGACGCCCTTATGGGGCGGGAGCGGACAAATTTTTTTCTATTTTTTTAACAGACGCCCCACGGACGCTCGTGTTCTCAGGTCAGCTGCTGCTAGTGATGGGACTGTGTTATGTCTGCGTGACAGTCGCGCAATTTGGTCTCGGCGTCGTTTTTCAGACTGCTGGTTGTTCGCTGTTAACTGCTGAGAGTTACGTACCGCCTGCCACTCTACAGCTCTCACAAAAGAAAAAGTGCGCCCTTCTGCAAAGTGCTGGGAAGTTTATTTTTTTACTTTATAGGACGTAATGCTTTACGTATTGCGTCGATGGCATGGCGCAGTTATTTTCGTCTCTAAGTGCTCGCATTTCTCTCCTCAGAGCCGCCCTTAACGCTCAATTTTATTCGGCCATAATGCCAATTTTTGTGGCGAAGCACTAAATCAGCAAATGTTCCGTGCTGTAAACTTAAATTAATTTTTTATTTACCATACGTTCATGATTACGACGGCAGCGTGACATTTGATCTTGATCTCTGGCGTGATAAAGGAGTTGTGGTTCGCGAACACAGCAGAATTTTGATGGATCCCAGTGTTAGAGTCTTGCACATTTTCCCTCAGTCTGAACGGAGGTGACTGGGGGATTATTCTTGGGACGATGGCTGACGCAAATGGCAAAATCAAGTGATACACACTGCCTTTACACAGAGTTATAAGCAACGGTGTCTAGGAGCGAGCAAGAGGGTACCAGAGTTGTAGCAGGAAATTGGTTGAAGGATGTTGAATAGACGAGGAGATGATAAGGTGTTGAGTATCGATTCTTCATGACAGACAGCACAAATAAACATCCTCTCTCTCTTATATATAGGCTGGTCCATGATAGTGAGCGCGCCAAACATCTCACGAAATTAGCAACAAACGAAAAAATAAGAACAACAAATCCGTTCGAGCGTGTCGGGTGGAAACAGATGGCGCCACGGATCGCCCATTAGATGGGGCTGTCATAAGTCAAATTGATAGAAATTCCCTTTTTTGTATAGGTACCCCAATTCTTATTACAAAAAAAAATGGTTCAAATGGCGCTGAGCACTATGGGACTTAACATCTGTGGTCATCAGTCCCGTAGAACTTAGAACTACTTAAACCTAACTAATCTAAGGACATCACACACATTCATGCCCGAGGCAGGATTCGAACCTGCGACCGTAGCAGCCGCGTGTTATATTACAAATTTCTATAGTACGTAAATAATTATGAATATTTGATTTTGAACATTTGTTTCGCTTTGTGATGGAAAGCGCTGTAATATCCTCACAATTGTAGCAGCGCACCCAATAGCACTGTGTGCAATTCATTACGTAAATTAGGTATGACAATACCCTTGTCCAACCTTCTGTATCCACCTTCCTTATCCCACACGGCTCCTGTACGACCTCTTCCCTTTCCCCCACCTGCTCCTTTTCCTCCATCTGCGTGTCCTTTATACTGTCCGCAGGCTTGAGGCCCCCAACCCCTGCTTTCCTCCCTCCGTTCCACCCCCCGCCCGATGCCGCAACTCTATCGCTGTAAAAGAACAGCTGAAACGCCGGCATTACAGGCATCAGTCTGCACAATAAACCGGTTGCTAAAATCCGGTATCCCAAGAACCGGCGGATTAGCTATGGCTGTTTTAATATGCTCGAAGGCAGCCTCCAGGGCAGGTTCCCACTCAAAACGCACACCCTTACGACGTAACTGATTTAAAGGTGCCGCCAGCTGAGCAAGTTTGAGAACGTAAGGCCTAAAGTAATTTGCCATGCCTATAAATTTTGCGATTCCCCATCTTATCAACAGGAGGAGGCAACGCCCGCAGGGCTTTCGTTCGCTCTTGATCAATACGAATACTCTGACCGGAGACTATGCCCTCCCGCTTAGCCATCGTGACTTTTCTAGGTTTGACCGTCAGACCAGCTTGCCGCAACCTCAAAAGAACTTGCCGAATATGCTCAAAATTATCCTCTAACGTAAGACTGTAGATAACCAAGTCGTCCAAATAATTGTAGACACAAACTAACTTCAAGCCCCCAAGAATAGTGTACAATAAACGAGTAAGCACTGCCGCTCCGGTGGCTTGCCTAAAGAATAGTGTACAATAAACGAGTAAGCACTGCCGCTCCGGTGGCTTGCCTAAATGGAGCCCTGTTAAACTCGAACAAGTTCAAATCCGAGCAAAAGGTGGTGACATGTTTACATTGTTCAGCCAAAGGAATTTGATAATAGGCCTGATTCAAATCGAGAACAGTAAACCAATTAGCCCCGGCAAACCAAGTAAAAGAATTGTGCAAATCGGGCAAGGTTACTGACTCGAGTACAACCTTGACGTACAAACGCCGGTAATCCACAATCGGTCTGAAATCGCGCCCCTGATCCTTAGGCACCAGAATGATTGGAGAGGCATAAGCGGATGTAGAGGGTCTGATAACTCCCATTATCTGAAATATCTTAGCCCTGAGTATCTTAACCTTCGGGGGTGAGTGCCGATAAGGAAAGTGCCTAACAGCCAGGTTATCGCTGAGGAGAATAACTGTGTAACAAGTCGCGCAGCTGGGACGCACGACTGGGCGAAAGGTGGTCTAGATCAAATTGATTAGCAGCAACCCCGACGCCGAAAGTCCCAGCGGTTCGGCCTACTCCAGGCTTTCGCACTCATAAAGGCCAAACTTCTCACTAGAAGCAAATATAAAGGAAAAGGTGCGTCCAGAATAATCCCGGTTTCATCAATGAAATCACACCCCAATATTCGATTAATAGTGAGTCCTTTCACCAAGGTTAAGGATACAGACCAGGAAAAATCGGCAACCGATGCACTCCCCCAGACCCAACCCTGCAAAGGCAACACCTGCCCATTGGCCACCCAATATCTCTGCACTGGGGAGGGGAATGAACGAAGTATAGTAAGATGCCCAAATTCCAAAAACCATTGAAGACTCAATAATGATAAAGAACTGCCGGAATCCTGGAGTACGCAAAGGGGCTGGCCACCTACCCGAACACAAACATAAGGCAAAAGGGGCGACGTGGGGGGTGATCACGCGGGTTCACCAAGGCCCGAAGGTTCGAACCCGGGTTCGTGGGCAACCCAGTGTCATCTATAGGAGTGCGAGTCTGACCACAAGAGCGTACCAATTGAGCTGAATTTACACATCTTGAACAACGCCTGGGTTCCCTTTTACTAATTTCTACAGATGTAGGCAATTCGGAATCGACAACCATGTCGCGCCTGGCAACGTCCCGACGTCCGTGGCTCTCCAGAGGTAATGCGGATGCTGCAGTAACGGCATCACGGAGTTCTCCCCAGGTTTCAGGCTCCTTACCAAAACTAAAATGCGACTTATCCGCCTCATGCATTCCCTTGAGGACAATAGAAACTAATTCACGTTCTGGTAGTTGAATCAACAAGGCCAAAGAGGCTGTGTGGACTATCAAGATACTGATATAACTTCTCGTCACCCTGCTGCACTTCCCAAATGTGGCGGCACTCAAGTTGTTTCCGAACCCCGGTGGTCAACCGCTGACTAATTACAAGTCCCTTCAATTGTTCCAGGGAGAATCTTTCGGCCATGGTTCGTGAGAAGATGCTCTGCAACTCGTCTCAAGCTAACGGGTACAGCAACGACAAAAAGATGAGGTGCGGAACGCGAAAAGCGGCCGCGTGCTGTTCGAGACGAACCAACAACCACGAGAAATTAGCTACTTGATCAATCCGCTGTACCAACTCTGTCAGACCTTGAAAGAAATATGCCAAAGGGTTCGGCAACTTAGCAAACGCGGCGTCCAACTCAACAAGGCCGGCCGCGTTGGTCTAGCGGTTCTAGGCGCTCAGTCCGGAACCGCGCGCCTGCTACGGTCGCAGGTTCGAATCCTATCTCGGGCATGGATGTGTGTGATGTCCTTAGGTTAGTTAGGTTTAAGTAGTTCTAAGTTCTAGGGAGTGACCGCAGATGTTAAGTCCCATAGTGCTCAGAGCCATTTGAACCATTTGAAATCAATGGGCGCCCGAACCATGCCACTTTCGGACAGGCCTCCATGTTCCCCTTTATGGCGCAAGTCACTATCCTCAAGCTTCATCCCACCCTGCTTCAAACATGTAAGTTTAAATTGCAACACACTTACCAGAGTTCCCAACCAATTTCCTATGCTAATATCCCAAATCTAAAGTACTTAAGTCGGCCACCCGATTGGTTAAATGCGCTAACTGTGCTCGGACCCTACCCAACTGACTGTCACTAGGTTGGGTTCCTTCTAAGAGACCAATAGTGTCTTCAAGGCCCTTAAGAGCCTCACCGAGAAACTGGATTGCCGCACCAGTCTCACGGATCACAGCCAAGGTGACGTCAACTGGCTGCAGCATGGCAGCACGCAAATGGGCCACCAATTCTGGAGCACTGCCCTCCATCTGATGGCGCCTTATTGCCAACTCGTAAACTAGATGGTCCCTTCTCAGCAGGCCGATCCCTGGACACTGTCTGACTGCCATTATCTTAAAACCTGAAACAATAACAACAGAAAAAAATAACGTGGCACAGACACAATCGAAACCAAAGTGAAGCCGACCGCAACTAGACTGATAAGCACGATCGCAAACCACGTTCTGCTACCAGTGAAACTACTGCTAAATCACGCAGGGCTAACGGGTAATTAGGGTTGTGGAAAGGCCCAAGGGAGTTGCAGTCGGATTCATTTAACAATTGTAATTTATTATCATTTAGTTGACAAATACATTTTTGAAAGAATTAAATTTGCTTCGCCGCTGTAGGCCTTTAAACAGATGCTCAAGAATAAGTTCAATTTTGAGAAGACATGACACACAGTTAAATTTACAAATAATATAAACCGTATATGTATATGAGATCAACATGCGGAGCGGCTGAAGGCCGCCGGATTAAATCGACAAAATCCAAATATACTATGATGATTGATGAAGGCAGAAGGCCAATATATCTTAAGATGCTCTCGCGTCCGTCGGCCGTCGTAATTTATTATATTATTATTATTATTTTGATTGTTGCCGACTTACGTGTTGGGCCTTAATAAAAATGATATTTCATTCAATTTTGATTTACGGTTAAATGCCTTTGTGAAGTTCTCCCTTTTAACAATATTAATCTTAATTTATTTGTTACGTTAATGAATGTTAGACTCGCTGAATCTTAAAACATGAGCATACAAGTTGAACATTGGAATAAACTTTTCATATTAATTTCCTCGGCTAGTCAGTTCACTTTAAAGCAAAAGATCTTTAGTTATTAATTACAATTGCGGCCCACACACGCGCGAGAGTATTTTTTCTTACCTCCGTTAACCATTGTATTGTAGTCGGAGTCCTGGCTCTGGCTCTCGGCTAAGGTACTAAAATACACTCCTGGAAATTGAAATAAGAACACCGTGAATTCATTGTCCCAGGAAGGGGAAACTTTATTGACACATTCCTGGGGTCAGATACATCACATGATCACACTGACAGAACCACAGGCACATAGACACAGGCAACAGAGCATGCACAATGTCGGCACTAGTACACTGTATATCCACCTTTCGCAGCAATGCAGGCTGCTATTCTCCCATGGAGACGATCGTAGAGATGCTGGATGTAGTCCTGTGGAACGGCTTGCCATGCCATTTCCACCTGGCGCCTCAGTTGGACCAGCGTTCGTGCTGGACGTGCAGACCGCGTGAGACGACGCTTCATCCAGTCCCAAACATGCTCAATGGGGGACAGATCCGGAGATCTTGCTGGCCAGGGTAGTTGACTTACACCTTCTAGAGCACGTTGGGTGGCACGGGATACATGCGGACGTGCATTGTCCTGTTGGAACAGCAAGTTCCCTTGCCGGTCTAGGAATGGTAGAACGATGGGTTCGATGACTGTTTGGATGTACCGTGCACTATTCAGTGTCCCCTCGACGATCATCAGTGGTGTACGGCCAGTGTAGGAGATCGCTCCCCACACCACGATGCCGGGTGTTGGCCCTGTGTGCCTCGGTCGTATGCAGTCCTGATTGTGGCGCTCACCTGCACGGCGCCAAACACGCATACGACCATCATTGGCACCAAGGCAGAAGCGACTCTCATCGCTGAAGACGACACGTCTCCATTCGTCCCTCCATTCACGCCTGTCGCGACACCACTGGAGGCGGGCTGCACGATGTTGGGGCGTGAGCGGAAGACGGCCTAACGGTGTGCGGGACCGTAGCCCAGTTTCATGGAGACGGTTGCGAATGGTCCTCGCCGATACCCCAGGAGAAACAGTGTCCCTAATTTGCTGGGAAGTGGCGGTGCGGTCCCCTACGGCACTGCGTAGGATCCTACGGTCTTGGCGTGCATCCGTGCGTCGCTGCGGTCCGGTCCCAGGTCGACGGGTACGTGCACCTTCCGCCGACCACTGGCGACAACATCGATGTACTGTGGAGACCTCACGCCCCACGTGTTGAGCAATTCGGCGGTACGTCCACCCGGCCTCCCGCATGCCCACTATACGCCCTCGCTGAAAGTCCGTCAACTGCACATACGGTTCACGTCCACGCTGTCGCGGCATGCTACCAGTGTTAAAGACTGCGATGGAGCTCCGTATGCCACGGCAAACTGGCTGACACTGACGGCGGCGGTGCAAAAATGCTGCGCAGCTAGCGCCATTCGACGGCCAACACCGCGGTTCCTGGTGTGTCCGCTGTGCCGTGCGTGTGATCATTGCTTGTACAGCCCTCTCGCAGTGTCCGGAGCAAGTATGGTGGGTCTGGCACACCGGTGTCAATGTGTTCTTTTTTCCATTTCCAGGAGTGTATGAAAGCTATGTATTTTCTGAAACGTCGGGCGGGTGTTTGAGAAAAATTAATATTATGTTAATAGCGGGCGAGTTTTTCGCTTCTGCTAATTTTTCATAAGTTAATATCGCCACGTAATGGCGTCTTTGGCTGCATCGGCCGCTGCGATTGTTGAACTGTAAATTACTTGAATGCAGGTTAATTCAAGGAAGGCGGACATGAAATCTGGATCACCTCTTACAAATTAAAAGTGCACAATAATATTAAATCAATATATTATCTGCTTAACTCATACAAATATACTTACATTTGCCAGCACTCGCAAGATGTCCGTCTATACACAACCAAGACAAGAGAAGAAGTGAAGACGACTAAAAATTAACAAAAGAGCGTATCTTGTCGTCTCTTTAGATCATTTTGTTATATTTCTTTGCACTCGAAACTTACACAGAGAAATTATTATTTTACGGGTACATTATAAAAAATCTGTATCATTCAAATTTTAAATGTCCCTTCTTTATAAATACTGTTTTTATGTGTTTTCTTATTACCTCACTTGGGACGCTATATTGCCCCCCGAAATGTTTATGTCATAAAAAAATGTTTGTGTTTTTTGACATAAATGTTTCCTATTTCATGCCCACAGTGTCCACACGCAGATTTTTCTTTCACAGTCTACATATGTCACATCGTATATTTAAACCGTTGTAATTAGTGAGGTTTGTTGCACACAAAGTGTAATACAGATGAAGTTATTTACATAACAATATAATGTACAAATGGTTACGTATACAGTCATGTACAAAAGGACATAAAATACAATTAGTTTCATTTTGGCTGCTTCTTTTTAGGGTTGCAACTTTTGCAGTGTTCAAAGGTATACAATCACGAGTTAGTCCGTAGTACTTGAAGTCCCAGGGGTGTCAACTGTTCGCTCCCCATTTGTCGCAGCCGTAGGGAAACCCTGGGGAAAACCTCGGCGGAGCGACAGAGTAACTGCTTTGGTTACTTTCACTTAATGGTTTCTGGGATGTCATTGGAGTACAGGATATGCATACATTACAAATAATTTTTCGTTGAACTATGCAAAAAATTAGGTAATTATAACAATATATCGCCGTTATTGAATACGGTGTCGTTGATGGTCTACGCCGCGACGTTTAGCTCGCGACGGCGCCGGGTGGTGTGTTCGGTGCTCGGCGTTCGCGGCGGCTGCGGAGAGGTCAATGCCCGCTCGACGCCAGCGTGTATCTCGCCGTCGCGGAACGTCAGAATCAGCTGATAGGCTGCACGGTTGGCGATGCGCTTCTGTCTCGCCCGGGCGTGGCGGAGTGGGATGATATCCGCCCCCCACGCTTGTTGGCAGGAGTCAGCTCTGCTACTCATCTCCGACATAGTACGTGAAACATACACACAACCAACGTAATATTTGTTTCCCGCTGCAGATTGTTACGCTAGTGAGAAACAAGCATTTATTATTGCGACAGTTGTTGTTAAGTTTTCGCCAGTTTCCGAGTGTCAGGCTAGCGCTGTCTCGCAGAATACATGACATTGATCTTCTCCCGTGAATGCAGTTTTGAATCGGCACTGTTTCCATTACACGTCAGTTTTTGTCTTGATAAAATTATTTATGTTTTCGCCGCACTCGCAGGCACTGGTGAGTGTCCCAACACGAGCTTAGCACAAACATTCGCCGTTTCTGCGGTCGCTGTTTTGCAACAGTCCACGCATCGCATTCCAATCTCGCATTGTTGTACTCACTGAAATTACAGTCTGTCCCAAAAATATTGACTGTGGGTTCACTAATTCATAGTTTTTCGTGAGTAATATTGGCGTTTGGCGTCTTCAGCGCTGTTGAACGTTCAATACTAGCACTTCACTGTCCGCATCACAGCTTCACCTTCACAGTTTTTCACACTGTTTAAGGTAACTGTTTCGATTAGTTCACAAACACTAATGTATTTCACTCAGTCTGAACTGGATTTTGGCTCGTGCTGGATTTTACCAGTCTCTCGCACTAATTATCTCTTTTCATTTTCCACTTAGAGTCGAACTTGCCTTCAGATTTTTTGACTATACAATTGTATTTCCGTCTCATCTGAGGTATATCCCCATGTCATGTCTGCCCACTCATTGCGTACTTGCCCTTCAGAGCCAGGCTCGACTTCACAAAACTTTGCCTCTCGCATTATTGTACACATTTTACAATCTAGGCCTAGCGTGCAAGTTCCTAGATTAGTGTTAGATTTGTTGCTTTTGTTTACACGATAAATTCGTGCAAATCTCTGCCTTAGCTGATGGCAATATATTTTAACAGTGATTAGCGGTAGTCGAGTTTACTGATTTGCTTTGTACCTTGTCCACAACACATGAGGTACCTTAGGTGATGTACACCCTGCACTCATGTTGTTTAGTAAATTATGATTGAACATATTTCAAGATCGGTATAGACATAAATACATGGAACAACATATACACTATAATATTGAATTTTAATAAGTTTCATTACTACTACAGTTCAAAAATATTCATGACACACTAATGAAAAATTCTTTCATCATTACATGCTGTTGAATTTTTTAAAATATTTTTAAAGCATTTTTAAGAACGAAATTTGTAAAATATTCTTAAACCTACGTTCATTTTTTTCTTTCAAATTGCAATTGCTTAAAAATACTATTATTCCTTAAAATCTACAAAATTGAATCGCAACTAACCTTGTGTGCCTCATGGTCTTTAAATGTTACACTAAAATCTGAACATTTACACACAGAAAAAAAATACGCTATAAACTTAACTTACTACTCACATATGTAAAATATTCTCAACTGAGCGAACTTCTTTAAGTCTTTGTAAGTATTTTTATTATTTCCTTCATAACAGTCTCCTTCCTTGACCAAGAGATGGTGTAGTTTGCGTGACAGAAAGTATCGTGAGGTACCACTTCGATGTTATAGGTGTAGCCCTCGATAACACCGGGTTTTTCCGAAAATACATTCTCATAATCTGTAAGTAGCTAGGTCAATTCGTTTTGTTGTGCTTCAGTCAAATGTTCTGACTCCCTGACTTTCATGGCTATCAGATTCCTTTTTTTCCTCTTTGCCTTCAGTAATAAATTCTTTATAATATGCTTGGCTCGTACTTAAGTCAGAATATAAATTCATTACCTGTATCCCTTCAAATCTAGACTGAAATCTCCAGCAATATTCACCGTGCACTTCTCGTGTCCTCACAAATGGCAAAATTACACGTCTACCCTCATTCATAAGGCTTATTTTCCCGCACAAGAGGTCGATTTTTGCGCCCCTCTGGCGTAAAAATTCCACCCCCAGGATGCAAGCAACACCTAATCCCTTAACTACTAGGAACGAGCTTTTTATTGCTTCATTTCCTACCGTAAACTCGACTTGCACCTGGTGCTTTATGATATGAGATTGTGCACCTATTGCACCTGTTACACGACAATTCTTCACTGGCAATATTGGTATTCTATTATTTTGACTCAAGTACTTGTAAAAATTTGCACTCATGACATTGGTTGACGCACCGGTATCGACTATTATCTGTATTGGTGCTCCGTACATATCTGCTTGCAATATAGCCTGCACAACACTTTTGTCGGTTCGGTTACATTTCTGCGGTATGTCTACAAGTTCCTTTTCTATTTTTATTCCCTCATTATATCTCAGCATACAAAGTTTATGGCTGTCATCCGTGAATGTGCCCTCACAACACCATCCTGCAGCCAACAACGGAGAGCGTATTGTGGCTGTCTTTAGTTTAACGGATGAGCAATTGTGGGTTGACAGTTGTCTGTCACTTCCACTAACCTCACATTGTGGTTCTGATTGTTGTTGTTGCTACTGTTGGGTTGGCCGCCCTGCCTCCCCGATGGCGTATTTTGATACTGTGTATGGCCCTGGTTTTGCGGTGGTCGGTTGTAGCTTCCTGCCATGTTCTGTGATGGACCCGGGTTGGCGTTCCATTGTGGCGCTGTGTTTTGTTGCCACTGTGGTGTCGGTTCATTACTACCACGCCACTGGTTTCGGTTGTTCCGCCATTGCGGATTGCCGTTACCATTACATCCATTAGTCATACGTCCTTCATGATGTCCCTTTCGATTTTGACGATTATAACTGTTGCCTTTATAACCATTGCCATTGTTTGTGCCTCGATTCTGTTGCCGGTGCTCTTGCCTATTCCCGTTACCATTTGGTACTAAGTTACTACCGTTACTGTGGCTGCCATTGTAATCGGCTTTTTGTTGATTACAGCCTGCATGGTTCCACTTGTTTTCGGTTTTCATATCTTCGATCAATAAGTAAACACAATCCACTATTACCATGAATTTTTCTATAACGTATTCCGGCACATTGATGAAATATCTTTTAATTTCACTGGGCAACTTCATTTTTATTAATCTGATTATGTCACGATCGGATATTGGCTCGTCCCAGTACCTGGTTTTGTTTATATACTTTTCAAAATACTTGCGTAACCTTCCCATCTTAGGACTGTACATGTCTGGACTCTACAACTCCTTGCATAGTCTTTCTTAGACGTTATCGGACCAGAATTCTTGCAAGAATGCACCTTCAAAGTGTTGCATCGTTAGAAATTTTTCGGACACGTCGGTGGCCCACAGTGCCGCGTCACCTTGAACAAAGGAGACCACGAACTGTATTCTTTGTCTTTCCGTCCATGTCCTGGGAAACACATTCCTGAAGCTCTTAATAAAAACCACAGGGTGGACATTTCGTTTTTCGCTATTGAAGGGTTGGAATGTCCTGTGTTTTATTACATTTTCCTCTTTTTTGCACATCTGATTGCTCCATTCTGTGACATTCATTACTTCGTGATGTGCGCTGCATCGTATCGCATGTTGTTCGGTGCCCGTAATTCAGATTAGGTTGCGGTTGCGCACTCGCACCCTGCATACAGTCTGCGTTATTACAGCAATCAGTACGCGGATTCATCTGTCCGCCACTGTTTACATTGCTTTCCAACGCAGACAGTCTCCGCGCGACTTCCTGTTGCCAATTTGGCAACTCCGCTGTCACACGGGATTTGATCTGTGTTAATTCGGCATGTAGTGCGGCAGCGCTAGCGTCAGTATCTACACTCGCGGCCGCAGTCGCTTGTTCTACAGCTGTTTTTTGGTCGCTTTCAATCTTAGCAGATATCTCGCGATCCTTTACTTCTAGCCATTCATTAAATTCTTTTTCGACTTTTTGAGCTTGCACTTCCAAATATGTATCAATACTTTTCCGTGCATCTATCTCCACATTATCCAAGCGGTTGGTTAAAGTTTGGACATTGTATTCAAGCCTAGCCTGCGATATCTGTAGTTTTTGCATCTCGCCGGCTAAGCTTTGCACAAGATCGGGTATTTCTTTGCACGCGTCTCGCATCTCGGCAAGTTCGCTTTGGATACGACCTAGTTTCGCTTCACTGCGCTGCTCTTGTTGCTCACTGAGCTTTTGCGTAAATTCTTTCCCTTGGTCATGTAGCATTTGCGTTAATTTTTTCTCCTGCTCATGTAGCATCTGAGCCAGTTTTTCGTCTCTATCCCTATCTCTTTCTTCGAGCCTACGCAGAAATTCAGCAAAAGGGTCTGCAATCGGTGAGCATACTGGTGCCCCGCTTAATCTAGCACTCGATTGGCCCCCCTGCCCAGGCAGTGGGGTTGTTACTGTATTCCCATTCTGCTATCCACAGATCCTCGCCCCCCGCTCCGGAAATTATGTTACCCGAGGCGGTGGCTTGGGATTCGTTTACGTTTTGCAAATGATCCTCACTTTCCATATTATCAGAATTTTGTTCTTCTGGTACGTATGCTTTAGGTTGTCCTATCTTACCCATACTAAATTCACTTTAAGCCACTGACAAATCTTTAACAGTGATACACACACGAATTATTCTCCCCTCGATAAATAAACATATAAATACACAAAGATTAATTTGCACTTTACTTACTGTTTTTTCACCGAAGGTATCTCATGTGCATATGGGTTCGATATTCCGCACAGACCTACACAGGATGCTTGCACAATAGGCCTTACCTTTATTTTTCTTTCTCGTAATCCTTTTTCTTTTGTACACTTTTTCTTCTCCAGCTCTCCTCAGAGTGTGGTTTTGTTGTTGTACATGTAAAAGAATTCATATAGGCATTAATATTTTACAACAATTAGACACATACATAATTGCATTCATTACAATGGAGTCAGATTTAGTAAATTTCGTATTTTCTTTGATAGGGCCCCAAAGATGCGGCGCCAATCTAACGTCCATCGGCCGCCGTAATTTAATATATTATTATTATTATTTTGATTGTTGCCGACTTACGTGGTGGGCCTTAATAAAAATGATATTTCATTCAATTTTGATTTAGGGTTAAATGCTTTTGTGAAGTTCTCCCTTTTAACAATATTAATCTTAAATTATTTGTTACGTTAATGAATGTTAGACTCGCTGAATCTTAAAACATGAGCATACAAGTTGAACATTGGAATAAACTTTTCACATTAATTTCCTCGGCTAGTCAGTTCACTTTAAAGCAAAAGATCTTTAGTTATTAATTATAACTGCGGCCCACACACGCGCGAGAGTATTTTTTCTTACCTCCGTTAACCATGGTATTGTAGTCGGAGTCCTGGTTCTGGCTCTCGGCTATGGTACTAAAAATAAGAATCTTAAAGCTACGTATTTTCTGCAGCGTCGGGCGGGTGTGGATAAAAATTAATATTATGTTAATAGCGGGCAATTTTTTCGCTTCCGCTAATTTATTATAAGTTAATATCGCCACGTGATGGCGTCGTTGCCTGCATCGGCCGCTGCGATTGTTAACTGTAAATTACTTGAATGCAGGTTAATTCAAGGAAGGCGGACATGAAATCGGGATCACGTCTTACAAATTAAAAGTGCACAATAATATTAAATCAATATATTATCTGCTTAACTCATACAAATATGCTTACATTTGGCAGCACTCGCAAGATGTCCGTTTACGCACAACCAAGACAAGAGAAGAAGTGAAGACGACTAAAAATTAACAAAAGAGCGTATCTAGTCGTCTCTTTAGATCATTTTGTTATATTTCTTTGCACTCGAAACTTACACAGAGAAATTATTATTTTACGGGTACATTATAAGAAATCTGTATCATTCAAGTTTTAAATGTCCCTTCTTTGTAAATACTGTTTTTTAAGTGTTTTCTTATTACCTCACTGGGGACGCTATAATGCTAAAAGGGCTGATGGCCGGCAAGGTGCACAGAAAGAGGTAAGCAAACACTCAATAAGATGGCTGAGGGCCGCAAAGTTAAATTCTGCAAATTAAGGAAATATACATATTGCAACAATCGTTTAGATATTTCCTTTTGCAAAACCAGCGGGGGAAGGCCCACAATAACTTGTAAAATCTTTCAGAGGAAATTACAGTAACCTTTCAAGAGCAGAAGGCAATAACGTTTGGACTTGAAGGAAACTCTGAGAACATGTTTCCAGGGCTGAAGGCCCTCATTTAACTTTGCCCAATTGAAAATATAAAATACAGGAAAGCCCCAAAAAACCTGTTTGAATAAATTTCAACAACATTAACACTGCTAAAGAGTAATTAAGGAACAGAATTCAGGAACCTCCAGGGGATCGGTCTGCCCTACTTCACTTAGGCGAGACAGGCGGTGAGCACAACTACACTCGATTCGTCCGAACCCAACCAAGGGACATTCACGGACCGACCGACCAACTGCTTGCTTGCCACGACGGATTACACAGGAATTCCTGACCTCAAAATGGTTACAAGTACCACTATCCCCAAATTAACGCGTATTGCCTAAGAAATACGTTTGTGGCCAGGGCAGGTAACCAGAACACTAACGGCCACAAGGCAGAGAATTACGCTGGTGCACTTAACTATGGATAATTTAATCAATTCTACCTGACGGCGGCTATCTCGAACACTTCACTCGTTGTTGCTCACAGGAAAACCTCCACAACAGCAACGCCGAAACCAACAACGTAATGCTCAAAACTACTTAACCTTCACGTCCTGCGTCGGCGAGCGACGATGCTCGTACCGATCGGACAGTTCCAGACAGACTCCAACATTGCACAGAGACCACCAAGAGGGCCAGTCGACCGCTGCACGGAGATGTCCTCGGACCAACCGACCGATCAACAATCCACCAAATGTCAGGCGCGGCTTATGTGATGCGTGGCGGTATCGTTCGGGCGGGAGATGTCCGCGCAGGGCTCGCTGCTGCTGCAAGCCGGCGACTAGCTGGCCCGGGCTAGGCTCCAGACGCGTTGCAACTCCTTGGCAGGGCCCAACTCACGACCCGAACTATCGCCGTGAACTCTCCTCTTCACTCCACGACAGATGACTACCGGGAAGTCATAGCAGCCGAGCAAAGATCCTATCAGAGGGGATATGTCGGTACGCGCTACTAGCGCCGATGACGGTCAGGCAAAACAGCAACTCAGTAATGCCAGTAACTTAAATCAATGTGGTGAGATGGAAATACGTTGAAACAGGGTGGAAAATACCAAATGGTGGGACGGCGAGCCATGCACGGCTAACAATCCTTCCTCCGCACTCGTGACTGGGACACACTCACTCGCCACCAGCAGTTACAATAACACATCCAAAACGTGCCTAATGCGAAGAGACCAGTGCCTGTCGACAGACATTCACACATCTCAATGCCACACTCCCGATAAATTATTCCAAATATTGGTCTGCTTTCGACCGCCTTACTGGGAATGGCCCTACCCTGCAGTACCCTCTCCTCATTGATGACCATCCCTTCCCTGAGAACCACAGTAAGACCAACCACATTGCCTCCCACCTATCTGACGTCTTTTCCATTCCAGATGATCCCCAATTTGATTTTCCCGTCTTTCTCTATGTCATCGAATGTACGGATACCTCCACTCCGCCTCTTGCTCCTAGCTTCCAGTACTTGGGCCACACACCACCATCTGAAATTAACACTCCCATCACTACACAGGACATCAGCTTCACACTACGCACTAAACACAACACTGCTCCTGGCCTCGACCACGTTACCTACCGCCATCTCAAACACTGCCCTCCCTCCTTTCTTAAAGTCCTTACCACCCTCTACAACCTAATCCTTGCCACCCCAACCTGTGGAAAACCTCCCATATCCTTATGTTCTCCAAACCCAAACCCATCTGATGCCTCTTCCTATCGCCCTATATGTCTCAGCGTTCAAGAAGCTCTTGGAATCCATCCTTACCCAGCGCATCCATCACCACCTCCACCAACACCACCTCTTCCCCAGCACCCAATGTGGTTTTCCTTCTCTGCCGATGGCCAACTCCTACACCTCACTCATATATTCTCCCTCCAGCTTAACTCCTGTTGCTCTGCAATTTTTGTCTCTATAGACATCGAAAACGCCTATGACCATCTATGGCATACCTGGTCTCCTGTTTAAACTTCAGACCTACACCCTTCCTATCGACTATCTCTGTCTGATTGCCTCCTTCCTCTCCCACCGCCCCTCCTACACTACTATCCATAATGCCGATTCCTACCCCTCTACGGGTGTGCCCCAGGGCTCTTTCCTCTCCTCTAACTCCTGTACATAGCAGAAATGCCCCCCTCCCCACTACCATTCCATCTCCTGAAGTATGCTGATAACACCGCCTTTCTTCCCCTCACTCCTACCATTGAACAGGCCCAACGTCTTCTCCAGAATCACACTGTAATTTTTGCCACATGGTGTAACCAGTGGCTCCTAAAACTCAATACTTCTAAGACCCAGGCAATCCTCATAGTTCATACAACTCACTCCTTCCGGCTCCTTGATTTTTCTCTTACCATCTGTGCTGGTCCTGTCTGCCTCTCCCCGACCCTCACCTACCTTGGCCTCACCATTGACCATCACCTCATCTGGATCCCTCATCTCCGATCCAATCCAAAACCCAAAACTGCTCTCTGAATCCTTAAACTCCTCGCTGGCCAGACATGGGGGTTGAACCCCTCTATCACCCTCCACACCTACAAATCCTTAATCTGTCCTATCCTCTGATATGCCAGTCCTGCTGGAATATCAACCGCCCCCAAATTCTATAAGTTCCTCCAGATCCTTGACCACCATGCACCTTGCCCCCATCACCCATGTCGATCCTTTCCCCCATCTGCTCCTTTTCCTCAAACATGCCCGCATCTTCTACACTTCCTGCCGACTTGATCCCCTCATCCCCTGCTTGCTCCTCTCCAAATACCGCCTCCTGCCACGCCTTCACCATTATGTTCCCCCAAAGTTCCACCTCTACACCCTTCATCTCCATCCCAAGGTGGCTTCAAACAACTCACCCCCTGTCCCCGGATGTTGCCATCTCTCCATCCATTTATCCCTCCTATCAACTATGATCCTCACCTCCCTGTCCCATCTCTCCTTTTTCAGGGCTCCCTCTCTCTCCCTTCCATGCTGTTTCCTCTAGACCTACCCACCCTTTGACTCAATTCTCTCCCACAAGTACTTTTCCTTTCCCCTCCATTGTCTTCCCCACTCCTTTCCCGCATTCGCCCTGCTCCCCACTTTTTCTGTGCCCTCTCCATCCATCGGCTGCACCTCTCTATTCACTCCCTCACCTGTTTGGGTCCTACCCCACATACCCATATCCCTTCGTCCTCTACAGGGTGGTCCATTGATCATGACTGGGCCAAATATCTCTCGAAATAAGAGTCAAACGAAAAAATTACAAAGAACGAAACCTGTCCAGCTTGAAGGGGAAACCAGATGGTACTATGGTTGGCCCGCTAGATGGCGCTGCCATAGGTCAACCGGATTTGAACTGCGTTTATTTAAATAGCAACCCCCATTTTTATTATATATTCGTGTAGTACGTAAAGAAATATGAATGTTTTAGCTGAACCAGTTTTTTCGCTTTGTGATAAATGGCGCTGTAATAGTCACAAACATATGGCTCACAATTTTAGACGAACAGTTGGTAACAGGTAGCTTTTTTAAATTAAAATACAGAACTTAGGTACGTTTGAACATTTTATATGAATGTTTTAGTTGGATCATTTTTTTCGCTTTGTGATAGATGGCGCTGTAATAGTCACAAACACATGGCTCACAATTTTCGACGAACAGTTGGTAACAGTTAGGTTTTTTTAATTAAAAATACAGAATGTAGGTACGTTTGAACATTTTACTTCTGTTGTTCCAATGCGATACATGAACCTTTGTGAATTTATCATTTCTGAGAACGCATGCTGTTACACCGTGATAACCTGTAAATACCACATTAATGCAATAAATGCTCAAAATGATGTCTGTCAACCTCAATGCATTTGGCAATACGTGTAACGACATTCCTCTCAACAGCCAGTAGTTTGCCTTCCGTAATGTTCGCACATGCATTGACAATGCTCTGACGCATGTTGTCAGACGTTATCGGTGGATCACGATAGCAAATATCCTTCAACTTTCCCCACAGAAAGAAAACTGGGGTCGTGAGTACCGGTGAATGTGCGGGACATGCTATGGTGTTTTGACGACCAATCCACCTATCATGAAATATGCTACTCAATAGCGCTTCAACAACAGGCGAGCTATGTGCCGGACATCCATCATTTTGGAAGTACATCCCCATTCTGTCATGCAGTGAAACATCTTGTAGTAACATCGATAAAACATTACGTAGGAAATCAGCATACAATGCACCATGTAGATTGCCATCGATAAAATGGGGGCCAATTATCCTTCCTCCCATAATGCCGCACCATACATTAACCTGACAAGGTAGCTGATGATCCACTTGTCGCAGCCATCGTGGATTTTCCGTAGCCCAATATTGCATATTATGCTGGTTTACGTTACGGCTGTTGGTGAATGACGCTACGTCGTTAAATAGAACGCGTGCAAAAAATCTGTCATCGACCCATAATTTCTCTTGTGCCCAGTGGTAGAGCTGTACACGACGTTCAAAGTCGTCGCCTTTCCATTCCGGGTGCATATAAATATGGTACGGGTGCAATCGATGTTGATGTAGCATTCTCAACACCGACGTTTTTGAGATTCCCGATTCTCGCGCAGTTTGTCTGCTACTGATGTGCGGATTAGCCGCGACAGCGACACGATATCGACCTTTTCCGCAATTGGTAAACGGTCCATTTTAATGTATCACGAAACAAATATTGTCCGCACTGGCGGAATGTTACGTGATACCACGTACTTGTACATTTTTGACTATTACAGCACCTTCTATCACAAAGCGAAAAAAGTGGTTAAACTAAAACATTCATATATCCTTACATAATACACGAATATGTAATAAAAAATAGGGTTTCCTGTTTTAAAAAACGTAGTTGATATCCGTTTGACCTATGGCAGCGCCATCTAGCCGGCCAACCACTGCGCCATCTGGTTTGCCCCTTCAAGCTAGACGAGTTTCGTTCTTTGTAGTTCTTTCGTTTGATGCTTATTTCGTGAGATATTTGGCCCGATCGCTATCAATGGACCACCCTGTATAGAGCAGTGCTTTCCGTGAGTGTTCAGTGTTGTGAGTCCCATTTTTAAAGTGTTGCGAACAGAAACCATATTGTCGCTGTGCCTTTTTAATTGTGCCTGTCTACTTCCTAAGTGTTTTTAATCATCATTGACCTCTTTGTTTTTTATGTTTTTTTACAACATTTTACTTACTCCTTTTTTGTTATATCTCCTCATTGCGTTTTTTAACTTTATCTGTAGGCTGCAGAGCGGCGTATTACGATGCTGCCAGCCCTCCCCTCCTCTGGGGGTGGGGAATCGAAATACAATAAAGAAAAATAAACTGATGTCCAGTCATAATAATTAGGCGGTAGACATATTGTTAAATGGAACGTTTAACGGTAAATGCGGAGTTTATTTATGGCTATTGTGATCAAAATTCCCAAGAAGTTTGCGCTATGTATGTTGATCATTATCCTGACAGACACCATCCAAGTGTCCGGACCTTTTGTCGGACAGTTAACGTGTTTAAAGAAACCGGAAGTGTTCAGGCAAAGAAGAAGACGCAACCAAGAACTGCAACAAATGAAGATGCCCAAATAAATGTTGTAGCTGCAGTTTAGGCTGATCCGCACATTAACAGCAGACAAACTGAGCGGGAGTCGAGAATTTCAAAAACGTCGGTTTTGAGAATTCTGCGTCATCATA
Organism: Schistocerca cancellata; assembly: GCF_023864275.1. Lineage (NCBI taxonomy): Eukaryota > Metazoa > Arthropoda > Insecta > Orthoptera > Acrididae > Schistocerca > Schistocerca cancellata. Next base: position 13,930,239 of record NC_064633.1, read on the forward strand.
CATTTCACCCTTACCATTTTTGTGTTCACTAGGAATTGCGTGGCGATGATTTTGAACGTCGTGTAAATTTTTGCCACGGGGCGCAAAATAAAAATATTAATCTCTATGTGTCAGTAAGCAAGTCAGAAGCATGTGTGATTGCCCAGTCAATGGTACACGGCATGGGACGTGAAGTTAAGCAGTTTAACGGAGTTGCAAACATTGAGTTACTTGACACTGCGAAAAGTGTATGACATGCTATAGTGAGAACGAATTATTCAATGAACAGTTTACGCCAACACGTGAGTGTATATTTGTATACATCTGTTTCATTGTGTTGAGAACCACGAAGATTATGATAATGCTCACAAGAGAGCAATAAGTGGTCCCCCGTGAAACTGATACAGAGGGAATAGCATGAGAAGAGTGCAGGTCTCAGAAAGAACACAAGAACAGAACTGATGTTAACTGCACCCAATACACTAAAACTGAACTTTATATTGTGTTCAGTGACGTCAGCATATTTACAGGAGACAATGACAAGGAGGAAAGAGTAGCCTGCGGTGAACCTGCAGCTAGGTAGCGTAGGCCGCGATCGTATAACATACTTCCCTGTCAGTAACCGACATGCAGTATAATGCTATACTGTACCATCCTGGCCTCTTAGAACCTCTATTATCATTGCTATTCTTTCTCACTTTAGGACACCTATACTGAATCAAAGTTGGTATTAAAGTTTTTACACATCCCATGTATAATTTCCTACACTTACCGGCCTATCGTTTCCAAAGTCACGAACTTGTCTTTTAGGAGCACTCTAAGCTGCGCTCGTTGCAAATGCAGAGTTGATGAGATTTGGGACAAGTGCGCAGACAATAACCCTTGCACGTAATATGGCTAGTAAACCACGCAAGTCGTTATATTTTCTGGACACATCTTACTGTCATTAAGATTTTGTTGCCATTCAGCGGCTTCAAGGGATAAATTTACATCATTTGGTAGCTAGTGTTGCAATACGGAGCAGAACATAACATGCCTTGGATTAAATTCACAGTGGACGGTCATAGAGTTACTTTACGTAACATTCAGCAGTTTTGAGATAACTTTCAAACATGAACAACTCTTTCTTCACTACAGTGTATTAGAAAAATGTCGTAATCCCAACCAGTGGAGTTTTCTGCAGTAAATCATATATCTCAGATCGTTACCATGTAATACCCTATATTCAGGCATGAGAAAACCATTATAAAATTTGTGTACAGTAAGTCTTTGTCTTTTAACTTTTCTAATCAAAATTCTTCCACGTTGAAGTTATCAGATTTTGTTATCCTTCTTGTATCCACCTACCTGTAATACAATCACGACATTACATATTATTACCCAGTGTCTATTCCACATGTGAATTATTAATTTGCATTGTTGTGCCTATTTTCATATTAACTACTTGAAGAAACCTTAGCATCAATTCCAACAACTAATCACTCCACTTATTGAGTAATTTTTATGTACTTCTTCTAAGAGATACTCTGATTTACGTGTCTCGCTCTAATCTTTATCCCTCTACTTACCTTCTGTCGTACTGAGTGATCCCATATTTCACAGCCTATGAAGCTGCTTCCGAGACATGATTGACGCCCAGTTCATGCTAATGTTTGAAAAAAATTTTCATCACTTGTAGTTAGTTATAAATTCTAGAACTAATTACTAGTAAACAGTGAATTAACTCCCGATTCCGATCTCCACGTTATGTTACTAATTGTGTTGGAATCACATATATTAGTATCTGAACAACACATTACGTTTACTGCGAGTTGAGTTATTTGTATTTATGTATTCTTCCTGCCTCTTTTCTTGCTTAATCTATGTATAATAAACAACTTCCTCATTCCATTCCCGATATATTAATGCGTCTACGTCAAATACTACAGTTTAGCCGCTGTGGTATCTTTCTTGCCTGCCAGGCCTCTGAGGCATTCAACGAAACATAATCGATATTGGCTTTCGGAGCCGAAGGCCCACTCTTGTACCCTTGATGACTGTACGACACAAAACTTTACGCCTCGCCTGGGCCCGTCAATACTGACATTGGACTGTCGATGACTGGCGGAGGTGCGTCAAGCAACAACACTGGACACGCAAGTGGTGTCATGTCGTCTCTTCAGACGCGTTCCTTTACTTCGTACAGCATCACGACCAACGTATCCGTGACTGGAGGCATCGACTAGAAGAGAGTTGCCAGATTGAATCTGAAATTGTCATGCATACCGAGCACGTAACGTGACAGCACGGAGCGCATTGGGCTACACTACATGATCATCTCCCGTCTCGTAAACGATGATTTTGCTAGTAGGCGTTACACCTCTAAAATGGTAAAGTCTTGTAGCCGTATTCTAACATCGATATCTCCCTAAGGTTTTCATTCAACAAGATAACGTGAAGCTGCTTGTTGGCGTGCAATCCTCCTAATGGAAGGCACCGTACTGTTGTCCTGACGAGCTCATTGCCCCACTGCAAACACCTGGGAGATTGCCGAGAAAGAGGCATGCAGCGCGACTGCAATGAGACTGATGAACACTGGCAAAGAGTACAAGCAGCTTGGTATGATGCTCCGTAGTGAGAGCAGTTGTTACTGCCAGAGTGGGAGTACATTCAACTACACTCCACATCCTTCACACCATGATAATACCCGTCGTCTAGCGGTGGCGTCTTTGGCTACTGGAATGTCGCGGAATAGTAAAGAGTTGGTCACGCAGCGCACAATTGTAGAGAGTGTCGTTGGGCAATAACAAGGCGGAAGGATTAATTTTGTTTAGTTGTGCATTGTGAGTCTTCTTTGTCTTCTTGTGTGTAGTGCTCAACTGTGACAAAGGAGTTGAGTAGCTGGTGTAGTTATTGTTCTGAGGAGTAAATTCACTATAGAGTAAGTTGTTGGTAATTTGCGCAACTCATGCCGGAAACAAGATCCGTTAGTACTGAAGTGAGTATAGCTGCTCTGACGGAGCAAGTCTCAAAATTGTTAGAAGAGAATGCGTAGCATAACTTACGTCATGTACAATTAATGACGCAAATGGAGACCTTGCGTTCGGCGCAAGAGTCGCGAACGGGTTCAAGTGTGTTCAAGTCAGTAGCAATGTCCCACCTTGCAATATATCCTTCAGTAGCTATCCTGATCACGGCTTTCTCGGGTGAAACAACAGAGGATGTCACAGAGTTCATTAACGACGTTTTGGCAACAACTGCAATGAGCAGTTGGCCGGACGTAACTACGTTACGTATGGCAAATTTGCGACTTGCAGGAGAAGCCAAGACGTTCGTGATGTACCATGAGACGCTTAGTAAGGCGAGCACGTTTGAAGAATTGGCAGATGGGTTACGACAAAGACATCGTAAGCAGAATAATGCAAGATTTTTTAGGGAGAAGTTAGCTAATTTGACACAGAAGGTCAATGAGACAGTGGAGTCTTTTTCAGATGGGATAAGGAAAATTAATTCACAAACCTATGAATTATCGGGTAATCCTGATGCGGATCGTGTGTTACTACGAGAGGCAGAAAACAGAGCCCTCGATGTATTCCTCAGGGGAATTCCTGCAGAATTTTCTCGTAGAGTTAGGATGGAGAATCTTGGGGGTTTAGCTGCAGCACTGCGTATTGCAACGCATCTGCAGGAGATAGGCATTGCAGCAAGGGTTCGCAATGATAAACGCATCTTTGCGTCGGAGAAGAATTGTTACCGTTGTGGGAGGAAAGGTCACGTGCAATGCAGACAGCCGGAGTGCTATGCTTGTAAACGCTACGGTCACAAGGCGAATGAGTGTCGTAGTAAGCAGAATGGTAACGGGATTAAACAGGAAAAGGCCTTAAACGGGAACGGGAGTGTTTCGTCGGTCGGAAGACATTCCCGGTAAGCAGAAGTACGGTGAAAACTAGTACAGAGACGGATTGTTGCTTGATGGGTGTTGTAAGGAATAACAGATGTAAGTTTTTGATTGATATAGGGGCACATGTATCTGTTGCTAGTCTAGACCTCGTGGGTAGGAGAAGACTAGGTACTCCTAGGTACAGATTACGTGGAGTAGAGAATAATGAGTTGCAATCATTGAGTACAACACAGCTCGTTTTTAAGATTGGAACTGTAGAGTTCGGAGAGCAATTGGAAGTGTTGCCAACTGTGGGACAAGAGTAGTCTGTGATTCTCGGACTGGACTTTCTCGATAAACACCATGCCAAAATTAATCTTTCACAGCGTACAGTTGAACTTAGTGGAAACTTGTTTTCAGTGGGTACAACAGCTGTAAATATTTCTACGTCGCGAGGTGCATCCGTTGCTAAGATGTCACCAATTGAACCGCGTACAAGGGCATTCAAGATGATTACGCATGTCAAAGTGCCTTCGGGTACAGGGACGTTAGTTTGGTTGTCAGTAGGTACCGAAGTACCACAGCAGAGACTATGTGTGGTGGAGCCACTGCAGAGAAATGAAGCATTGGATGAAATGCATTGTTTTATTAGGAGGAGCGTTGCGCGCGTAACGGATATAAATGGGGAACTGATGATTCCGGTCAGTGTAGATAATTTTGGGGCAGATAAAGTGGATCTCCGAAAGGGTTTAGTGGTAGCGAGTTTGGAAATAATCGACGATGAGGATATAGGTGAATCCCAAGGTGCTTATAACGTAAAGCAAACCGTCAAAGCATCTGTACTACGTGATAAGATTCGTCATTTAGAGAATGGTGATCGGAAAGCTATGGAAGTTTTGTTATTAGAGTATTTAGATTTGTTTAATTCAGAAGGTCCATTACCAGCAACTCCTATTGCACAGCACCCTATATCGACTGGCGATAGTCCGCCGGTCTATAGAAAACCATACAGGATAGCGAAACACCTACAACCACTAGTGGAAGAATTTATTAATCAACAGCTAAGGGACGGTATTATAGAGAACAGTGAAAGCCTGTGGTCTGACAACATAGTGGTAGTTCCTAAGAAGTCATTGGACGGTACTAAAACGTATAGGTTTTGTTGTGACTATCGTTTTTGAACGCATGAACTGTAACAGATTCGTATCCAATACCGAACATCACGGAAACATTGGATAACCTAGGTTGGTGTAAATATTTTACGACACTAGATCTAAAGAGTGGGTACCATCAGATAGAAGTAAGTATCGAAGATAGACCGAAGACGGCCTTTACAACAAGCCTTGGTCACTTTCAGTATCGCAGAATGCCATTTGGGTTGAGAAACGCTCCTGCTACTTTCCAGCGTCTGTTAGATGGTGTGCTTCGGGGACTGAAACCGAAGATTGCTATGGTATACCTCGATGATATTGTTTCTGTTTCGCGTAATATAGGAGAGCATATGGAACGACTGAACGAGGTATTCAGTAGGCTGAGAGGGCAAATCTTACGCTTAATGGCGAGAAATGTCAGTTTGCTCAGACGCAAGTGACTTATCTTGGGCATAGTATCAGTCAGGATGGGGTAAGAACGGATCCTCGTCTAACGTCGGCTGTGCGTGGTTTTCCAGTACCACAGACCACTAAACAAGTTCAGCAATATGTCGGTTTATGTAATTACTACAGAAGATATGTAAAGGGGTTCGCGGAAATTGCACATCCATTAACGAGATTGTTAAAGAAAGGTGTTAAGTTTGAATGGACAGCACAGTGTCAGGAGGCATTCGAGAAGCTCAAACAGATACTAACATCAGACCCAGTGTTGATACTTCCTGATTTCGAACAAGAGTTCATACTATCTTGTGACGCTAGTACTATTGCTGTAGGTTGTATTCCTTCTCAGAGGGTCAATGGACAGGAACATCCAGTGGCTTATGCTTCCAGGCAACTGAATAAGGCAGAGAAGAAATATTCAACTACAGAGAAAGAAATGTTAGCAGTGATTTACGGTATCTCGTATTTTCGCTGTTATTTATATGGGCGTAAGTTCAAGGTGATTACAGATCACGCATCATTGAAGTGGTTGTTGGGGTTGAAAGATCCTTCGAGTCGTTTAACGAGATGGGCACTGAAACTAAGTGAATTTGACTACGAGGTAATTCACAAACCAGGGGTAAAACATACGAATGCAGATGCGCTTAGTAGAAAAATAGCAGCTGTACAGGTTGTGGGCATAAGTGAGAAGGAGTGGATAAAGGAGCAAGCCATTGACAGAGAGTGTCAATTGTTACGAAATCAGCCGCAGTTTGAAATGCAAGATGGGTTGCTTTGCAGGAAGATGAAGTGCAGACTACGCATCATAGTACCGGAGTCGCTGAGGGAAGACGTGTTGAAACAAGCGCACGACCACGTATTGTCGGGTCATGGTGGTAAAAGAACGACTGATAGACGGGTAGCTGAAAGGTTTTGGTGGAAGACACGTCGCAATGATGTAGAGCAGTGTGTGCAAAATTGTATACCGTGTGCGCAGAGAGCAGATTTAAGTCATCAGAAAATTCAGTTACAGAGACTACCTGAAGCGGATCGTCCGTTCGCATTCATTGGATTAGATGTAATCGGAGCATTTAACAAGACCCAAGCGGGTAATCGATACGTATTAACAATATTAGATCATTTTCCCGATACCTGGTAATGGTAGCTATTCCAGATCAGAAGGCAAGCACTGTTGCGCAAGCCTTAGTAAATAACTGGTTGCTGAAGTGTGGTGTGCCTGACACTATAATCATAGACCAGGGTAGTAACTTTATGTCGGAGCTGACGAAGCTCTGTCAATGGCTTGCTCCTTTATCCACTCCTTCTCACTTATGCCCACAACCTGTACAGCTGCTATTTTTCTACTAAGCGCATCTGCATTCGTATGTTTTACCCCTGGTTTGTGAATTACCTCGTAGTCAAATTCACTTAGTTTCAGTGCCCATCTCGTTAAACGACTCGAAGGATCTTTCAACCCCAACAACCACTTCAATGGTGCGTGATCTGTAATCACCTTGAACTTACGCCCATATAAATAACAGCGAAAATACGAGATACCGTAAATCACTGCTAACATTTCTTTCTCTGTTATGCCGTTTATTGAAAGTTAAGAAATTGAGGACAAGCCCATTTCATCCTCAGTCGAATTGACGAACAGAACGGGTTCACAGGACGTTAGTTAAGATGATTAGTCATTACGTAAATTCAGAACACACGGATTGGGACGTGTATTTAAATCTGTTGACAAGCGCATATAACGCGAAATATCATACAGGAACGGGGCTCTCGCCGTATGAGGTAATTTATGATCGGAAAATGCCATCACCATTTGATGTGCTCAAACCTAAGGTAGGTTCACAGGATGAGTCAGTGAAGAATTTCGCCAAGAAATTGAGAGAGATTTGGCAAAGGGTACAGCGTGCTAATACTAAAGCTTTGTTAAAACAAGAGAGTATTTGGCAAAGAACAGGTAAACTGCCGCAATACAGAATTGTTCAGTGGGTATTGTTGGCTAATCCTTATGTTTCGAAGGGTAAAACGAAGAAATTATTGACGAAATATTCTGGACCCTATCAGGTAAATGAAATAGTGTCTCCAGTGAACGTAAAGTTACAGTTATCAACCAATTCGTCAGTAGTTCATGTGAGTAGGATTAAAGCCGTTTAAGGGCGCAGGGGATGCGTTACCGCAGATTCCTCCAGCAGTAACAAAGGGTGTGAGGATACCGAAGCTAAAAGAACAGCAGAGGAACGTTCCTTAACCACTTAGGTCTAGGGATAAGTAGATTAAGTGACCTCGGGGAGGAACATGTCGTATATATTGTTATTAGGTAATAGGGTATGTGTAGTTTTTACTTGTCATTTGTGTGTTTTAGACGTGGTAAGGAAGGGAGCGATTGACATGGCTTCCTTTTCCTTCAGCTGCCGTGCCAGCATGTGGCCCGGGAAACTTTTCGTCAGTCTGGTACTGCTACACTGTTGCAGAGGAGAAGTGGGTGCAAGTGCAAACTCGCGAAGTGTTGTTAATGTCAAGACGGAGGAGTGCTCATGTGGTAATGTCTACGGAAGATTTGACAGACTGTTTCAGGGGAAGTGTCTTTATTTGTACAGCAAAGGAGGTGGCAACCCAAAATCATTCGGGTGAGATGCAGTTGTTCTTGGGGAATATGGGAACTTTAGAATGCGAAAAGAAGGTGTTACTTACGAGGCCGAAATTTCAGAAAGTTGGAACATTGGATTTACTTTGTGTTCGAACTAGAGACCGTAGTTGCTACTTGTTCCAGAAATGGTAGATTGACAGATATATCAAAGCTTGAATTGCAGGGCAGTGGGTTATTGATTAATGGCACTGGATGTGAAATTAGTGGGGAAGCATTTTCACCTACCAGCTACTTTTACAGGTACAACAATGATTAACGTGACACAGCCTACCTTGTATTACCCAGAGGAACCACCACACATATTGCCTCGCCAGAACCTAACTTTTCTTAACGATGCCTTGGATCCCACATTGCTACAATCTTTAGATAGCCTGATTAACTCAGAAAAAGAGCAGATCTCAGTTAATCAACTAATGCAGCACGTGCAGCAATATCGGGAGAAACGTAAGGGAAACACAATTATATTTGGTGTGCCAACGACTAACATAATCTTAGTTCTATTGTTTATTTGTGCAACTTACTTTTGCATACGGAAAAAGATGTCTCGTTCTGAAATAACAACCGTACATCAAATACCTATGGAATGGATCAGCAATAGTAGAACGTAATATAAATAGATAACCAATGAAAAGATTGGAATCAGTATTAAGTGTAAATAGATTATTAGCGGATAAGAAAAGTTTGACAGTGTTGAAGGAGTAGTTATAAGATAGCTGTAGAGTATAAGGAAGTATGGGGTGCACAACCAAAGTCCAGAACTATAAAATTCGGGACGAATTTTCTTAAAGGAGGGGGATGTGTAGTGTCGTGGAATAGTAAGGAGTTGGAAACGTGGAATATTGTCAAACTTTCGTTGCCTATGCCGAGAGCCAGGAGCTAAGAGGATTGCACATGTATGGAATGTGTCGTCACGCACGGGAAATGGCCTGGTTACGCACAACAGGCGAGAGAGAATTACTTAGCACGCGGGTTTGTGTTAGATGGAGACTTTCGTAGAGTGCAAGACAGAGGTATAGCGTCAGCTGTACTGCATTTCACAACTTCGCGTAAGTCTGCCGCAACAACACGTAACTCTGTCCCAAGAACCCCTAAGAGGCGAGTACGACGGATGAATCAGCAGTGTAAGTGAAACGAATGCATTCATTACAAACGAGCATGACGTCAGGACGTCGCCCGTGCTTCCATTAAATACGCCAGCTTTGATAGCAACAAGGCACTCGGACTCGCAGTTAGGCTTGCAGTTAGGTGTGTACTGGGTCGCTGCGTAGCGCTCAGCTCGGTGATACACATGTTATCTTAATTAAAGATGTTGGAGTAAGGGCGGCCCATCCAGCAGCAGACGTGATGGGACAGTACCAGCTCTACTGTCCAGCAGCAACCCAGGATTAGCAGACATCGCGGCAGACTCGCTCGCCGCCAATGCTGACCACATCAGTGAGCCGTCATCGAGATCGTGCGGGGCCTAGGCCCTGTGCATCCGCCGTCACAACCATGTGAGCCGACGACGCTGGGGGACTGCTGCCCGTTCCGCCCGTCCACCGCGGACGAGCTACCAGGAGCATCAGGGAAGAAGACGGGGTGGGATAGAGTACACTCCGCACTACGAGAACGCCTCTCGTGCCGATAGCGTCGGGACTCTAACCCAGAGCCTCCATGTGCAGCAGCTTGCTGTCCGCAGCCGGGCCGCCTCCCAGCCGGGCACCGCCTGCCACGCGCGGCCGAAATAAGGACATTCCTCCGCTACGTCAGGCAACCGCCTTGCCACAGTGGATATACCGGTTCCCGTGAGATCACCGAAGATAAGCGATGTTGTGCGTGGCCGGCATTTGGATGGGTGACCATCCAGCCGCCATGCGCTGTTCCCATTTTTCGGGGTGCACTCAGCCTCGTAATGCCAATTGAGGAGCTACTCGACCGAATAGTAGCGGCTTCAGTCAAGAATACCATCATAACGACCGGGAGAGCGGTGTGCTGACCCTATGCCCCTCCTATCCGCCGGGCGCTGATAACCTCGCTGTTGTGCGCCCTAAAACACCAATCATCATCATCCTATCTGCGTCCTCCTCTGAGGATGACACGGCGGTCGGATGGTCCCGGTAGGCCACTCGTGGCCTGAAGACGGAGTCCCTCCCTCTCCTCCGCTATGTCACAACACGCGGCGCTGCGCTAGCAAGACTGTGCGGCCCGGATCTGGCGTCATCGCTACGGGTCAGTGAGGAGTCGGGGAAGGTCGTTGACATCACCAAGCCACACTGTACTTGGAAGGAATAAAGGTGTTATGAATTAATAATGTTTCTTTGACGTTTCTGACGCTTCTACAGCCATTTCCTACCATCCAGTCCACCGTAGGCGACCGGCACCACCTATATTACTAATCATAAACATCTAGGACCCTTGTTCGAAACTGCTCAAATTTTGAATATAGGTCACCAACATTCCGGCATAAGAAGTCACCCTCATTGTGCCAATGGCCTTGTCAAAGAATGTGGAGGTGTGGACGGAGGTTCAGGGTACTCTGTTGCCCTTGACTCCACAAGCCACTAGCGCCTTCTAGCTTAAGATGCGATCTTGGACACCCTCTGATGTCTGTCTCTTGCAAACATGTGCCATGGAACATAAGCCTGTTTCAATGACAAAATTAATGCGGGAGCAGAGGCTACACAACACTCCACGGTTCGAATTGCGAAGGCCCCTTACATTTTAATCACATCCATGTCTCTGACGCACGTGCTGACCTCTACAGTAGCCCCCTGCCGGAGTCACCTCCAACTCTGCGTTATGCCGTCACGGACAGTGCCGAAGAGACCGAGATATCGTCGTCCAACGATGAAAACCGAGGGCGCCCTCAATACTACACATGTACAAGGGCTACAGTTGTCGGCAGCAGGGGTTGCGCCACAGCCCACAGGTCACCTTCGCACCCTTGAAGCTGACGGCGACCTTCCAAGAGGAGACGGAATTCAGGTATACCGAAATGTGACCACCACTGTCAACAACATAAGTTACGAATGTTACAGGACAGCCACGCGGAGTGCACGCGTGGTTTGAGCGCAAGGTCACTGACTGTGCGGCCCCTCCCGCTGGAGTTTGGAGTCCTCCCTCGGGCATGGGTCTGTGTGTGTTGTTCTTAGCATAAGTTAGTTTAAGTAGTGTGTAAATCTAGGGACAGTCACTCAGCAGTTTGGTACCTTAAGAACTCACACACATTTCAACATTTTTGTTACAGGACATTATTAAATGCAGCTGACGTCAATATAGCCTTGCTCCAACAGGTCGGCACAGCAGCCTTCAATGACATAATCGGTTATACGACATTTAGGTCCCGCGCTTCACCCTCTGGCAGCGGCGTCGCAATACTCCTCAAGGTCGTGCTGGCGTGTTGGCGTGTTCTACCTTCCCAGTGCCAGAGGGATTACGCTCATACTGCTAGGGGCATCAATTATTAATATCAACGCTCCGTCTCGTTCGAAACGCTGCTGAGACCGCGAGCGATATTTTACAGAAGTAGTGGCTCCACTTTTTCAGGGCAGACAGTGAGTGAGGTGGCGCAAGGTCTGCATACAGGACTCGCATCCGGGAGGACGACGGTTCAAAAGCACGTCTGGCCATCCTATTTAGGTTCTCCATAATTTCTCTAAATGGCTTAAGACAAATGCTGGGATTATTCCTTTGAAAGGACACGGTCGATTTCCTTTCTCATCCTTCGCTAACCCTATGGGACCGATGACTTCGCTGTTTGGTGCCCGTCCCCAAATCAACCAACCAACCGATGAGGGCAGACATGTCGAGATTGCTGTTGGCGGCAAATTTAACGGTGTCCTAGCGCTAAAAGATCAGAATTAGCTACATTAATCGTGTACCGAACAGAGAGCTCTTTTTTGGTGCCTCAGATTGATGAATACTTGTAATCATCAAAAAGGATATCGTCCCAGGTTGTACAAGCCATTCATACAGCTGCACTGACATGATATATGTCTCTCGTCACCTAACGCCCGCGTTGCGAAATGCAGAGCTGATGTCAATTAACTTTACAGACAACGCTTACATAAGCTCTGTCGCCCTCCGCCGCCAGCAGGTGTGGCGAAACCGCAGTCCCTAGAAACTTTATCAGCCTTAACCTGACTGCAAACTCCACATCAACGATGCCTGGCACCTTTGCGTCCGTCGTGTAGGAGCGTATCCCACAACGCTGGAGTGGTGGATTGCTTGCGCCAAACTGACCATCCAGCGTACCTTGAATGTGTAGAGTCGCGACGCCGCCACATGGATCTGGCAGTCGCTCGACTTATATTACCAAGTTTTACGTGACCACTTCGATGGTTCTCTCGCCAGAAATACAGAAAACAGTAAACTGGGCCAAAGGACAAATCGCGGCAAAACTATGCAGACAGTTAGGTGGTGCGTCTGCTTGCAAATGGATGCCTGATAGGTTTACAAGGGACAGGCAAAAAGTGTATCACGTTAACAAAGAACACCGACGGCACCAGCGAGAACTGTGTCATGTCATTGATGCGAATAACGGTACTTTTATACACAGCGTGATGTCAGTGCAGCCTTATATCGACAATCCGCCATAAAAATATTCACTCTTATCTTTATGGCAGGTAATCGTCTGTCACTTCACTGCATGGTCCTGCCCCGCAGAGGGCCCTCCCGGCCAATGACTAGACAGCATCATCCAAAAGTGTCTTCAGGGGGATGAAATAATATCCAAGCTGTTTTGCAAACATATCGTGATGTGATACCCCTGGCGAAGACAATTACTTTACCAGCTGCTCTGGCGTTCCTGGATTTAGCCAGGATTTCGACAGAATCGACCTCACGTATCTGATGCACACTCTCCTGAACATGGGGTATCCACAGCCCTTCACTACTATAGGCATGATCTTGCATGGAACTGGGTTTCGTTGTTGATCCTACAGCCTGTGCTGACAATCTCGCGATTGTGCTCCTAAATGATGACGATGTCTACAGGGCACTTTCTTAATGTCAAAAAATCGGTCGCTATGGATGTAGGGGAAGGACTCCGTCTGACCGGTGTCACGCCCCTCTCCAACTTTGCGACTGAAGGAAATGCTTACACATCGAATTTACTAGCAAAGTACGCCTTGCAGAGGCCTGTAAGTATTGGCACCTTCTGCCACATGTCAGGGCTCTCATTGTCTATCGACAGTTACGAGCTATGGTCATCGTTCAACGAACACACTTTGTCAGCACTTACTTAGCTTTTCGTCTCCCTCACCTGGCGCAAGTCTTACCCATGACAGCCATTATCGCGCGTCTTCTGTTAGCAGCCTTCGAAACTTTCGTTGTTCAGGGTAAGTTACAGATCGCCCATCTTCACCCCTCTAATCTTAGTTGACTCGGACTCGTTCATATCAATTACAGGGTCGTTGCCCTCTTCCTGAACACCCAGCTGAAGCTGTGGAGAATTTTCTTACAGAGTCTACTCAGCTCCCTTCCATAATCGCTTAAGCCATCTTCTCTCGCACCCCGAAAGAAGACTCTTTAAACCACGTGAGTTATTTTTACGTCGAATTTAAGTACATTCGCCTCGCCGTAACGGCAACGCGTGATATGACGATGGGAGACATTTATCGTGTTCTCCAAAGGGGTCGGCATCTTAACATGGAGACGAAACACCCATGCGTACAATAAATGATTAAGTGGAAAGCAATGGGCGTCGTAGACACTGATGCTCAGTCCACATGGTAGGCAGCGTTCGGTTGTAAACAGGTGACACAACCAGGACTTCACCGGATCAACATGGCAGACTCACCCCACTGCACCAACTGCAGAATGCCGGACACGGATGCACTTCACCTTTGCTGTGGAGAGGCGGGTAACACCTGGCACCTAGCTCGATAAATCCTGGTCTACATTCTCCGAGTGACACCGGCACGTATTGACCCACAGGCCCTCCTTTCATGGACATTACCCTCCACTCTGCTTCGAAAACAAATTTGGTCGCGTGAATCAACGGACATGCGATTCGTTAGCTATTTCAGAATGATACAAAGACGTATTGGAGTTCTGAAATTACTTGCAACAAAACCAAAATTATTCACAACCCGAAATATCGGCAAGGCTGTGCTTTCCGTGACTCTCCTTGCAGCTGCAATCTCCATGTAAGGAGACGAGACCCATCCATCAAATGAAGACTCGCCTCTGTTCATCCAGTCTGGGGAACTAAAACATCCTAGGTATAGAGCAGGATGCGCGAATCTGCAGGACTGATGAGTGCCGCAGCCTTCTCTTCTCCTGTCATTGTCGACATACTTTTCGCTGTTAAAAAGAAAAGTTCTCTGTACTTTCAATATGCTTTAATCTTGATTCATTCCCAAGGACAGTCCCAACAGCTGAGGGTCTGGAGGACACTGTGACCAGATTCCGATATCGGACCCCTGCCCACATTGCACCCAAATCCACAACGACCCTTTACTTAATGAAGAGGAGTGATGCTGAAAAAAAAATCAGTGCCGTGAGAAACGATTATGTGGACTGCCGATTTTTGAATCGCCTTCGTGGGGAATATCTTTTCTTTCCGTTAAAGTACCAAATTTTATTCAGTTTACACCTCCAAAATGCCGAAACCTGTGTATTTCTTTCTGTTACTATTGCCTTTATTTAAATGTTAGTAGATTGCATGAACTTCTCACAGACGTAAACAACTACTTGGCTTCGTTCATGACTGTGGTATCGATAGCTACGATGCCACCACGTAAGTGCGCTCTGCCAGGTTGGCACTACGACACACACCGACGATAGCGCACTCTAGCCAGAGCGGGAGAACTCTATGATCTCCGCTCCAGATTCAGCCCATTTCATCGAGAGCAGACGGCTTGGAACATCGCTTAAACTACAGTGTGTGTTGACTTGCTATTGAGACCTTGTATGAGTACTACACACGACGGGATGTACGCAAAGTTATGTAACCATTTATTAACTTGTTTCTGCCTATAGTAAACATCTAATAATCTTAATCGCAATATCGAAGTGCTTGTCCCTCCTGCTCCTACTGGCTTTCTTCATCCGGTCTACCCTTCAGTTTTCAGGGGCAGATCCACGCGCCGCCTTCCCGGCGGGATACAAAAATGACAAAAAGTTAACCTATTAAAAAATTTATGGTTCTGGTCAAACATTTCCTTCCAGTTCCACCGTCAAATTGTATCCAATGTATACTTCCATAATGCGGTACCTTGAGTATTTCTTTCTGTTACTCTTACTTTGATTTGAATATTAAGACATAGCATGAACTTCTTACAAACGTAGACGACCAGTTTGCTTCAAGTCACCCTCTTTCTGCCAACGGCATTGTTAAAGAGCGCAGAGGAGCGGACGGACGTTCAGACCACTCTCTTGCCCGTGCCGTGGAGAACTGGCCGTAGGAGGCGCAACACTCAGCAATGGTCAACGGCAAGACGATGCAGAAGACAACGGAACACACTGCATTAAAAACACATAATGTGGATCCACAGGACACGTGGTCTGTTACAGAGAAACGTCGTGGTTCTCTCCCTATTAGCAAAAGATCCCATTCGGATATACGGGAGGCGTCTGCTAAGGGGAGATGACCATGAGAAAAAGACTGAATAACCAGCTGAAGGGTCATATTCTATCACTCAGTGCAGGAATAACAGAAATTTTAATCCGATAGAAAAGCTAGAAAATGATGAAATAGAGATGCCAAGATGCAACCTAGATATAGTGGAGGTCAGTGAAGTGAAACTCCAATACGGATTGCTGGTCAGACGAGTATAGGATAGTATGAACAGCAGCGTAAATGGTCGTTATGAATAGGAAGGTAGGGCAGAGACTGTGTTACAGTGAACGCTACAGCGATAGAGGTATTCTCATCAGAAACAACAGCAAACTAACAATGACAACAGTAGTTCGGGTTTACATGTCAATGTCGCAAGTAGAAGAAAATGAAATACAGAAGGTATACTGGTATGGGGACACTGAAGGGCTAACAGTACGTAAAGAGAGATGAAAATTTAATACTCGTGAGAGGCTGGAATGCGGTTGTTGGGGAAGAAAGGGTTCGGGGAGAACATGGTCTCGGTAGTAGGAATGACAGAGAAGATAGAGTAAATGAGTTCTGGAGTAATTCTCAGATAGTAATAGCGAATACTCTGTTCAAGATTTACGACAAGAAGAGGTGTACTTGAAAAAAGCTGGGGTACTGGAAGAGTCCAGTTAAAATACACCATGGTAAAGCAGAGATTCCGGAAAAGGTATTAGATTTTAAAGTGTAACCAGGAGCAGATAAAAACTCAAATCACAATTTAGTAACGATGAAGAGTAACATGAAGTTCATCACATAAAAAAGTGGGATATGGAAACCCTAATGAATCAGGAGGTTGAAGTTCCCAGAGACTAAACGTATTACGATAGTGAATAGCTCAGTAGGCAATTAATTTGGAAAGGAATGGTCATTCTAATAAAAGCAGTCACAGAAGCTAGAGAGAAAAACATACGACAGAGAAGGTAACTGCAAAGAAACCATGGGTAACAGAAGAAATATTTCAATTGATCAATGAAAGAAAGGAATACAAAAACTGCCAGGGAAATTCAGGGACACAGAAATGCAAATCAGTTGGAAGGAAATAAATGGAAAGTGCATGGAAACTAAAGCGAAATGGTTGCTTGAAAAATGTGAGGAAACGGAAAAAAAAGAAATTGATTGTCTGGGGGGCTGTCACAATCTTTGGTGAAATTAAAAGAAGGTATGGTAACATTAAGAATGCTATGGAAATTTTACTGTTAAACGCAGAGAAGAGAGCGCATAGTTGGAAAGAGTACAGTGAAGGTCTCTTTGAGGGGGTGACTTTCCTCATGACGTGATAGATGAAGAAACAGACGTCGACTGGGAGGAGATAGGCTACCCAATGATAGAATCAGAGTTCAAAAAAGCTTTGACGGACTTAAGATAAAATAAGGCAGTAGGGATAGATAAGGTGAGCCGGCTGGAGTGGCCGAATGGTTCTATCGAATTTTAGAATCAGAAATCAAAACAGTTTGAAGATAAGAAAAGCACTAGCGATGGATAACATTCCATCAGAATCTGTAAAAGCATTCACGGAAGTAGCAACAAACCGACTGTTCACGTTGGTGTGTAGAATGCATGAGGGTGGCTATATACCACCAGACTTACGGAGAAATCATCATCCACACAATTCCGAAGATACAATGAGCCTACAAGGGCGAGAATTATCGCACTACCAACCTAACAGCTTATGCATCCATGTTGCGGACAAGAATAATACACAGAAGCATAGAAAACAAAATAAAGGATATGATAGATGACGATTAGCCTGGTTTTCCGAAAAGTAAAGGCACCAGAAAGGCGGTTCTGAAGTAGCGGTCGATAATGGATACGACAACACTGAAGAAAAATTGAGACTCTTGCATAGTTTTCTCGACTTGCGAAAGGCATTTGACAATGAAAAATGGTGCAGGTTATTGGAAATTCTGAGAAAAATAGGGATAAAGACAGGAAATATACAATATGCAACAAGCTAGAACAATGACACTGGG
Source organism: Schistocerca cancellata (assembly GCF_023864275.1). Taxonomy (NCBI): domain Eukaryota; kingdom Metazoa; phylum Arthropoda; class Insecta; order Orthoptera; family Acrididae; genus Schistocerca; species Schistocerca cancellata. The sequence continues at coordinate 13,947,847 of NC_064633.1, forward strand.
AGACCAAGAACTAGACGCTCAGATTAAAATGGGTGTAAGACCTTTCGCCACTACTATTCAATCTACATATAGAAGAAAAAATGACGGAAATAAAAGAAAGGCTCAAGACATGGATTAATATTGCAGGTGAAAAAATATCAACAATAAGATTCGCTGATGTCATTGCTAACCTCGGTGAGAGTAAAGAAGAATTATAAGATGTATTCAAAGGAATGAACAGTGTAATGAGTACAAAATACTGAATGAAGACAAACTTAAAAAGTTAGATCGCTCAAGGGGCAACACAGGTTCGCGTCAGCTCTTGGCTTGGTGAACACTTGGATGGGTGACAGTCCGAGTCTCCGAGCCCCGTTACCAAGAGGGATGCACTCAGACCTTTTGAGGCCAGTTTGGGAGCTACGTGATTCTGACGTAGCGGCTCCGGTCTCGTAAACTGACATACGACCCAGAGAGCTGTGTGCTGGACACATGCCTCTCCATATCCGCTTCCAGCGACGGCTCTGCTTGAGGATAACACGGTGGGCGCTCAGTAAATTTGGGCCTTCTGAGGCTTTTTCGGATGGAATTTAGTTATGAAATCGAAGAAAGACGGACGCAGTGAGCGGAAGCAGAAACGAGAAGACCGAGAAATTTGGCATCAGAATTGGGAATCACATAGTTAAGGAATTCTGCTACTTAATCAGGAAGATAACTCATGAATGTATGGAGTAAGGAGAACATAAAAAGCAGATTACAAATGCCATAGAGGGCTTTCGTGGCAAGGGATGTGTACTAGTGTCAGGCATACTCCGTAATTTTAGCAGTTTTCGTCCGTCACTGGACATCGTGAGACCGTAAGACGAATGCACTTGTTCATTACTTAACATCGACAATGTGGATTGCTGGGTGTTTGGAGAAAATCACGGTATTCATCTTATGATCTGAAATCGGTAACTTCTTAGTAAAATTTGCGTAATAGCGTTAGAAAATAAAGGAATTTAATCATGTTGGATGTACTTGAAGCCTTGCTAACAGTAATAGAAGGATTAAACTGCAGATACTTTTTCAGGTACATAGCAGTTCGAGCCGGCCTTTGGTAAAAGCTACTGGAGATAGTACTATTTCACATACGCCTGTTAATTTGAAAGACGTCTAAAATCGTGGTTATTCATTATATAATGAGTAATGAAGGTTTTTGGTGTACCTCATCCTTCATTGTCTTACTGTGGGATAGTTGGTCCCTGTCTTCTAAAGCAAATACAGCCAAGTTCCTCTTTATCCGATGATCTCGCTTTGCATGGGAAAACGGGTGGGAGGTAATCCATTTTTGCTAGGTATATTTATCGCTGTGAACACAGCGCTGTCGCCTCGGTTGTAGTTTACCCTTACGCTGCAGAGCGGGCTTTCTGGGGATAAGAAAGGGGCTCACTGTAATAAATTACGGCTGCGAACGTAAGCCGTTTCTTGCTCTCCTCCACTAACACCTGCTGCGTTCTCGCAATGGGTGTAGGCGAAAAACGGTTTGCCTGTGCAGAGATCCTCCGCATTTCTAAGTTGTAATTCTTCTACCGTTCTTATACTTACGGCATTTTCGTTCTGCAAACTTGCATAATATATTATATTAGCAGATATTACAAAGAATATTTAAAAATTTTGTTCACGGTTAATATCGAAATACCGACTCTGTGGTAACTCACTCAAATTGATAGTTATGAAGAGACAGCTGCGGTGTGTGTCGAGAGTGAGCTGCAGTTCTTCAATACCTTTAATTTGCTCCCAGTCTAGCCATTTTCTCTTGGCAGGTATGAATCTCTCCGGTTAAATGAGAAGTATCTGTCTTCATCCACAATTTTCACCTGTTATTCTGACTTAATGGCACAACAAAATTCTCTGCGATTATCCACTTCGCAACAAGAATTCGCCAAACAAGGTTTTCCTTTCTAGATTTACTAAGCGTTCTGTGTAGGATTTCTGAATTCCTTGCCATGTGTCCCTGTATTTCGTGAAGTGATTCAAGACTCCTGTCGTAACATACACGGCCGAGTAAGGTCTCGTGGCAGCCTTAGGTCTGCGGGAGAATTTGACTGTCTTTCTCAACAAACTGCAGACGCAAGGGAGACATAACGCAGCATTACATATAGCGCTTATTGCTGTAGCAGCTACCGCTGATGTCCCCATGTCCTCTGATATTTGCAATATTAGAGGTTTTTTTTCAACTGAATCACTAATTTCGGGATGCAATTGAAAGTCTTTTACTAGAGGGATGGGAAAGAAACTTTCACATTAGTATTTCTATAGAAAGAACATTTAAAGGACTGTGAAACCTAGGATGTGCAAACCGTACAAACGCCAGAGGTTCAGCTTTACTAGCATCTCTTATATAAATACCGTTTTCTTCCCCGTATTAGCTAGCTAATGTCGTTTTTGACAGAGCGTTTACAGCACATTTTTTAGCGGTCAAAAGACACTAGGTATGTGTGCGACTATCTCAGTTTAATTCAAATAAACCCGTTACGTCTTCTGTGCCACAAACGGTGGATAAAGTTGGAGAAGCCATATGAATATCGTGTCCAAGAAGCTGAATCTCAATCTACAGAGTAACATATTTATCTCCACCAAAGTAAAAACACTGATGCCTAACACTGCATTACTGTTGTGGCTTAGGTATTCAGTATGTGACGTCTACACTTCAACTGTGCTGAACTCAGTGAAAAAAACATTTAACAGGGGAAATTCTTTGCAAATGAAAAGCGTTTCAAATTAATTGATCATCGAGACTCCCACATTAGGAGCTGCTGGTTAACCAACATTCATCCTAAATTAAGTAATCTTCACAGAGACTAATAACATTGTGTACTACAATGTTATTCTTCAGCAGCATTCACGTTAAAGGGTACCATGAATATAAAATTTTCATAATCAAACGCGAGAAACTTGTTTCAGTACGTATATTTTTAAATTAAATTGGTTAATGCAAGTATATCCGCTAAATGAAATATGCTATGTAATACACTGGCTCAGGTTTGGGGCTGATTTGTCAGCAATTGCGAAATCCTATTTCTTAAACGTTTATGGTTTAACTGGGAGACGTGTCACATTGGGTTTCTTCTCTAGCTGTATTCTGTTTTCACTTTGCAACTTTCCAAGAGTTATCAATTGAGCACAATATAAATAGACCGCTGAGAGTGACAGTTCCTGGCAGCTGCACAAAGTCCATGTACTATGCATTGATATGTTGTTGTTGTTGTTGTGGTCTTCAGTCCTCAGACTGGTTTGATGCAGTTCTCCATGCTACTCTATCCTGTGCAAGCTTCTTCATCTCCCAGTACCTACTGCAATCTACATCCTTCGGAATCTGCTTAGTGTATTCATCTCTTGGTCTCCCCCTACGATTTTTACCCTCCACGCTGCCCTCCAATACTAAATTGGTGACCCCTTGATGCCTCGGAACATGTCCTATCAACCGATCCCTTCTTCTGGTCAAGTTGTGCCACAAACTTCTCTTCTCCCCAATCCTATTCAATAGTTCCTCATTAGTTATGTGATCTACCCATCTAACCTTCAGCATTCTTCTGTAGCACCACATTTCGAAAGCTTCTATTCTCTTCTTGTCCAAACTATTTACCGTCCATGTTTACTTCTATACATGGCTACACTCCATACAAATACTTTCAGAAATGACTTCCTGACATTTAAATCTATATTCGATGTTAACAAATATTTCTTCTTCAGAAACGTTTCCTTGCCATTGCCAGTCTACATTTTATATCCTCTCTACTTCGACCATCATCAGTTATTTTGCTCCCCAAATAGCAAAACTCCTTTACTACTTTAAGTGTCTCATTTCCTAATCTAATACCCTCAACATCACACCATCCATTCCGTTCAACTGCTCTTCCTAGTCCTTTGCTGTCTCTGACAGAATTACAATGTCATTGGAGAACCTCAAAGTTTTTATTTCTTCTCCATGGATATTAATACCTACTCTGAATATATATGGATACCCAAAAAGCAGAACTTCAAATAGTAATAACGGAGCTAAGATATAAATGTTATTTGAAGCATTATTAACTGACGAAATAATAGATTCCATTAATCTAATTTTGGTAATATGATCAAATTCTTAACATAAAAGGTAGGACATGGCCGTAAATAGTGAAGGAAATGAATACAACAGACGGATTTACTGGTCTTTGATATGTTATTTAAATTACTATGAACATTCATATATAGTTTTATATATGATGTCAGTCATGTTTAATAAGAAATATTGAAGTAGCTTACATTATTCATTTAGTTACTTACGATTTTATTTCAGTTGCCATGATAATGGCAATCAGGCCCTCTCCTACATCTATCCTTAGTATGAATTATAGTATTTAGTAATAAGAAAAGTAATAATAATAACAATTGTAATAGTAGTAACAGTAACAACAGGTAATATAATCGTTACAATGTGCTTAGGATTTTGAGTGTACATAATAATTGTTATGATTATAATGACTACAGTAATAATAACAATAATAATAATAATAACAATAATAAATATATGACACTGCAGATAGGCCATTATAATAGACACTGTTTTAAGTAATTTCCTTGTTATATTTTTATTGATTGTGTGTAATAAGACGTGATAGAAATGTATGGCAGCAGTAGAGAAGGATTTAAATCTGGAGAAACTCTTGAAGCGTATGAAGACGAACGAATAGTATATTAATGTAATTATCAGTTGAAGTGGCTGAAGGAAAAGAGAAATAAACAGAACCTTGAGTAATATGGGTAGTGTTGACACTGTGGCAGAAATGCCTGTAATGCTAACAGCTGTACTATTAGCCAAACATGACACTTACCTCTCGTTGTATTCTGCAAATTCTTTCAGGACGTTGTCAGAACACAAACTAGTGTGTCCAACATTGCCTAGAGGGTGCAAGCGTAACGTTAGGATTTTTGAGATGTAGGGACTTTGCTGGAAACTTAAGAAATTCTGAAGAGAAGAAATAAGTTTGATTTAACAAGTTTTTTGTAGCAGACAGACAGTATACTTGAATTCAGTTAGTCCACTAACGACTAAATTAAGAATTTGATCGAAGCCTGAATACAATCGTCTATGTAATATTTTCAGTCTACTAACTACTGAAACTAAGTTAAGCCTGGACCTGTGGCTCACTTCCACTAAAGTTTTAAGATACGCAAGTGAGACTTTAGGTGGGCAGTGTCTCAGCAATTTTATGGCCTTGTACAGATTGCCTCTCCTCATATCGCTCTATTCAGCTTCCTATGACATCTTGACTGGCCATCATGGGGTTATATACGATGCTACCTGATGTCAGACCTGCCCAGGCCATGGGATGTTCGATTACACAGGTCAAAGATGAAAAACTTTTTTGCTGAAAATACCTTATTCTTCTATTTCTTAGGTTGCAAAATCCAAATATGATGCTTAAAAACTGTTTCACCCACCATTTCTTCACATTTTACAGTTAAATTTATTAAATTCAGCGATTTTTTAAAGAATTTAGTAGCTTTTATGTAGTTAAAATAATTTAAACAGGAGGTGTAATGACTGTAGATGACACTGGTAGCACTGCTGAAAAACATTTGCTGGCAAAAAAAAAATCGATTCTACTTTTGTGTTAACAGATGGTGTTTTGTCCACTGTTAACCTAATCTCATTTTCCTGTTGCCTGTACATGTGCTCAGTAAAATGCCAAATCGTGGTTGTAAAAACTATGTTGACAGTTTTTGTTATATTCGTGGTGAATTTGTGATTAGAAAACACCAAAGAAACATTACAGACTTTGTGAAAAAGATTTATCTATCGTACTTTGGATTTAACTTAGTAATCAAGATAAATCTTGGGCCCCGCATAAAGTATGTTATGTGCGTGTTGAAGATCTGAGAACTGGTCCAAAAGGAGAAGAAAGCCTTTAGATTTGCTGTTCCTATGATAAGGACGGAGCCAGGAAATCATTCCGATGGTTGCTACTTTTGCAGTGTTGATATTACTGGTCATAATTCAAAAAACAAGAAGGTAATTACTTCCCCTAACCTTCCATCCGCCATCCGACCAGTAGGGCATGGTGTAGATTTGCCGATTTCTGAACCACCAGAAGATTTAAATTCTATTCCAACAGAGGTATTTTCTGATGTACAATCTGATTTAGATGAACCCGATGATGATGAATTCCACTGTAATACAGAAATCTAGAGCCCAGATAGTTTACTCAGACCGAGCTTAACGATTTAGTTAGGGAACTGGACTTAACGAAAGAAAAAGCTGAATTGCTTTAGATTAAAAGATAAGAACTTATTGGCAATTGGAACCAGCATACACATTTATTTCACTGCATTCATATATCTGTTATCAGTATTTATTTTTCATCAGGAATGATAACACGCACTGGCTTTCCGAGAAGCGGTTATAAGAACATCAATGACTATGAAACCGACGAGGAAGAGACAGCATATGAAAGTTAAATCACCCATTTGGTGAGATGCATCCTAAATGAGAAGAGAATGATGGGCGAAATTGAACAGTCACGTGCTACACTCTTATCTTCTACTAATATTTATGGCCGTGTAACACTTTCACACGATTTTCATTCCTAAACCAAAGAATTATTCCAAAATGAAACTGTCTGCACCTTCTTCTTTAAAATTTGATACACGTTACTTTGAATAATCAATAATTCCGAGAAATACCCAAGTTTTAATTTGAAGCACAGAAAAAATATTTAGGGAACTGACATCATCTCGAATAGAAACTAAATATGGACTTCATAGGCTCTTGTTCTATTAGTAGACTACGAAAATGGATCGTCTAACGCTACGTTACATTTTCAAGTATCCTGCATTGTTTTCGTAGATTTGTGGAACTCTGTTTACAACGTAAAAACAGCTAATATTTAAAATAAAATTTTTGTCCATAGCTTCGTAACAGTTAAATGATTTATTTCATTTCATTGAGTGCACTTAGCGTCCAGAGATATTGGCTGGATCATATTCCATTTATCATGGATCATATTCCTCTGGCTTCATGACTGGTAACAATGGAGTAGGAAAGAACCGCGTATTTATAGACTCCTGTTTAAAGCGGGATTGTGTGAATCTCTAATTATGGCAGAGGGATATTTATTCAATTGTCTAAACTTTCCAAGAATCGGCTATTAGTTCACGATCTGCTTCGAATATGCGAAAGACATAAATCTCTAAAATGCGTATGAATGGTAATAGCATTATTTTATTAGCCCATAATAGCCACTTATCTTATTTTACGACTGAGAATTATAAGAGGAACCAACACTGATATATCGTAAAATCCGTGCGACGGCATTGTCAAAGCCTGGTACTTTCAGATACCACATTGGAACGGGAGTGTCTGTAGCGCGGGCATGCCTACATAGAAGGAGCGCGTCTGGCGATACACTTGACACGGTGGCGGAAGCCACGTCACCCCTCCCAAGGGCGTTATCGCGCTGTCAGGGTGAGGAAACAGGAAGGACGAGCAACTCCCGTGTCACAGCGCAGAGAGCTATCACTGCTGTGCCGGAGGAGAGCCGTGGCCAGGAGTGAGGTAGCGGTTGCACACAACCTTCCCAGGTATCCAAGAGAACCAGTATCTACATTTTACCTTCTATGATTTCGGATTCAGAGTCCTCTCTCTCATATATATATATATATAAACTGAGAATGGTAATGGTATAGTTCTGTTGACCTTTTTTCGATAACATTCAGACGACGTAACTTAGGTGAGTATTTTTTCTGTTACATACTACAGTAAGTTCATGGGATCAGCGAAATATGAGATTCAAATATATATTCCGCAGCTGGTACTGTTTTATCTCTGCAACACTTCAGTATTCACGTTACACCATGTGTCGAGCTAAGGAAATATTTCCGCCACTGAGCCATTTATACAAATATAGGGTAAAGAGAAGAAAAGCTATTTAAGGAACTATATGCGTTACATAATTGTTTATATACATCACAATTGCCTGTGAAATCAAGAATGAGATATGTGAAGGCTGAAAAGAAAACAAATTGCAGGAAAAATTTACAAAGAACATACCTTGAGTAGTTGCTACACACATCGACGAATAATATTGTGACAAAGAACAAAATGTAGTTGACACTTATGAAGTGAGGAGAACTACAGGGGTAGAAAATTTAATGATTGTACCATTTTAAAAGTACGAAATAGTGAAAAACAAATGCAGTTAGTGTAACTGTCTTGAACACACATGTCACAATACAATTCTGACGCTTTTACCATGCAGTGTTGCTTCATAACTTACAGAGTATGTGTACTGCAGAATGTAACAGAAAGGCCTACTTCGAAAATGTTTGGGTTTTATTGAACTGGCCAGGAAATACACTTTATGAAAACGTCCAAACAAAGATTGGCTGCACATATAAAAATATTTAAACATAGCACATAAGTACACAGAAGGAGAATTACCTTGAAAGCAAACTCTAATATAGAAAATTACAGGAAAATATATGACAATGAATAGTATTCCAAAAATTCTTTTCTTACTGATAAAGTGTATGTAAGACCCTTTCACATATATTACAAGATATACGAATAATTACAATATATATTATCTCAATATATATTTATATAAATAAATGTAAGTATAGGCTTTTTCAATCCCTGGTAATAAAATTTTCGTGATGTCATGAGAAAGATCTGTCAGTAGAAGTTGAGTTTAAATAAATACACGACCAATTTATTTTGTCTACCCCTGCAGCTACAGCCAATTGTTCATGGACATCTTTGCTTAGCATCTGGATCATATTAACATAATATAATACGATTACAATCATTTTAAATTAATAGTTTGATTACTGATATCATATGTAACAAACAGGAAGTAGGAGAGAAAGTTGTAGTTTAGCGTACAGTCAACATCAAAAATCATAGCGGACAGGGCGCTAGTTGGCATAAAGAAGGATGCTAGGAGAAATGGTGTACGAGGTAAGCCTGCAGTTTTTTATATCCGAATATACAGATGGCTGTTCGAGTAATCGACGCATGTGGAGTCACGGAGCTTTGAGCGAAATATCTGGGGAGCTAGTGCAGATGAAGTCCCATTTTGGAATATTTCGGTGGGATGGGGGGCGGGGGAGTGTTCCCTATTCCGATATTTACCTTACAGCTAACGGAAACATCCTGCAAACCTGTATCAGACCCGAGAGACGGGAACTATTTCCAATTTATTTCTCGGGAAGTGAGAGCCAGACAAAAAATGAAAGCCAAGAATAAGTGGAAGTGTAATTGTGTTTTAGTACACCGAAGCAAGTCGATGAATTGTTCCACACGTGCTGTATACTTGTGTCGATAATGAATGCAGGCTGGAGTAAAGTGTATTTTCGAATATGAAGGGTGTTTCATAAAAGTATCGCTTCCTCCTATACGAGAGGGGATTGGTCAAAACTATATGACTGGAGATCAAGGTATGGACTACTGAGGGTCCAAAATTCATAGCTTGCGTTTTGTTTTCACATGAGATAGCATTAAAAAACGATGATATTTTAACTGAGCACATTACCTTGTTGTGGGCAGATGGAAATCCTTGAGCAATCATAAGGAGGCATCATGATCGCTTCGGTATGAATATACTGTATGGGGAGGAATGTCTGGCGATGGACTCAATCGACCATGAACTACATCAAACTTACTAACACTTGGGCTCCATCACTTATTTTCTAACGAAGAAATAGCAGCACTATTGATCAGCGTTATCCTTCCAGGAAGACAACGACTGGGGCTTATGATCGACGAGGCCCCAACCCGTTTATTACAGAGTGAGCGACAGTACTTCAACGCAACCTCAAAAGTGGTTCAAATGGTTGTGAGCACTATGGGACTTAACTTCTGAGGACATCAGTCCCCTAGAACGTAGAACTTCTTAAACCTTACTAACCTAAGGACATCACACTGAGCCATGCCCAAGGCAGGATTCGAACCTGCGACCGTAGTGGTCGCGCGGTTGCAGACTGTAAACGCAACCTCTCATGGGCGATGTATTGCTCTTGGATGTCCGATGCCATCGCTTATTCAGACACCAGACTTGGATCCGTTGGATATCTGGCTATGCGGACTTTTGAAGACGATGGTATATGTATATCCCTTCAGTAAACTAATTACGTTACTGGAATGTGTGACCAATGCATGTCATGCAATTCAAATGGAGCCAGGTGTATTTGAAAGAGCGCGTATTTCACTGGAAGGAAAGGCTGAATTATGTGTGAGATGCTCGTAACCACATGCAGCACTATCTGAAGTGTCTGTTTTTACGTAACACACAGACCTGACTGAGTGGATGGATTGTCACATAAATAAACCTCTTCTACTTGTTCAAAATAACAAACTTCGCTTTTATTTCTGTAATTTTGACCAATACTAAATATTGAACGGGTATGTGACCCATTTTTTAAGCATTTTGTGAACAATATGGTGTAGAGATGCGTCTACATTTGTAATATTTTAACTGCTGTACCGCCTGGGATTACTCTGCATGGTATGCGGCTACCCAGTAACATATTTGTTGTTATTATTGGATTCACAACAACTGAGAGTCCGAAAGATTTATGAAGCAAATATTTGCTTCCCATGGCAGTGAGATTATGTGGAACCACACCAGCAGAAATATTTATAGTTTTTCTTGATTTGTCAGCCGACAGGGGTGGCAGAGCGGTTCTAGGCGCTACAGTCTGGAACCGCGATACCGCTACGGTCGCAGGTTCGAATCCTGCCTCTGACATTTGTGTGTGTGATATCCTTAGGTTAGTTAGGTTTAAGTAGTTCTAAGTTCTAGGGGACTGATGAACTCAGAAGTTAAGTCTCATAGTGCCCAGAGCCATTTGAACCATTTTGATTTCTCAGGTACTGTTCTGCAGGCTTCTGTCAGTGGAAAAATGCAGATGAGATCGTAAAGCTGGTCGCTGGTGACCACGTCACTAATACCAGTGTCTTCAAGCAAGGAGCTCCCACAAATACAATTGTCCTCAGGCAAACAGGATGCTGGCCCTCGTTCTCACGAACTGTTTCTGGATAAACGTTAAACTATAAAACCAAAATACATTTATAGAAATACAAGCGTGATCTTTTTTATAACTGGGTATGATCCACATGGTCTCTGTCCCTAAAATACAGGTGAAAATATATTCCACTATTACTCTGTGTATCAAATTATGTGGTACTGCATGTCACGCAAATGGTGATATTTGGAACAGCCTAGGGGTATACGAAAGCAAGCGAAAACGGTAGATAAATGTTTGTCATAATTCATTTATTACTGTTACTTGATGAACAATGGTCATTACCGTCCATAGAAAGATAAAAAAAAGCAAATTGGTAGAAATATCGGGAACTGTACAAGACAAAAAGCGTACTGTACAGTGAACAAATGGGTGCATCAAGCGAAAGATTAACTGGAGTAGGTAATTCATATAGTCTGCGACAGTCGTAGGGCAAGTTTAGTTATGTTGTTTCATCGCAGAAAGGTCAGTCCACTTTACGAGGCTTATGTATCTGAATGGCACGTCACTAATAACTGATATATTCGTCTTTTCATGTCACTTCAGCTACCAAACAGCTGAAGTGACATAAAAAGACGAATATCAGTTTCTTTCACACTATCTTGCGCTGTTCGCAGTATTAAAGGACTCCCTTGAATACATACATAAACGTCTGAAGTGTGGCGGATTGGTGATATCTAATTATCATCTTCATGGTTGCAACGTATAACGGCTATTAACGAATTGGCGTGAAATAGTCACTGTTGTATTTCATAATTAGTGTTACTTTCTATAATACTGTCCCGGTTTTACCAGAAGATTAATGGAAGCAGGAAACATCTTTCTGCTTTTAGATGGTATTGGGGCACCATGAGCTCGGCATTACACCTGTTACATTTCTGTAGATATTAAAATGAAATTATGGTGTTACTTTCTTCTCTTATTTATTGCCTAACAGATGTGTTTTTAAAGTTAGAACTTGTTTAGCTTAATAACAACAATTTTCTCCTGATCTCCTCCCCATCATCCCACTTATCCTTCAATTGTGAGCCTAATCCTGCATTAAGAAACTTAGATCCTGAGCGAATATAAATGACATCTAGTTAATGTTTGCTACAGAGAGCTGCAAACATTAAGTGCATAAAGGACACAAAAGTGAAATTTGGAAGGACAATAAGATTTCAGGGAGAAGAATAATTCTTAGAACTCTTGAAGTTTACCTTCGACACCGTAGTTCCATCGGATTTACTAAAGGACTTTGAAAGTCACTTTAACTGAATAGATGCTATCTTGAAACTGTGTCATGAGATAAATATCAGTAGTAGTAATTGCACTTCGAAAGTCACTTTAACCAAGCAGATACTATCTTGAAACTATGTCATGAGATAAATATCAGCTGCAGTTAATTAAGAGTAATAGACTGGCTTCAAATCAATTCAGATGATGCTGAGGGAGTTAGGTTGAAAATGAGACACTATGGTATTCGATTGCTGTTTAAGGAGTAAAGTAACTTACGATGATCGAAATAGAGAGGATAGAAAATCCAGCATAAACACAGAATGTAAAATGTTTTTGAATAAAATTCAGTAGTTACTTAAAATATATTTTTATTATGCTTTGCGGGTTTCGACAAATTAATTTGTCATCTTCAGAAGCCTACATGGTTAAGGATATTATAAATTTTCAGACCAAGCTGTACATTTATGTAAGTATGACAGGCATATTACACAAACTTATTTAGTATTGGTTTAGTAGATGTTATTAGCCTATTACCTCCAACTTATTTTTTGGAGAAATTACAGAGCTTCCTATAAGTATATTATACACTGATGTCAAGTAAGATCAATAAATCCTTAATTTTTTAAAGTACTCAGATGAACAGAATTGTCTGAGTTATAAATAGATCACTGGGATACACAATGTATATACAAACATTTAAATTTTGGTACTGCTTCTGAATATTCACTTTGAGAAGTAAATTGTTACAGCTTCCTTATTTGTGTACATTAAACAAAATTACATATACTCATTATATTATTCATTGTTATTTTTATTTTACAATTATCTTTCAGTTTGTTCCATCTTAATTTGTGTGGTTAGGTTCAAGCAGTTGTGACAAACGGTAATGTTACATTTCTTACAAGATATCAGTGGTCTGCTTTTGCAACTAGCAAACTGTCGTCTTTGCGAATTATGTCCCTTCCATAGTATCTCACTTCATGAAATGCTCATCTTGGTGTTGATATGGGGTGTCCCACTATGCGACTGGTAGACAGATACTCCAATGAATCCAGAGATCTTTCTGCATGTACCATGCACTACATGATCCAGCTGTTTACAGCAGGCTCATCGAGTATTCATATAAAGCGAACCAAATACCACTTCTTGCTGAGTAAAGAATTGCCATTCGTCCCAACAAGCCGATCATAATGGCCTAGTCCTCCCCTATTTATATTGTAACTCTTTACAAGCTGTGCTTGTTGAATGTTGGTTTCCTGCTTAGCTATTCTATTCCACCTACTCGCAGAAATGAGTGTCTTCACAACATCAAACTCATAGCCTATACAGAAGCATTTATTATCGTTCCATTTTCAGGATTTCACCACTTGAATCAAAGGCTAAGTCATAAGTGCCACGAGACAGTTATGTTTCCTCGCACTGTACTGTTGCTCTAGATCAGGCTCATCGAAGAATTGCGCCCGGCGGGCGTGCCCGCCCCCCGCGGGCGCAAGGCAGTGTAGTTCAGCGCCATGTCCGCGACCGTGTGTCGCTAGTGTCGGCGTAGGAGCGAGAGAGACAGCTGCGGAGCGAGTGAGACAGAACAGCACTGCTCTGCCTTGGACTGTCCCGTTGTCAGGTCAAACGTAAACAAAGTAACATAGGAAGTGAAACTCTGTAAAAGTGGTCCATGAGCGGTAAAACAAGCAAACCATTTACTGTTTGGGTAAAAACTAGTGTTCGTGTGTCAGAATTATTACGTAAAGCTTTAGAAAACAATATCCAAAACACGAATGGAAGAAATACTTAGTAGCATTCTGACCCATAGGTTGATTCTACTAGTACTGCACATACACGCTCGTCATACGTACAATAGGCGTCTTCTGAAAAGTATATCAGTTTCTTAAATGAACTAGAGTCATAAATAGTCTAAGTTAGAAATAATTTTACGTAAGGGATTTAGAGTCTCATTCTCACTGTTAGTAGTAACAAATAAATATATTTTGTTGTACTTCGTGCTACAGCTTTTTGTATCCCTTTACAGAGTTTAGAAATCGGATGCTTAGTTTGCTGTTTTGTACGTAATAATTTTAACTGACCAAGTGTGAAAACTTATTACAAATAGAATTAACGTTATAAAGCTCTTTAATTTCTACAGTCAACATTGTTAAAGAAGACAATTAACATTTTATATGTTATTCTTTCTCGAGGAAACGATTTTGTCTAGGTTTGGTACAATATTTTGTGAGACTATTAACCTCACAAAATTAGTTAAGTGTAATGAACGGTCCTTAGTTATAGCAAGCTTTAGGATCCAAACATTGAGAGAACTTTGGCCACGTGCTTGCGCGAAAGAGGATATTTCTCTCGTGGAAGACAGCTGTAAAGGTCGTCCAGAGTTTTGCACATAGGAAAGCGGTCCTTCAGGCGGAGATGACGCTGCAGGCCAATCAGCTCTAGTTGAAGCACTTGTGAGACGTCCTCTGCCGGAAGGGAAAAAGGGGAGAACAAACATATCTAAGGCCGTTTGAAGCTCACTTGTCTCCAAAAATCTGTTTTCAAACTGTTCTTGTAATTCGCAAGTGACTTGAACATAATCTGAGCTAGAGGTAAGATTAATATCTCATTTTATAGAGGAAGATCTGTAGTATTTTATTTCACAATAAACTGAAAACCCAAAAATTTCATCGTTTTTGGGTTCCGGGTTCCCTTAAATAGATACATTTTCGTTTATTTTTAGTGGTTTTGTTTGATATGGTTTTAAGCCTCGCTACAATGAAATTGTGTTCACTAATCTCTGTATCCGTCATGATGCTCTGTATTATTTGTGACTAAGAGGTCAAGATTTACAATGCGTGTGGGCTCATGAATTAATTGTTCAAAGTAATTCTCAGAGATAGCATTTAGTGCAATTTCGGAAGATGTTTTCTGTCCTCCACCGGCTTTGAACATGTATTTTCGCCAACAGATCAAGGGTAGATTGAAGTCTCCACCAATTATAATTCTATGAGTGGGGTACTTATTTGTAATGAGATTCAAGTTTTTCTTTGAAGCGTTCAGCAATTATATCATCTGAGTCGGGCGGTCGGTAGAAGAAGCCAATTATTATTTTAGTACGGCTGTTGAGTATAACCTCTACCCATAGTAATTCGCAGGAACTCTCTATTACAAATTCACTACAAGAAA
Organism: Schistocerca cancellata; assembly: GCF_023864275.1. Taxonomy (NCBI): domain Eukaryota; kingdom Metazoa; phylum Arthropoda; class Insecta; order Orthoptera; family Acrididae; genus Schistocerca; species Schistocerca cancellata. Next base: position 13,963,255 of record NC_064633.1, read on the forward strand.
AACTACTACCAGCAGACACAAACAGACCACCACCTACTTTTTTAATCTTAATAATCTCGCATATGACTGTGAATCGTATCGCAACCTCACTACATCACGATTACAGTGACTGTTTATATGAATCGAGAACCGACGATACACAAATCTGAGCGTTCATTGACGAACGTGAGACAGTGAAACCCATCATGAATCTGAACTACAAACTCTTGCTCGTCCTAATACGTCGTGGCTGTAAACGCCGCTCACCATAATAGGCGATGTAGTACGAGCAGCCCGCATCTCGTGGTCGTGCGGTAGCGTTCTCGCTTCCCACGCCCGGGTTCCCGGGTTCGATTCCCGGCAGGGTCAGGGATTTTCTCTGCCTCGTGATGGCTGGGTGTTGTGTTCTGTCCTTAGCTTAGTTAGGTTTAAGTAGTTCTAAGTTCTAGGGGACTGATGACCATAGATGTTAAGTCCCATAGTGCTCAGAGCCATTTGAACCATTTAGTACGAGCAGAACGGAGACACCGCGCCTCGCTACCATGAAGATAAGCGCAACGATCGGCAAGCTGGAAACTCGAACACTGGACCCCAGATCACTCTGCCAATTGAGAGAACAGCCAGCAGAGCGTCGATCTGCTCAGTAAGTCTGTTCTCTATGAGCGTCATCATTTTAACGTTTCTCCTTTGGTACTTGAGCACCTAAGCCCATACCTCACGAGATAACGCATAAATAATATTTTGTTTATACTGGTTCACAGCCACTGCAAATTTCCTTAGAACATTCGTTTTAGTAAGATGTGTTTACAGGTAACGCTTACAACAGTCGTTTTATTGTGAGGGAGAAAGTCGGAAAATTCCCGAGGAGGCGAAATAAGCTACTATTTAAAATTATGAAATGAAGAGTTTATTACAAAAATAGAAACAGCCGACAGAGGACAATGAGTTTTCTCAAGATATCTGCAGCGTCTGTTGTCCGATGTATGCAAAAGACCATTGATTCATCACCTAGCGAATTTCTGCCTTACATGCTACCATGAATATCAGCGCTACGATCGGTCTGCTGGGGACTCGAACGCTGGACCCCAGATCACTCCGCCAGTTGAGAGCACAGCAAGCAGCGAATTTTTGCGTTACATGTTCAAGAATCAAAGTACGAAAACGTGTTTAGGTTTGTGAGACGCACTGTGACCAAAAGACCCACCTGATCTCTTGACAAGTCCATGCAGAATCTGCAACTGACAACCTTTCTCAAGTTCCATTGAGAGTCTTATATTTGGTTGGTGTGGTTAAGATGTTCCAGGAACTCAATTAGCCTCTCCCAGGCATTGCGTCACATCACCAAATTATCATCCTCATAAGTGTAGAGGCGTATGGGATTGTATCTAGCGGTCTCTAATACCTACTCCCGAACAGACTGTCAACCACTGTCACATTTTCTCTCTGCTCGTAATATTTGTCCCCATACAGAAAATCTGTTGAAGTCAGTATATGCCGAAACATAGTGAAATTAATCCACAATCAGTTCCTGAGAGTCTTCCAGCGATGCCTTGCAATAAGCGGACTGCTGGGAAATGTGAAATGTCTACGCAATATTCCAGGCAGCAGCGGCAACACTCCACGTACATAAGTACTGACACACCAGTCATGTGCAACGATCTCCGTACAGTGATCCAGAAGCACCACGACATGAAAAGAAAGCTATTCGTTCTTAAACATATCGGACCGACAACTGAAAGGTTATCGCGAACAGGCTCACCGGACCGAAGACGGTACGTCCCAGGACGTTTCTAGTGGGGACAGACCGCATATGGAACGCACAGAACCGGTCATGGAAGGGGAAAGTCGGTAGATATAAATAATGCACGTGTTCCACTCGACTAAGGTAGCTCCTGATGATGACGTGTCACTTTGTCCGAAGATGGTCCACGAACGACTCTGATATCCAGCAGAACCCCAACACCTCAACGTGTCATGTCGTTCTGTAATCTAATTCCTTCACCAGCGCCTGCCTTAGCTCGGCCACAGTATAAGGTCTTCCTCATACTGTTGTTCATGTTACAACCTCTTTTCAGTATACTATCCATTCCATTCGGTTACTGTTCCATTGCCCTCTCAAAAGAATTACAATGTTATCGTCGAACGTTCGTTACAGTAATATTCATAAATTGATGTCGAATAATTCTAGCTCTCTGAAGGAACTTACAGATCTTTCACATTCTCACGTCGCATGTATGCTCATCGAGCTTGGGAAATAAGTGAAATACGGAGACACCAGATATCTAGAACTTCTCTAAATGAGCATGGCGCTACTGTAATCAACAGAAGTGCCTTTCCTTTATAGAACGAGGTATGACTGTAGAGCAAGCTTTACAAATGGTCATGAAAGCACCAAGTGTGGCTGCCGTTTGCTATTCACGAGTACCAATAAAGGATGATAGCAACTGCTGTCGGAGGAAGAATTCATTCACTCTGACGCTATTAGAAAACCAAGAAAATTTTATTTGGGAATCCCGACGAATCAGGTTATTGGGAGACGAATCGGTTTTGTTTCTTTAATAGAAGCTTTAATTCTATGGATAACTTTCTAACATTTATTGTAGCCTAGAACAGGTCACAGATGTTGTTTTACAACCTTACTGTCTACGTAGATTGGTACCTGTTCGTTGTTTACAACTGTCATCAAACGTTTATCTGATTACTACAATAAAGAGAGTCCTAAGGAATAAAGAACAGAAAAACGAAAGAAAAGAAGAAATAATGTAAAAAGAAAACAAATTCTAATATGCCAGCGAAACAGGAATATGTAAAATGCTTCAGTAACTGATTTAAAAACTTAATAACAGAAACGATTTGATTCGGCTCTTACCTCGAAAAATTCCTATGAATCTATGCGCAGAGTGTGAAAGCAACCACAACTATGCAGAAATCACAATGTAATAGACATCCGGTTTTGTTCCCTTTTATTGTCGACTCCTTAATGTGGCCCTTCACAACTTCCTGCCCTGTGACTCAGAGGTATCTGCACAAAATTCCTCAATTATTCGTTCTAAGTAATACCATCACTCTCTAACTCATCATCTATGTTTTTCAAGGCACTGTCTAGTACCATAGACATTATTATCTTCTATTTTAACATATGCCAAATCTTTGTGTTTCTTTCCTGTGGTAACGATTTTTATTCGTTACCTGAATCATTTTGTGTAGAATCCTCTGTAACAACGCACCTCAAACATTTTAACTGTGCGCCTTTCAGGTTTACTAATAGACGATAGTTCACTATCATAGTATGAAGTGCTCAAGACGTTCATTTACTCATATTTATTTCCCAGTTCAAGGTTTACGTTTGATACTGGTAGACATGTCATAGTAAGTAATGCTCTCCTCCTCAGTGCGTGCTGTCTTGGTCGATCATGCGTTACTTTGTTTCCGCCATTTCAAATACAGCGTTGTCTCAAATTATAATATTAATGTTGTCATTAATTTCATTTTCACAATCCTCAGTTTTCTTTTCATATTTCTTTGTTCACCTCTGAACCCATATTCTGTGCACAGTAGAATGGAAATCTTCCTTATTTTCACAGAAGAAAGCGAAAAACAATTAACAGAAGTAATGTGATATGTGCTAGTAGTTTTAATTAATTATTTATGCTTGTCTTGTTGTTGTGGTCTTCGACCTGAGTAGAGATTTGATGCAGATCTTCAAGCTTTTCTGTTCTATGTATACCAGACATCTCCATCTCTGCATCACTATTGCTGTCTCCATCATATTAATCTGCTTAGTTTAACCAAGCCTTGCACCCCCACACCCCATCCCCTGAACAATCTTCATTCATCACAAATTCCTCCATTACCAAACTGTCATTTACAGTACTCTAAATTGTCAATTTCTGTTTGCAATAATCACATACAACATGTACATTTGTGGACATATCATTGCAATCTGTTTCTATGGAGGAGTTAATCCATTATTTACCACTGACATATTTTTAGACCTTATTGTTTTTCATTTTTTACTAATAATATGGTAATTTTCATTAAATTCCAATTATTATTTTACAAACACATATTATTGGTAGTAACTTTTGCAATTTTTTATTAGTGAACATACAAATAATTGGATTTTCTTATACTTAGAAATGAGACCACAGCTGCCGAAAATGTAACACTTTACTTTTAATATCCTCTCTATGTCTGTTGACACTGGTTGTGCAGGAAGAGGTTCTTACAATAATACTGCAAATAGATAATTTCTCATCATTGGTATACACTGATATTTAGCAAGTGTAAATACAAACGACCTATTTTTAGAACATTGGGAGGAAGCAATATCGTCTGCTGTGAAAACTGTAATAAAATCAACGCAATAATAGCATTGAGTTCTGGTAGTGGACCTTGGTGTCGGATTTAGAATAGTGCTAAAAATGCTTCAGTGTACTGAAAATCTTCATGGTCGTACTATATACTTCGACGACTATTTTACCAGTCGAGAAGTCTTGCTGCTGCTTCAAAACATAGAATCTAGAGCAGGTTCGTCCAAACTGCGCCCCCGGGGCGCCAGCGCCCGCGATCGCCCGCGGCCAGCGCCCCGGGGGAATTATTATGTTGTCTCATTGGCCGAGCCGAGTCGCTTAGCTGGCCGTGCGGGCCGCCCGCCACGCCTCGCCATACCCCTGTACGCGCCAGCAGCAGTCAAAAACGACACAAAGCCGTTAGGCAACAGACGGAAGATTCAAATGGTTCAGATGGCTCTGAGCACTATGGGACGTAACATCTGTGGTCATCAGTCCCCTAGAACTTAGAACTACTTAAACCTAACTAACCTAAGGACATCACACACATTCATGCTCGACAACAGACGTAAGGCTACAGTGTATCGAGATGGTCAACAGCAGCAGAGGAAAGGAAAGAGGAGCGGCGCGTCCGCACTATTTAAACCAGAGTGGGAAATTAATTTCCTTTGTACTGCTGTCGAAAATCATGCCAAATGTTTAGTATATCATCGGAATCTCATTATTTAAAAAAGTACTCGATTGAACTGCACTTTAATACCTATCACAAAAATCAGTTCGAAAATTTGTCGCAAGAGGAACGCCAGTCAAAGCTTGAAGAACTGAAAGAAATTTCAAGCAGCATAACAGTAAAGTAAGTGTTTCCTATCGTATGACTCTTAATTATTTATAAAGATGATAAATAAAACTATATTTTATAATCTGTCACTTATCAATGTGCCAGTTATCGAATATCAGATTGTCAACAACAAGGAACATTTCTTTTCAGTTAACATTTATTTTTGGGTTGCATTAAATCGCGTCGCACAGACGTAAGAAAAAGTTTCAGGTGCGTTATTTTTTGCCACTTTCTGAGAAGCCGTCACAAACGCTCTCTCGGACAGCAAAGTGTCATTAAGAGTCATTCTTAGTGTTTGTATATTTGTGTTTTTATAGATGGGAAAACATATGTTATAGTTTTATATATGTTTTAAATTAATTAAAACGTAAATATTCCGGTCTTTCTAAAGACTTTATATTATGTTGGCAACACGATTTGATGGGCAATTGTTTTGTCCGCATATTGTAGTCTTTGGATACTGTTGTTTACATTGAGCATTTAGTGGTTATTGCACGATTTGTGTTGTATTTCTATTGCGTAATAGGAACTTATCAAATATGGCGCGATTTAGTAACAGAGTTTACAAGAGGAAGAAGCCTCCTCCGAGGTACACCAGTGGAACTGTGACAATTTCTCCGACCGTGGGAAATGATTCTGAAAATAGTGAGGTTATTCATGAAGTGAAATCTACTCCCGTCTCTAGCACAAGCAAGAAGTAGCATGGATCAACTGAAAAATACTGCAGTTTATTGGAGAAGTGTAGTGAGGATAACGTGAACGAAATAATTAACATTTCATTGCTCTCGAAGGTGACTGAGAGTACAGTACTGTGTAAGGAATGTTGCAAATTGCGTATGTCAGGAAATGTCAAGCGAGACATAGGACTTGAAGCAGAAATCTGTCTCCATTGTACTAGCTGTCATTACAGTGTTTCATTTTGGAACTCAGAATATGTCGAAATAGGCCAAGATGAAATTGATAGTGAGAAAAGCAAGTACTACGGTGTAAATATTAGATGTGTTTATGCTCTAACGTCAATCGGTAAGCGATACTTTGCTGGTCAAATGTTTTGTGGTGTAATGAATCTCCCACCACCGCCATCGAAATTCTCAAAATGTAAGTCGGTTGCTGGATCCTGTGTTGAAGATATTGCCCAAGAATCCATGAAAGAAGCAGTGGAGGAGGCTGTGGTGGTGAATGAAGAAGTTCCAGATGTTCAGAATCCTCGGCACCTGACTGTCGCAGTAAATGTTACGTGCCAGAAGCTCGGGCACTCTTCACATAAAGTAATAGCGGCAACAAGTGCGGATACTACAAAATTTATAGATATTGTAATTAAATCCAAGCACTGTAGGTGTCCTAAAAGAGTAAAGGATGAGCATGCAGAAAACTGCCGAAGGAATTACAGTGGGTCTAGTGGGACCACGGAAGTTTCCGGTGTGATAGGCATTTTCTGTCTCTCTCTTCTGTGGTACAAGGTCAGATACCTACAGTTCCTGGGTGATGGTGATTCTAAGTCTTCTGGTGCCGTATCTGAGCTGAAACCTTATGTAAATGATGTTACCATTACTAAACAGGAATGCATAGGTCACGTATGGGAACAAGGCTGCGTCGACTGAAGACCACAATGAAAGGCCAAGTACTCAGTGATGGAAAATATTTGGGTGGAGCTAAAAGATTGACAGATGAAGTAATCAACAGATTGCAGAGAGACTGTGGACTGACAATAAGGCAAAATACTCAAAGTGCTGATGCAATGGAAAAGGCTGTAATGGCACTTTACTACCACACCTTATCGACTGACGAGGAACCACTAATGGATTATGCCCACAGGGACCCAATTCCTGGTGCAAGTACAACAAATATCAGGGATGTGAACGTGTATACAAGCATCATCACAGTCTACCAGGAACTGTCATGAAGGCTATAAAATCAGTTTTCATAGGTCTTTCTGCAACTGAACTTTTGAAGAAATGTCTCCATGGACGTACACAAAATCAAAATGAGAGTGTGAATAATGCAATTTGGACCAGAATCCCAAAAAATGTGTTTGTGGAAATTCATACTCTTCATTTTGGAGTATATGACGCCTTTGCTACGTACAACAAAGGTAACATTATAAAGTGCAATGTGCTGCAGAAGTTGGATGTGATGCCCGGAAAGTACATGGCGACTGCAATGATGTCGATAGACAATGAGAGGAAACGGGATGCTGAAAGGAAAGAAAAGGAGTGTGAGAGGCAAGCCAGACAAAGTATGAAAGGAGTGAAATGAAGGCTAAGTGGGGAGATGTCTAGTGACAGTGGAAACCCCGCTTACGGTGCTGGACTCCACTAAAATGTTAGTGAAACTTTGAAACTCGTTTTCCACAAGTTCACTTTTTTGTCATATAAGGAACATTTTCTGCTAAACTATTAGAGATAAAGACTTAAAATTTTCAAGGAATGTAAACAGTGCCAATATACACGTTGAATCATAATCTGTTTGTGATACATCATTGATAACAGATTTTATTTCAAAGATACTATTCCAAAAATTGTGTCAATTATTTTCAGTAACAAAATAAATAATATCTTTCCAAAAAACACCAATAAATTAAAATCCATGTGGTACATGGTATTAAATATATGCAATATTATACTGTAAAAGTTTCATCATTCTGGTGTTAATAGTTCATAAGAAAATGTTCCTTACATTTAACATTGGAGGTATAGGACGTTCCGAGCCCCTTAAAACAGCAGATAAAAATTCGCTGATGCCTTCCTAAGAGAGAGTCTCCATTCCTTCTAAGCTAATTATGTAATTGTAGACCAGATATGGCTCAAGCTCAAAGATACAGTGTCGGCAGCAATAGATAAATTCATAAGGCCTAAGTTAATAAGAGACGGGATTGGTCCACCATGGTACACAAAACACGTCAGAACACTGTTCCAGAAGCAACGAAAAAAAGCACGCCAAATTCAGAAGTACGCAAAATCCTCAGAACTGGCTAAGTTTCACGGAAGCTCGAAATTTAGTGCGGACGTCAATTCGAGATGCTTTTAATAGTTTCCACAATGAAACATTGTCTGAAAATATGGTAGAAAACCCAAACAGATTCTCGTCCTATGTAAACTACACCAGTTACAAAAAACAGTCAATACCGTCACTGCGCGATAGCGATGGAAGTGTTACCGATGATGGTGTCACTAAAGGGGAGTTACTAAATACAGTTCTCCGTAATTCCTTCATGAAAGAAGACGAAGTAAATATTCCAGAATTCGAAACCAGAACAGCTGTTGGCATGAATGACATAAAAGTAGGTATCTTAGGTGTTGCGAAACAAATCACTTAAGCAAGGCAAGTTTTCCGGTGCAGATGGTATAACAATCAGGTTCCTTTCAGAGTATGCAGACACAATAGCGCATTTCTTAGCAATCGTATACAACCGCTCACTTGACGAAAGGTCTGTTCCTAAAGAGTGGAAAGTAGCACGGGTCCACACCAATATTCAGGAAAGGAAATAGGAGTAACCCATTTAAATACAGTCCCATATTACCGACCTCAATTTGCAGTAGGATTTTGGAGCATATACTGTACTCGAACATTATGAATTACCTTAAAGAAAATGACTTATTGATACACAACCAACACAGATTCAGAAAATATATTTCTTGTGCAACACAGCTAGATCTTTATTACCATTAGGTAATTAGTACTGTCGACACGGGATCTCAGATCGATTCCATATTCCTAGATTTCCAGGAGGCTTTTGATGCCGTTCATCACAAGCGACAATTAATCAAATTGAGTGCGTATGGAGTATCGTCGCAGTTGTGTGACTGGATTCGTGATTTACTCTCAGAAAGGTCACAGTTCGTAGTGATAGACGGTAAATCATCGAGTAGAACAGAAGTCATATCTGGCGTTCCGCTAAGTAGTGTCATAGGCCCTCTGCTGTTCCTGATTTACATAAATGTAGCGAAATGCAAGAAGATCTGCAGCGGATAGGCACTTGGTGCAGTGAGTGGCAACTGACCCTTAACATAGACAAATGTAACGTATTGCGAATACATAGAAAGAAGGATCCTTTATTGTATGATTATATGATAGCGGAACAAACACTGATAGCAGTTACTTCTGTAAAATATCTGGGACTATGCGTGCGGAACGATTTGAAGTGGAATGATCATATAAAATTAGTTGTTGGTAAGGCGGGTACCAGGTTGGGATTCATTGGGAGAGTCCTTAGAAAATGTAGTCCATCAACAAAGGAGGTGGCTTACAAAACACTCGTTCGACCTATACTTGAGTATTGCTCATCAGTTTGGGATCCGTACCAGATCGGGTTGACGGAGGAGATAGAGAAGATCCAAAGAAGAGCGGCGCGTTTCGTCACAGGGTTATTTGGTAACCGTGATAGCGTTACGGAGATGTTTAACAAACTCAAGTGGCAGACTCTGCAAGAGAGGCGCTCTGCATTGCGGTGTAGCTTGCTCGCCAGGTTTCGAGAGGGTGCGTTTCTGGATGAGGTATCGAGTATATTGCTTCCCCCTACTTATACCTCCCGAGGAGATCACGAATGTAAAATTAGAGAGATTAGAGCGCGCACAGAGGCTTTCAGACAGTCGTTCTTCCCGCGAACCATAAGCGACTGGAACAGGAAAGGGAGGTAATGACAGTGGCACGTAAAGTGCCCTCCGCCACACAACTTTGGGTGGCTTGCGGAGTATAAATGTAGATGAAATGATCTAGGTGACACTCTGAGCAGACCCCTTAGATTGTTTGCAGATGACGCTGTAATTTACCGTCTAGTAAAATCGTCAGACGATCAATTCCAATTACAAAATTATCTAGAGAGAATTTCTGTATGGTGCAAAAAGTGGAGATTGGCACTAAACGAAGAAAAGTGTGAGGTCATCAACATGGGTACTAAAAGAAATCCGATAAATTTTGGGTATACGATAAATCGCAGAAATCTAAGGGCTGTCAATTCGACCAAATACCTAGGAATTACAACTACGCGCAACTTAAATTGGAAAGACCAGATAGATAATATTGTGGGTAAGGCGAAACAATGACTGCGCTTTGTTGGCAATACGCTTAGAAGTTGCGACAGCCTACATTACACTTGTCCGTCCTCTGCTGGATTATTGCTGCGCGGTAGGGATCCTTACGCGGTAGGATTGACGGAAGACATCGAAAAAGTGCAAAGAAGGGCAGCTCGTTCCGTGTTAGCGCGCAATAGGGGTGAGAGTGTCACTAATATGATACGTAAGTTGGGGTGGCAGTCACTGAAACAAAGGCGGTTTTCGTTGCGGCGAGATATATTTACGAAATTTCAATCACAAACTTTCTCTTCCGAATGAGAAAATATTTTGTTGATACCCACCTACGTAGGGCGAAATGATCATCATAATAAAACTAGAGAAATCAGAGCTCAACGGAAAGATTTAGGTGTTCCTTATTCCCAAGCGCCATTCGAGAGAGGAATGGCAGAGAAGTAGTATGAAAATGGTTCGATGAAACCTCTGCCAGGCATTTAAGTGTGAATTGCAGAGTATCCATGTAGATGTAGATGTGGATGAAGCAACTCAATACCGTGCCGTAATTTGGGCAACTGATAATCTTATTTTTGCAGCAGTTATCAGAAATTCTGCCACTGTAACGTTAGTAGTGTCACAATAGTAGTGAATTCTTCATTGCCCCAGATGTTTTTCGTAATACATCTACATCTACATACATACTCCGCAATCCACCATACGGTGTGTGGCGGAGGGTACCTCGTACCACAACTAGCATCTTGTCTCCCTGTTCCACTCCCAAACAGAACGCGGGAAAAATGACTGCCTATATGCCTCTGTACGAGCCCTAAACTCTCTTATCTTATCTTTGTGGTCTTTCCGCATTTTATCATTTATGTAGATAGAAAACAACAGCGGACCTGCTACACTTCCCTGGGGCACTCCAGATGATACCCTCACCTCCGATGAACACTCACCATCGAGGACAACGTACTGGGTTCTATTACTTAAGAAGTCTTCGAGCCACTCACATATTTGGGAAACAATCCCATATGCTCGTACCTTAGTTAGGAGTCTGCAGTGGGGCACCGAGTCAAACGCTTTCCGGAAGTCAAGGAATATGGCATCCGTCTGATACCCTTCATCCATGGTTCGCAAGATATCATGTGAAAAAAGGGCGAGTTGCGTTTCAGAGGAGCGATGTTTTCTAAAGCCGTGCTGATGCATGGACAGCAACTTCTCTGTCTCAAGAAAATTCATTATATACTAACTGAGAATATGTTCGAGAATCCTGCAACAAACCGATGTTAAGGATATTGGTCTGTGATTTTGAGGATCCGCCCTTCTACCCTCCTTATATACAGGCGTCACCTGCGCTTTTTTCCAGTCACTCGGGACATTACGTTGGGCAAGGGATTCGCGATAAATGCAAACTAAGTAAGGAGCCAATGCAGTAGAGTACTCTCTGTAAAACCGAATTGGAATCCCATCAGGACCTAGCGATTTATTTATTTTAAACCCATTCAGCTGCTTCACAACCCCAGGGATGTCTATGTCCTCCATACGGGAATCTGTACGAGACTCAAACAGCGGAATGTTTGTACGATCCTCCTGCGTGAAAGATTTCTCAAATGCTAAATTTAAAATATGAGCTTTCGTTTTGCTGTCTTCCGTGTCCAGGCCAGAGTGATCAGTGAGTGACTGGATGGAAGCCTTCGACCCGCTTACCGATTTTACGTAAGACCAGAATTTCCTTGGGTTTTCAGCAAGATCTTTTGCTAAGGTATGACGGTGTATGTTTCGCGCATCTCTCTTTTTACAGCAGCACGAATCTCTACTAACTTTTGCCTGTCCTCTTTCTCCCGATCTTTCATGTACCGCGAGTGCAACTGTCTGTGCTTCCTGAGCATTCTTCACATTGCGCTGTTAAACCACGGTGGGTCTTTTCCTTCCGTAACCCACGTTTTCAGCAAATACTTTTCCAATGCGTGGTTTACAAATTATTTGCCCATAATTTTAAACACCGCAGAGCGCATTTAAATCTCGAGTTTATTGTCAGAGTTAAGGGGCTCCGGAACGCCTTATACTTGCAATGTTAAAATAACACTTATAAATTACATCTTTCCTCACAAAGTATTTGAGGTAGGAAGTTGAACTTTTTACAGATTATTTCTTGGAATATGGGCTACAACTTAACTCAGGGATTTTACAAAATTTTAGTTCAGTTATTAAAGATGATTTTTTTTCAATTGTAATGAAAATTCACAACATTTTTTGCAATTTTTTATTTATATATTCAAAAATATACAGTTTTTTGGAAAAAGGCTGTGTTAAATTATGCAGAAGGTACTGTGTAACATTTACTGAAAGTTTGAAACAAATATGTTTGGAAGATCCTTAGAAAACATGTAATTAGTATGAGAAAATAAAAGTTTTGGGAATCGAGCGACAAAGATTGGATTAAGTTTTTAGTGCATTCCAGGTCCATAGGATGAATTATCTTCATCCTCTGCAAACTCCTCCTCCAGCTTCCTCTTGTTCCTCCTCCTATTTACTCTTGCTTGTATTTCTAGACTCTTTACAGCCCTGTCTGCAGCCCGAAGGCGTTCCTTGTCTAAAGGAAGCATCGCTCGTACCATGTTAGAACCTATCTGCATTCCCATATTTCTAAATACCTTGCACCTTACAATGTTGCCATCACTGAAAGTCGCAACAGCATCATACACACCAAAGTGAAGTGTTTCTATTCCAACAAATATAGTCTTGGGGATTCTCGACCATATAACACTAATTACACTTTCATTGGGGTTTTGAGTTTTTCCGTGAATACTCTTTTTCAACAGTTCAGGTGCTGCTAAGTCTCTGAAAATAGGTTAGCCACAACACATACTTTATCTCACATCACTAAAATGTACCTGATGAACACGGACGTTAATAATAACACCATTTGACAGCAGTTCAACAGCGCCACAGTGAGTCACGCCCATGTAGAACACATTACAAAAAAAATTTAAAAATAGTTGTAGTCTTCGGAATTGAATAAATTATATATCTATTAAAAGGTAATAGTATGCAGATTCAGAAAACGCAAAAAAGTAAAAATTGAACTTTTCATGATTTTGAGCCTTTCCGGAACCCCTTAGCGTTTTTCAGTGATAAATATTGTGTCAATTCTCACCTCAAGGTTCTTTGAGAAGATAATTGATAGCGTCAGTAAATCAGCGCTGAGTATCAAGGGTGTGCATGTTTCACGAGTAATTCTGATCCAATGAAATTCACTTACACGCACGGAGTTTTGCAAGTGAAATAAGAGACATGGCTTTGCGCAGGAGGCGCCTGCTGGATACATTACCGGCCGCCACCATTTGATTAAACAGCTAATTATCCCTCCTGCGGTCGGCGCGCGCCAGATGAGTAGTGCGGGTTGCCGCATCGCGGTCTCGCGGCGGTTAGGGGCGTGCCGCTTGCCTGGCGCGGTTTAATCTGATGGCGCACGAGCTGACAGCTAGCGCAGCAGTCGGCAATTACTGCAGCGAACGTGCAGACAGCATCTCGTCGTACGGTGCTGATTGAGAGCGGCAGGGGGGACACTGGTGAACGCTTCCATTTTTTTAACTCGGGCCCCACCCGCTGCGCTGATTCGGCGATGCGCAGCCCTGCCACCCAGCGAGGCGTGCAGACCGTATCGTAAAGCTGTCTGCGCGCTCGGCTGCTGCTGCCATGTCGCGTCCCCCGCTATCTCGCCAACTTCGTAATCTGCCGGATGAGAAGTTTCTCCGTGGCCTCTTGTTCTTGGCTTCCTTTATGCCGCAAACGGCAAGTCCTCCGCTGCACGAGGGGATCTGCCAGCTGTTTACAACTGAGATCCTTGCGGGAATAATTCGTTACGCGGCTTTCAGCTAAAATATGCTGCTGCTAATAGGGATGATCCAAGTTAACTGGCGCGGAGCAGAACCAGATATCAGTATAAGACGAAGGAGAGCCTATTTCAGCCCACAGAGAGTGGGTTGATAAACGCATTACCAGAAGCAGAAATGGTTTACCCTCATCATCGTGCAGTCTTAGTGTGACACAGAAACGAATGAAGAATGTAGGTACAAAATCTTTGATTGCCTACCTAGCGATGCAAAGAGTTTAATGGAAAGTAATAATAATAAGTGAAGGATCAAAAATTTATGCCTCTTGTGCCATAAAAGAATTAATAATAACGTATGACAGCAGAATTCGTACAGGTCGTAGTTGAACTGTCCCCAATCAAACACTGCCGTCGAACGTAATTACAATGTGCCATTGCTGAGCCCGGGTATCAGAAGATGTTGAAAAAATTCAGGTTTTCCCCTTCTCGACCCGTTCTTTATAAACCGTTTTAACCTTATCCATGAAGAAAGTGTTTGGGTGAAGAAATCTGGTAACTGAGAAACGGAAATGAAACAATACATCGGCCGGCCGGACAACAAATGGCACGGATGCCAATCAAGGACGTTCTGATGAAGTGGTTCGAGGAGAATGGCGCGTTAGAGTTGACAACGAAACGTGGGTTTTTAAAATCGTGCGTCCAGAAGCTGACCTCTGAATTTTTCGAAACAGGTTTTCGTGCCTGGCTTCAAAAAGGGGATATATGTAAACAAATGCATGGTAGCTATGTCGGAAGGTTAAGGCTATGAGGACAGTTCAGGCTTCGACCTGCACTAATTCCGCTGTTAAATGTTCATAATTTTTTCTTGTGACACACGAGGCCTTACTTCTTCATCCACCCTCAAATGGTTCAAATGGCTGTGAGCACTATGGGACTTAAAATCTGAGGTCATCAGTCCCCTAGAACTTAGAACTACTTAAACCTATCTAACCTAAGGACATCACACACATCAGTGCCCGTGGCAGTATTCGAACCTGCGCACGTAGCGGTCGTGCGGTTACAGACTGAAGCGCCTAGAACCGCTCGGCTACACCATCCGGCGATCCATCCTCGTAATAGTATCAATAATACACTGTAGCACAAAGGCCTGGTGCAAGCCTTTCAATTCTACCGGGGGGAAAGGGTACCACAGCTTGTGCAGTAAAATTTATTTAATTACTAAATATGAATTTGCGAATGTGTTTCGTAACCCACATAAGAATTCCAATAGAAATCAAGATACTTGCAGTAGCGCATCGTTACGCCAGTCTTCACTTCAATGCAAGACAAGACAGTACATTTTTATCTTCCTAATATGTAACTCAACGAGTACCAACTCGCTTTAAACTTGGAGGGGTACCCGAACAGGGTCAAAGAAAAGGAGTTAACGAACAATGATAACCTGAAACGACATTAACTTTTGTTCACAGACAGTCTGTTTGGGTACGAATGTCATTCAGTTGTACTTCTACTTTGCAGACAGCAACGAACAGTAAGGCGCGACATTGTTCATGAATATAAATGTAGGATCTATGAACGGTTGTTCAGAGTATACTTTATGTCAGTAGTTTAACACTGTTACGCATGAAGAAGGTATTGAACAAAAGAGCGATGTTAGTTCACAAAGAATTGCGTTGTGTTTTATACTCAGTGTGTCATGATTTCGTGACGATCGGACAGCAACACAACAAAGAGTATGTAATGTCTCTTGGAGCGATCTCTTCGCGATATTTTAGTAATTTTATAAATTATATTTCTCAGTACATATCTCGAAATATCTCTTCTTATCTTACCGATTCCTCAACTTTAATATACGATGATTATCAATGCAAAGTAGTTTCAAGCCCTATTATTCCTTGGAGCGTCCATTTACTCCACGGAATAGCTTCTCTACTATCTATGTTTTCTCTTATGAAAAAAATGAAGGAGATCTTGCCGATTAGCAGTGAAAGAAGGAAGAGGTATATGTATGTATTGTTGAGCTAGTCGCCATCTTGATGAGATTCTGTATGAGAGGGAATTTAATACATGAACTAAACAAAAGTAAGTGTGTCCGCGTATTATTTAACTGATTATTATTGACAGTGTCTGCTTACTACGCTGTGTTGCAGGGGATCAGTGGGGAACGTCTGATTTACACTGGACGAACCTGCCGTTTTGTATGCTCAATATATCCAGTTTATTACTTCAAATAAATAGGCTAACACGGTCTTACCAGCAGATCTCCGGTCTTCCCCATGTGATCACCGAAAGTTAATAATTATCACAAATGTTTTTAGGAGATCGACTGACAATTTTCGTCGCACCAAGACTTCGAAATTGCTTCACTGCCTTATGGAATTTAAGTTAAGCTCAATTTAATCAGGATAGAACAGTATTGAACTGTGTGAATGTGATAAGCCTGCTTTGTGAATGAAAATTCCCTTAATATACGCATGTTTTCTACTATCCTGATCAGTGAAACTAAATCAGGCCGGTGAGAGAGAGGTTTTCAAATTTTAGATCCCGCAAAAATATTAAAAGTACAGCAGACGTCTTTGTATTTATGGCTTTACACTCATGTTCAGAAGAAAAACAGAACTCCTGAATGACTAGACATAGGACGTTCATATTCACAGGACATGTTCATTTGTATGTTCTCCAGAAATGCATTTGAACCATGCCAGTCCGCGGTTTCCGCGTCAACGATGCCGCGTAAAAACACCACTTACCGGCAAAATGTGTCTGCGGCTCTGGTTGTGGCTACAAACCGAAGGTGACGGATCAGTGTGTCTTGAGCAGACGTGCAGGGTGTCTCCCACTCGTAAACGCGAACCGTACCGTCAAATCAGTGAGTTTGAAACAGAACGCATAATTGACATGGGAGAATGTGATGCATCCATCCGAGAAATTGCTACTCGTGTGGGACCAACTGTTTCGGTAGTGCAACGGGTGTGTGCCGAATGGATCACGGAAGACCGCAGACTACCACAAGATGGATCAGGTCGCACCACCCAGACCACCCACCCCCCGAGAACATCGACACTTCATCCGAATCCTATTGCCTGACACATATGTCTCCTCCTCGGCACTGCCGTAATTAGTGGAACAGTGTAACAAATCGCACGCTATCATGGGTGAAGTCCGTCGCCGTTTATTACGACATGGGTTACGTGCAAATCTTCCACTTCTCCGCCCATCTTTCGCGAATGTGCAGAAACATTTTAACGATAACAGTGTATGAAACTACGCCACTGGTGATAGGGAAAGCATCAGACAGTTTTTCGGACGAATTCAGGTACCGTTTGGTTCAAAATTCGCTCCACACATCACAGTGATTGCATTCGCACAAGACATATAGCGCCTACTCAAGGCGCTATGGTGTGGGGTGCTATTGGGTACATCTACTAATCACAGCTGGTGCGTGCCCAGGGCACTGTGACTAGTGTGAACAGCGTGACTGACGTCGTGCGACCTGTAGCCACACTCTTCCTGTACTACATCCCAGACGCCATTTTTCAGCAAGACAATGCACGACTATATGTTGCTGCACGAATACGTACCTTCTTGGTGTTACAGGATGTCAGCATTCTGCCCTGTCCCTCCAGGTCACCAGAGTTCTCGCCAACCAAAAATGTGCGGGGTATGATGAAACGACGGATGCAGCACTGTGAGCCAGTGTCAACCAACACAGATGAACATTGGAACCGGGTGAATGTTGCCTGGAGAGATGTATCACAGGACATCATTCGTGCCTAATGCGCGTCGATGCCATCTACCGTGGAACAAGTTATCCGGGCCCATGAGGAACACTGAGCCTGCCATGCAACAGACACGTGCTGAACAGAGGTGACAAAAACACTAATCATTTCTGCAGAATATACTAACGTACAAGACAATTGAATATGAACATCGCATCTCTAATCGTTGAAGGTGTGTCCGAACATGAGTGTACTTTTGTCTCAGCCAAGTGATCCTTAAAACTTATCAAAATGGTTCAAAAGGCTCTGAGCACTATGGGACTGAACTGCTATGGTCGTAAGTCCCCTAGAACTTAGAACTACTTAAACCTAACTAACCTAAGGACATCACACACATCCATGCCCGAGGCAGGATTCGAACCTGCGACCGTAGCGGTCGTGCGGTTCCAGACTGCAGCGCCTTTAACTGCTCGGCCACTCCGGCCGGCTTAAAACTTATCAAAACATCTAACGATTTACATATGCGAAACAGCTTGTCAGTCCATATGTTGAAAAGTACGTATTCGAAATAGAAAGCACACCAGTTTTCAAGTTCAATGATATTTTCCTTTATGAGAAAGTATATCTCTGTATGTATTGCACTGAAATATAGTATTGCATAACATTTGACAACTTGTGCTCATCAATATTCTTTTGAGTGTATTAACTTGAGAAGACGCTTGCTAACGATTTTGCATCGTTAAAGATTATAATGTTTCACAGAGGCTATAACCACCAAACAACAGCTACATGTCCCAGCCATAAGAATTAAGTTATTTGAAATGTGCGCAACCTGTCAACTCTGTGGGCTGTAGCGATTTATGAAAAAATTCCTCTGCTGCTTCATCAGTCCAACATTGTATGTTCCAGTGGTGAAATGGCAAATGATCTACAATTTGACGTGTAGGCCCAGAGTTGGTGACCAGTCATTGTACAGGGTGCTTCCATGATGGTGTTACAAACTTTGACGGATAATGGAGAAAGGTAAATGTATGAATTTAGGAAAAAAGGGCGCCGGTCCAGAAACCTCTGGGTGGTCAGTTATAAGCGGAAGGCGTGATACCTCTGACGATGGAATACGTGTGCCGGTACCGTTGTTCCTAAGCTTGTAGGGCAGGCAACGTTGGGAGGTGGTAGTATACACCAAAATAAGGGAAAAAGTATAGTAAATATACGCTCTAAAATGGGTATCTGAAGAGCCATTGGAACATATTCTCAGAAACCTTAAGACACATCTCTTCTACTGCATCCTCTTTAGTTTCCACATATTTCGGAGGAGGTAATAAGGACTAAAACAAGAAATAAATACTGAGTACTCATGAGCAATCAAATGATATCTTAAAAGCTGTGGGCATTTGTTCGGTAGGAGAGATGTGTTTCAAAGCACCGAAGATGAACAAGTGCCCATTGCTCTTAAGGTATGCACATCAGAGTTCTTACTTGCTACATATTTATTTTTCTTATTTTGGTCCATACCACAAACTCTGAGCGTTGTTCTATCCTACAGTCTTAGCAGTAACATATCCAGCACATGTATTCCATTGTCAGAGTCATCAGAACAATTTTTTGTTATAACCTTCTAATCTGTCGTTTCCGGACCAAGGTCTCTTATTCAGACTATAGAAAAATAAAGTGCGTAACTGCACCAAAGATGACTTCCGGGGTTACGGCTGGTAATGGAAGCAGGTTTTAACTAAAATCAAGACACTCTCATAGGATCTGTCGACCCGGGAAAAACATTCTACGTTGTAATGTGGTACATGACGTTCGAACTACTGAGTAACATAGGCGTAAGCTATAGGGAAAGCTGGCTAATATGTAATATATGCGAGAAACAGGAGGGCTATATACGTTCGGAATGCCAAGAACGAAGTGCTCAGATCAGAATTTGTATACGACAAGGATGTAGCCTTTCGCCCCAACTCTTTAATCTATACAGTGAAGATGAGGTGTCGGGAATAAAAGAATGGTTCAGGAGTCAGTTTTAAATTCGCTTTGAAACAATATCAATAATCAGATTCGCTGCCGACTATGCTATCGTGAGAGGACGAATTCGAGGACGTATTAAATAGAATGAAGTCTACTGGTCACGCACTGTGAACTGAGATCAGACCATAGATTAAAGTAATGAGAAGTATCAAAAATGAAATAAAATTACTCTCGAAATTTGTGACCAAGAAATGAAGAAACTGAACTATCTTCGAAGAAAAACAATACATGACTGACATAGTACGCTTGATATAAGAAGCATACTAGCAACAGTTAAGAGTACATTTCTGGCCATAAGAAATCTACTACCACAATAAATCAGCTTTAATTTGATTAAGAAATTTCTACGTTTAGAGTGCAGAATTGTAAGGAAGTGAACCATGGAATGTGAGGAAACCGGAAAGAAGAAAATTGAAGCCGCTGGGTAGTAGTATTATGAAAAACGTTGGAAATTACGTCGATTGTACGTTGAAAAACGAGGAGGTTCCCAACAGGACCGACGAAGAGAGGAAAGTGTTGAGAACATGGAAAAGAAGAAAAAACAAGTTGATACTACATAAGAAATAAAGTAATAACTTCCATGGTACTTGAGGAAAGTATAGAAAGTAAAAAATGTTAGGAAACAGATAGATAGGAATATTTCCAACAAATAACTTAAAGAGTTGGCTGCAAAAGCTGCTTTGACGTAAGGTAGATGCCGACACAAGAGAGATGTCGTAGCGAGCTACATCGAACCTGCCAGTATAGTGATAGAAGTTGCAAATTATCATTGAAAATTTTGATTCCAAACATTACGTAAAAAGAAAAAAAACAAAAATAACATCGGAATTGAATTACAAACTGGACTTCGCGGTAACGACCACGCCACGATTCTCTTGATGATGGAGACATACAATTTTATGTTTCTTTGAAGCATCACATAACTATGCACCCTACTACAAAGCAAATGCAAATGGCAAGTAAGGAAACCTCTAAAAACTGTAAAAAGAGTGAAAAAAATTGTTACTTTATACTCGCACGTTTTGTATCAGACGCATTAAAACATCCTTAATCAAAATTAGCCCATGGAAAATGTTCCAACGACGATGTACACACATCATTATGCCTATACTGGAAGTGGAAATAGAATTCCCTTATCCCACCTTTTACTACAAGCCAACCCGCATCAGCGAAACTGGGATGTTTTGTTAAAAGACAATTGCAACGCCGGCTTCGGTACTCTACACTGTGTTTGGCACTCGAAATGGTTTCACAAATGAGAGAGGGCTGCATTTGATAATGAATAATCTCCGACATTTAATAAGTCTCGCGATCTTAAAATTACAGATGCAGTCACCAAAGGTATCTGCAAGCAGCTTCGCTATCAACAGCCCGTATGAATAAAAATGAGAATGTGCTTTAATCTCGGAATATGAATAAAACTAGAGAAGTTACGCACAAGTGGAGAACTTTCTCTGTTGCTTGAAATGAGTTTAGTAGCATACTTCGACTTGAGTAAGGTCCCTTGAGGTTAATTTTTACTGAGCTATCTATATGGTCATGAGCGTGCTGAGAATACCAAACTTCAGCCATTACCTCTCACCACGGACAAAGCGGAGGCCTGCGGCCTTCATTTAACGACCGAGAGCAGCGGCGTGTGCAAAGAGGTGTCAGTGCTAACAGACAAGGAAAACTGAGTTAGATAACAGCAGAAATTAATGTGGGACCTACGAAGAACGGACCCATTAGGACAGTGCGGAGAAATATGGGCGCAGACGACTGATGCGAGTGCCTTTGTTAAAAGCAACGCCTCTCCTGAGCTGGTGACCATATCGAGTAGAACCTAGATGACTGGAAAACCATGTCCTGGTGAGACGAGCCGCGATTTCAGTTGGTAAGACCTGGTGGGAGGGTTCGGGTGTAGCGCAAACCAAATGAAGCCATGGACCCAAGTTGCTAACAACGCAGCGTGAAAGCCGGCGGTGACTCCATAATGGCGTGGGCTGTGTTTACTTGGAATGGACTGGGTCCTTTGGTCCAACAGAACCTATCATTGACTGAAAATAGCTATGTTAGGCTACCTAGAAACCGTTTGCTGCCATTCATGGACTTTATGTTCCCAAACAACAGTTGAATTTTTATGGATGACAGTGAGCCATGTTAAGGCGCCACAGCTCTTCGCAATTGGTTTGAAGACCTTTCTGGACAGTTTGAACGAATTATTTGGCCACCCAGATCGCCCGACATCAATCCTGTCGAACATTCATGGGACATAATAGTGAGGCCATTTCGTGCACGAAATCCTACCCCTGACAACATATTCGAAATTATTGACACAGTACAGCTCAATATTTCTTCAGGGGACTTACAACAACTTGTTGAGTGCATGCCACGTCGAACTGCTGCGCTTCTCGGGGCAAAAGGAGGTCCGACCAATATTAGGAGGTGTCTCACGACCTTTGTCTCCGAAGGGTACTCTTATATATTTTTATGTTAGAAATAAGAAAGTGCATAGAAAAACGGATAACTCGTTTATCACAAACCTCGCGAATTGTTTCTCGACGGGCCACCTCTTAAGTATTTGATGCACGAGCGGACCAGTATGGGTAGTATTTAATCAAAACTGTCCCGTGTTAACAATCTTTGACAGAATTCAGGTTCGGAGTAGATGAAAAGTGCTATATTATCACGGTTTTCTTCATGGAATGTGTACACCTAACTTCAGTAACAGTTTCCCGCATCCGATAACATCATCAAAAATGTATTTTCGTATGCTGTCGTCCGTCCAGTGTGGCCGAGCGGTTCTAGGCTCTTCAGTCTGGAACAGCGCGACCACTACGGTCGCAGGTTCGAATCCTGCCTCGGGCATGGATTTGTGTGATGTCCTTAGGTTAGCTAGGTTTAAGTAGTTCTAAGTTCTAGAGGACTGATGACCTCAGATGTTAAGTCCCATAGTGCTCACAGCCATTTGAACCATTTTTGAGCCGTATTTATTTAATTTTATTTATTGCCAATTTATAGACCTGTTATCTGATGTTTGAAACAGTCGTACATCTTACAATTTTCGTTTTTTTTTTTTTGTTTTGTTTTTGAGCCGTATACTGTCCTTAATGTTCTCAATAATTTGCTGCCACACATGAAGCCAAATTAGAAACATAGTGGAAATCTTTCAGAACGCGCTGATGCCAGTTACATATTTTGAATTGTTTTCTTGTTGGTGCGAGTTGAATGAAATGTGAGATTACGAGTGTGTTCTGCACTGGACATTACTGACACCTCAATATTGGACACCACGTACACTACAACTACACATCTTGTAAAATATCCTCCACCAATTATTACAATATTCCGATTTGTAGAGGCTATAGCGTCTACTTAAAAATCTTATCTAGACAGCACGTTATACAAGGGTTATTAAGAAAATAAGGAACGATCGGTCGTGAAATGGAAAGCACAGTGCAAATCCGATGAAGGTTTGCACACGTGATTTGGGCAGTGTCTCTAGTATGTCCGTCGATCGCTTTACGCCGTTTTCTTTTAGTTCTGAGCACACAGGGAGCACATAAAGATACCTAGAACACTAATGTCTCCTGCCAAGTACGAGGGCCTGGTGAGAAATTTTTCCTGAAGCTATGCAGCAAACATTACATAACTGCCATGCGTTTTCTTCTTCAAGACAATTCTCAGCCGCATTTTGCAGGGTCAATGAAGATGCTCCTCCATCGTTTCCACTTGAAAATGTTTGATTACCCACAATACAACCCGTAATTGTCTCCCTCTGAGTTTCATATCTACTCACATGAACCGCTGGCTTTGAAGACAACATTTTGGCACAGACAATGAGCTGTAGGCCAGCGTAGAGAATTGGCGGAAAACACTGCCGGCTGCCTTCTATAACGAGGACATTGGAAAGTTGGTACAACGCTACGACAAACGTCGAAGTCGGATCGGCGACTAAGGAGATAAGTAGCTGGAAGTTGTAGATAAGTGTTGCAAATAAAACAGTTTTGATTTTCACTGTGGTTTCCATTTCGCGGCCTATCATTCCTTACTTTGCGAATAGTCCTCGTACAAATGAAGTCATAACGCTGGGATGATTGCTGATAAAACGTGGGCTTATAGTGGCACATAAAAAGTAAAATAGTGTTGACGTATGCCTGTAAAAATACAGCATGGGTTCAGCGCCATGCTTCGTGGTTGAAGGTGGGACATTGAGCACATCAGTAATTTCGACTGCACGATTTGTAGAACCAGTCTACGGCTCCCAGCTGATGTGGTAAGCCCACACCAGATGTTTTCTTCGGTGTTAGTCCGCACTAGCTAACACTGGTGCTGCGGATACCCACATCGATTATCTATTATGTCGGTCAGTGGTGAAACCGCTATTATAATACGGTGTGATGTTATACGACTTTGGCATCTACTCACCAAAGTAGACTAAATGCAATATCTTGGAATCAGCGGAAACGCCTCTCCACCTTTGCATATGAAACCTGATGGTTAAATTTTTGTACGAGGTAATCATAACCCTACCGCCAAGAAAAGAATAGTTCAAATGGCTCTGAGCACTATGGGACTTAACATCTGAGGTCATCAGTCCCCTAGAACTTAGAACTACTTCAACCTAACTAACCTAAGAACATCACAGACATCCATGCCCGAGGCAGGATTCGAACCTGCGACCGCAGCGGTCGCGCGGTTCCAGCCTGAAGCGCCTAGAACCGCTTGGCCACTCTGACCGGCCTACCGCCAACAATCAGTTGGAAAATCTGGGTACCAACAAAAACATCTTCCACAAATTGTCCTTCTCTCTTAGTAGAGAACGGCTGAATGGCAATTATTACATAGAAAACGCTTCCATTCCACGCCGTTCCCTTAAAGGAAAAGCCCTACGAAACTTCTTTATCTCGGGAATTCGCCTTTTGCAACTCGCATCAGTTCCCCGATATAAAAATCTCGGTTGTTGACTACATTCTCACGACAACCAAGCTACTTGGGTAGGGTGAAATATTCACTGTGAGCTCGAGAATAATTGCTCTACGATGTGAAGGTAGTGCGTTCTTCCGTCTCAATCTTCATGCAGAGCAGAACCGGCACACTTCTGCCGACGGAGAACGGAAGATGTGGCCTTGATCCTTTCTCTGAAGATAGAAAGGTGAGATGGAGTGAATTAGGTTGTGATTATATCTAATTACTTCACCGTACGTCTCAGCAGGAAGCAGAGAGAAGGCTGTTCATCTTACCGACATTAGACAGAAACAGGCTACAGCAGTCTGAAACTTCACTGAGCTTTCTCTGGATAGCAGTATCCCATAGCATTTAAGAAAATTGAGGCCACGACCTCCTCTCATTGGCTTAATGGATTACGTGCATATTCTGAAGCCTGAATTCAAAGTTATTATTCATATTCGTAAATACAATCTAAGACAATGAAAAAGGCGTGCCACGAAGGGATCATCCAAATAGGACGGAAGCCAGTAGGTGTGAGGTAGATATACAAACAAATGATTACTAATTTAGAAAAAATGGATGATTTATTCAGGAGAAAGAGCAGCATAAATTGAGCAAGTCAATAACACGTTGGTAAAATTCTGGTCCTAACGCAAGCAGTTATTCGGAGTGGTATTGACTGATGTAGATGAAGAGATAGAGAAAGTATATGAGGATATTGAAAGGATAATACAGTACGTAAAAGGAGATGAAAATCTAATAGTCATGGAGTACTGGAATGCAGTTGCAGGGGAAAGAGAAGAAGAAAAGGTTACAGGAGAGTATGGGTTTGGGACAAGTAGTGGGAGAGTAAAAAGATTACTTGAGTATTAGTTAGCAATAGCGAATACTCTTGTCGAGAATCTCAGGAGGAGGAGGTATATTCGGAAAAGGCCGGGTGATACGCGAAAATTTCAATTAGGTTACATCATAGTCAGACAGAGATTCCGAAATCAGATGCTGGATTGTAAGGCGTATCCAGGAGCAAATATAGACTCAAATCACAATTCAGTAGTGATGGAGAGTAAGAGATTAGTCACGAACAATCATTACGCAGTGAAATGGGATACAGAAGTACTGAGGAATAACGAGATACGCTTGAAGTTCTCTAAGGCTGTAGACCCAGCAACAAAAAATTGTCCAGTAGGCAGTACAGCTATAAAGGAATGGACATCACTAAAAAGAGCAGTCACAGAAATTGGAAAGAAAAATATAGGTACAAAGAAGGTAACTGCGAAGAAACTATGGGTAACAGAGGAAATAATTCAGTTGATTGATGAAAGAAGAAAGCACAAATAAGTTCAGAGAACTTCAGGAATGCATAAATACAAGTAGCTGAGGAATTAATTTAATAGGAAGTGCAGGGAAGCTAAGCTGAAATAACAGCATGAAAAAGTGAAGAAATCGAAAAAGAAATGATTGTCGGAAGGACTGACTCAGCATGTAGGAAAGTCAAAACAGTCTTCGTTGAAATTAAAAGCAAGGATGGTAACATCACGAGTGCAACGGAAATACCACTGTTAGATGCAGAGGAAAGCGGATTGGTGAAAAAAGTACATTGGAGGCCTCTATGAGGAGGAAGACTTTTCCGATGTGATAAAAGAAGAGACAGGAGTCGATGCAGAAGAGTTTGGGGATCTAGTATTACAATCAGAATTAAAGAGAGCTTTGGAGGACTTGAGATCAAATAAGGCAGAAGGCATAGATAACATCCTGTCATAATTTCTAAAAATAACTGGGTGGAGTGGCGACAAAACGACTACTCACGTTGGTGTTTAGTATGTATGAGCCTGGCGACATACCATCATCCGTACAATTCCGAAGACTGCAAGGGCCTATAACTGCGAGAATTATCGCACACTCAGCCAAAGATCTCATGCATCCAAGTTGCTTACAAGAATAATATACAGACGAATGGAAAAGAAAATTGAGGATCTGTTAGATGATGATCAGTTTGGCTTTAGGAAAGGTAGAGGCACCATAGAGGCAATTGTGACGTTGCAGTTCATGATGGAAGCAAGAGTAATGAATTATTAAGACACGATTATAGGATCTACCTGGAAATGCGTTTGACAGTGTAAAATGGTGCAATATTTCGAAACTCTAAGAAAAATAGCGGTAAGGTATAGGGAGAGACAAGAGCCAAGAAGCAATAATAAGAGTGAACGATCAAGAACGAAGAGCTCGGAATAAATAGTGTGTAGGACAGGGATGTAGTCTTTCGCCCCTACTGTTAAATCTGTATATCGAAGAAATAATGGTGGAAATAAAACGAAAATTCACGAGTGGAATTAAATTTCAAGGTGAAAGGATGTCAATAATACGATTCGCCGACGACATTGCTCTCCCGAGTGAAAGTGAAGATGAATTACATGACGTGCTGAATCGAATGAACTGTCTAATGAGTAGAGAATATTTATTGAGACTATGTCGAGGAAACACGAAAGTAATGAGAAGTAGCAGAAATGAGAACAGCGGGAAACTTAACTTCAGGATTGACGGTCATAAAGTCCAACGACAGACGGAGAACGGAGGACATAAAAAGCAGACTAGCACTGGGAAAAAGTGCATTCCTGGCCAAGAAAATTTTGCTAGTATCGAACACAAGTTTCAATATGAGGAAGAATGTACGCTTGGAGCACATCATTGTATGGTAGTAAATCATGGACTGTGGGAAAACTGGAACGGAAGAGAATCGAAGCATTTAAGGTGTGGTACTACAGATGAATGTTGAAAATTAGGTGGAGTGATAAGGTGAGGAATGAGGAGGGAATGATTATGTGGAAAACACTGACAAGGAGAAGGGACACGATGATAGGTCATCTGTTAAACATCAGGGAATGACTTGCATGGTATTAGAGGGAACTGAAGAAGGCAAATACTATAGAGTAAGACAGAGACTGGAACACATCAAGCAAATAACTGCGTATATAGGTTTCAAGTACTGCTCTGGAATGAAAATGTTGGCGCAGGAAGGGAATTCGTGGCGGTGGGCATCAAACCAGTCAGAAAAACTCGTGAAAAAAAAACCTTTTGATTGATTGATTTGTTCCATGCCCTCCTGAGAGATATTATTCAAACTTCTGCCCAAGTGACGCGTTAGATTGTCAAAATTCCAAGCTGATCAGTGTGCCCTGCCCCTTATCCTCCGAAAGTTCCCCATTAGGGAGAGATCCGGCGACTTTTCTGTCGAAGGTAGGTTTTGTCAAGCATGAAGTCAAGCAGTAGAAACTCTCGACGTGCGCAGGCGTCTCAGCGTGTGAAGGATGGCATAATCTAGCTGAAAGGCGCAGGGTGCCCTGGCATGAAGAGCAGTAGAACGGGGCGTTTAATATCGTTGATAAACCGCTGTGCTGTAAGAGTGCCGAGACATGACTACCAAAGGGGCCCTCATGTGAAAGGAAATAACACCCCAGATCATCACTCATGGTTGTTGGATTGTACGGCGGGCGACAGTGAGTTTGACATCACCACTCTCCCGAGCGTCTACAGACAAGTCCTCAGCCTCAGATCTCGTTGACTAGAATAGAATCGTTTCTAGTGATGACTCGTTTCAGACTGGGCCCTGAAGAGCAGCAAAGACAGCTGTGGGTTACCGACCTCACTGATGCCCGCCATGTGGCCCAACAACTAGGACTGATGGTCTGAGTGCCACATTTTCTAGTAGGACAGCTGTGGTTGTCACCCTCTACACCATTACAGCACAGTGGTTCGTCGACGATATTCTACACCCTGTTTTGTTGCCATATTTCAGCAATATAATGCCGGCCAAAACATGGCGAAAACATTCTACTGCTTCGCTTCGTGCTTGCCAAACCTTACGTTAGCCAATATGGTCGCGAGATCAGTCTCCAATACAAAACGTTTGTAGCATTAGGGCAGACCATCCAGCCAGCTCGGAATGTTGACTAACTCGCCAGTTATACAGAATGTGGCACGATATATCCCAAGAAAACATCCAACGACTCTATAAGTCAATGGCAGGCAAAATAACTGTTTACATAAGAGTCAGATGTGGAACAACGCGTTACTGACTTGTTCAGTTTGTGAAGCTCTTTTTCTTGAATAAACCATCCACAATTTCTAAAATTGTTGTCATTTATTTGTCTGTACATATACGTCACATCTACCAATTTCAGTCCCATTCGCACAATTCTTTCTTGGTGCATCCTTTTTCATTTGATTTTATAAAGATTAGGAACAAACAGGACGACATATAATGTCCATATATCGCTGCATACTTCGCCAGTTGCCTCCGTACAACTGAAGGCGGAATGAAGGAAAGAAGAGTAGGATTTTGCCTCCCGTCAACGACAAAGTCTTTACATATAAAGCTGGATCTCGGATCATGGACACATGGCGAAGGAAGTCTTTCGCGTGCGTTCCAAGGGCACCATTTGGCATGTTCCGACGGAGATTTGAACCTCAGTCCTCCAGAGTGTGAATGTAGTGTCGTACCACTATACCACCTGGCTGGATGGTAGACGACAGAGGCTTCTCAATGTTCCTGAGTGCTTTGACAATGTAAAATGGTGCAATATTTCGAAATTCTAAGAAAAATAGCGGTAGGCTATAGGGAGAGACGAGTACAAGAGCCAAGAAGGAATAATAAGAGTGAACGATCAAGAACGAAGAGCTCGGAGTAAAAAGCGTGTAGGACAGGGAGGTAGTCTTTCGCCCCTACTGTTCAATCTGTGCACCGAAGAACCTAATTCACCTACACTTCTTGTATGTATGGCATCATGACCAGCAAGTCGCATGTTATAAGGAATTAAGCGAACAGATGTATTGCCCACTAGTATCACTAAATACAGCGTACAAAATAGTCATGGACATTATCTGCTGGTGAGCCTAAATAACATGCCCCCCTCATAAAGAGCGTGTTGGCATAGGGTTAGAACAAATTATAGTAGCCATTCTGTGTGTTATGGAGCCACAATCCTTCGTTAGGTTTCAGGATGTACTGGGCACTAGATATCTACGCACAGGTAGTGCAAAACTTTTAAATTGCAGAATGGTGGTTTCTGGGCACGAAGCTTGCTCCTGATAGAGTCCAAGATTGTTCCATCACTTTCAGATCAGGCGAATGCCTTATCCAAGACATGAACGTGAGTTCACAGCCATGCTCCTCAAACCACATGGACAGTCATCCTGCTCAAAGAAGTTGTCGCCGCTGGGAAGATGCAGGCATATAATGATGTAGGACTTAGGCAATAACGTTTACGTAGTCTACAGCTGTCATGGTGCCTTCCATTACTCTCACATGGCCCATGGAAGCACATTTAAATGCACTGTAACGCTACACTGCAGTTCCTCACGTATTTTTCAGCTATTTAATTCCATGAGTTTAAAATTTTCTTTTTTAACTACACGGTCCAGTCACGTTAATGTTACCACTGCCTACGTTCCACGTCAGTGTACAATAGCCACACACAGGTGGCAGGTGGCATCATTAGAGTCGAGCTTATACAAACCCTCTTCGGGGGGGGGGGGGGGGGGGCTTGAATCGTTGTTATAATTCAGAACGGAGTCATTTATCTGAGGTCCAATAGGACATGATTATTGGGTTTCGGGCTAAGGGTGGAAACATTTCCGAAACGTCTGTTCCGTGCCCCCGCGATTAAAGTATACCGTGAATGGCAAAGTGGCGCTATCGAAAACCAGCACTGAGGCAATGGTGGTGTACTGATGGCTGTCTAGATGATAGGGATGAATTATGGCAGTGAAGTGTACAGGTTCAAAATGGTTCAAATGGCTCTGAGCACTATGGGACTTAACTACTGAGGTCATCAGTCCCCTAGAACTTAGAACTACTTAAACCTAACTAACCTAAGGACATCACACACATCCATGCCCGAGGCAGGATTCGAACCTGCGACCGTAGCAGTCACGCGGTTCCAAACTGACGCGCTTAGAACCCCACGGCCACACCGGCCGGCAGTGTACAGGTGAATAGACGTGCCACACTTGAGCGACTGACCACCCAGATGAACAAAGGAGCTACCCACAGTGTCTCTTCAATCACTGTTCCAGCAGGTACCTGATTCATGCACCCATGCTGACAGCTGTTCATCGATGACGAAGGATGGAATTTCCATGCCGATACCGCAACTGGATGTGCACCGAGCGGCGAAACGTTGTCTTTTCAGGTGCATTACGTTTCATGCTCCATCAGACAGATCGCCATAAGCGTATATGGCGTGAAATATCTGAAACCAAACACCCTGCAACATTGTTCCGAATGACCCAGGGCGGAGAGCATTCCCTGGATGATCTCGTTATTATGGAGCACACAAGGCACAACTCAAATGTGAATCTGTCCTTGGGGACCATGTTCACCATTACATGCAGTTTATTTTCTTCCTTAGCATGATGATATCAACCAGTACGCTAATGCAACAATGCATACAGCTCACAGTGCACATGCATGGTGAAGAACACCAGGATGTGTTTACCTTACTCCCCGGCGACCAAACTTCTCGGATTAAAACCCAATCGAGAATCTGCGAGGCCACCTTGGTCACCACTACATGTAGTTTATTTACTTCCCTATCATGAGGGTGTCTACCAGCAGAACAATGCAACATTCCATACAACTTACAGTGCACATGCATGGTTGGAAGAACACCAGGATGAGTTTAGCTTACTCCATAGCCACCAAACTTCTCGGCTTTAAGCCAAATCGAGAATCAATGAGGCCACCTTGATCAGGCAGCTAGCAACATGGATCCTCAAGTGAGAAACTTAGCTCAGGTGGCCATGGTACTTGTGTCAGCACACACCACATCCCTGTCAGTACCTCCCAGAACCTGACTGACGCTCATCCTGCGCCTCTGTACTGTGGAAGGAGTTTATTCTGTCTATTGACAGATGGTACATTAACGTGACAGGAGCATCTGTATCTACTTATAAATTTTGTCAGTAATTAGTTTTTCTGAAAATGTAAAGTATGCTAAAAAAGTATGCAAAAATTATTGTGTCAAATTGTTGTAGTAAACACTTTTGGCAATGTTAGAGAAATTTATATTCTACGAAACACAAAGAAAGTCTTTCATCTAAAAATGTAATTGTTGGTGTGGGTGCATGCATTCATGGAGGTGATTGCAGAGAGCATTCGAGCAGAATATGTAATGAGTTACAGACTTGTGTGGGTATGCCAATTCGAAATGGATATTCGGATGGAAATGGAGTTATAATACGGGGCAAGGCAAAATGCTAGTGAGCGAGCACGTGTATGGGCACAGTTCATAGTCGCAAGAATATCTTGGAATGAATGAAGAATACTGAGTGGCCCAAATTTATCCAAGCGTTTAACTATTCAAAGTGCCCCGATAGCTGAATAGTCAGCGTGACGGATTGCCGTCCTACGGGACCGCGTTCGATTCCCGGCTGGGTCGGAGATTTTCTCCATTCAGGGAGTGGGTGTTGTGCTGTCTTCATCATCATTTCATGCCCATCCGGCGCGTAGGTGGCCCAGTGTGCCGTCTACTGTAATAAGACCTCCACGAAGGCGGCCCGGGCCTGCCTCCCAGCCAATGACGCCAAACGCTCATTTCCATTTCACTATTCAAAAAGAGCCTACCGGCAATAATGAATTTCATGATAGGTATTACATTACGAAGTAAGATCCAGTCAGTATTTTCATAGCTGTGTAACAGGTATTCCAGCTTAATAGTGGTGTTCACTCAAAGTGTAAGACAACAGGATAGTATTTGCCACTTACCATAGTTTTTATGTCAAGAAAGCGATTTTACTCATCTAGCCGATGAATTTGATACCCCACAACTCATACATTCCTCAGAATCACGTTATTTGCATAAGACTGATAGTAATTAATTCATGTGTGGCTCACATGAACCCACTGCTAACAAAATCCACTTAATTTGCATGTTGATAGACAAGCAGCATTTCTGGAGCAGTGAACTGAAGTGTAAGCGACACTTCCCAGTCGACTTGGACACAGCAACACAGAACTCAAGAAAGGCATAAACCAGTGAACCCTCGCCACAAGGAATCAATTAGCGATGTGGGAAGTGGACCGCACCTGGCATTTTGGCGGGGACAATCGCACGACAATGAGTCACCGTTGCGCGAGTCATCTGACACACCTGCACTGAAGTAAACGTTTTATTGCAGTAGGGGATCCATTTTTGGGTGTTCTCAAAGGAGAACACATCCCTTTCATTTAAGCGGAAACGTAAGAATGCAGAAAGAGCATCAACAGCTTGACATAAATAAAATTCACGTGAACTCACATCTATAGGACCTGAGACCCACACCTCCTCTCAGAAAGTCTTTTAACTTAAGAAAGCTATCTGGAACGCAGCGGGAAGCTGTTTTTGATGTACAGTAAGAAAGGCAACCTAGTGAGCCACTGGCAGTTTTGGTAAACATTCAAAGATCATGTGATACTGGCGAGGACGACAAATGATGCTCACATGGACAGCTCCTGTTTGGACAGAGCTTCTTATTATTAAATGGAAAAAGGGCGAACGCTCTTTGGACCAGGTGATACTGGTGTGCATCCCTATTCGTTTCTGAAATCCCTTTTGGCAAAGAAATGAGACAAGTTGGAAGGAAAGCACTCATCAGCAGGCTCCATAGTTGGAGTCACGAACGATGGCAGTCGAATTTAGACTTGTTCTGTGAACATACGTCACGCATACTCTGAGAGCCAGTCAGCTGTCAGTACCGTTCTTAGCTCTCTGCTCTGAATGCCGTAGCTAAGAAATGATGAAAGTTGCAGGAAAAGCACTCATTGGCCAACACTATAGTTGGAGTCGCGTAGGATGGCAGTCGAGTTTAGGCTTGCTCTGCGCACACACGTCGCGCATAGTCTCACAGCCAATGAGCGTTCGGTAGTGTTGTTAGCGGTCTGCTCTGAATGCCGTAGCTAATGCAAGCATTAAACGTGATCGTGGGCAGTTGTTTAGTGAATCTATATTTCATTTGTTGCGAGTTGTCATTGCTGATGGCGGTGGTAAGTGATAAAATCCGCATAAGTAAGCGAGAGACATAATTTGCAGGACATACGCCTCCTTCAAGTGGAAAGCACACGCATGCGTGTACCTCTACTGTGGCTTGGAATAGCCAACAATGCCTTTCCCGCCCGTGCCTCGACGAGCGCGAACCGCCATCTTTCGTGGTTGAGACTATACTAATGGCAAGAGGCGAACCCACAATACGGAGCGGGAAGGCTGCAGCAATACACGCAATTAGAGGTGACGAAAGGGGGAATTGCCTTCCTAGGAGGGGCGTATGCTGGACGGACAGCATCCCGCTATGTCGTGGCTCCAGTGGAGAATTTATTGTGAACACCTGTGTGTGTTCACCTGGCTCTGATATATTGTAATAAATCCAGATTGGAGATTATGAGCTACTATCTGTGCTAGTTAAGGTCTGTGGAATATTTTATGGCAACAGTGTACACGTCGCTCAGCCTTAGTGAGTGGACACAGCCATTTGATTTAGCCAGGGAAAAAGGTAATTTTTCGCCTCATGAAAACAAGGGGCATTTTACGACTGTATACCTGTCAAAGCCAAAGTGCAATTGTCCGGTCAACAGGTTCGCAAGGCGACAACGCATCCGCCGCCAACTCATGTCACAGCCGATCACGTCCGCCCTCATCACAAGCAAAAATGTGAGTGAAATCTTACGGGACTTAACTGCTAAGGTCATGAGTCCCTAAACTTACACACTACTTAACATAAATTATCCTAAGCACACACCCATGTCCGAGGGAGGACTCGAACCTCCTCCGGGACCAGCCGCACAGTCCGTGACTGCAGTGCCCTCAACCGCTCGGCTAATCCCGCGCGGCTCATCACCGCCTACTGCGCAAGGTAAATACTGTTTTGCTTATGCGCTAAGACTGCGAATCACTAGAGTGTGTTCATTTCAGATCTGCTGTAGATTGGAGTTGATTTGCATAGTTTTTTTTCCATTTTCTTGTATCCATGGCAGTCACATATTGTGCGTGCGTTCTTGGGGCTTAAATTCGAGGAAGGCGTTCGGTAGATGGACGATATTGTCCATGTACAATCAACTGTGTGATTTTATAACACCTTAGTTTAATGTTTTGGGCTAAATTGTTTTTTTTGTTTAGTGTGCTTGAAGTTACGTTAGTATATGTTTACTCTTGCGATTAGGCTAGGGCAAGAACTGTTTTCGTAAATTTTCATGTGTTTATCTTGTTTGGAGTTAGGTTCATTAAGATTTTCTTGCATTAATTTTTCCTTCATCGCCTAGTATACAGCCTGAACACGGTGATTATCACGCCATAATAAAAGTATTTTGTACGCATAACAGTTCGTTTGTTTGATCTAAATCAGAGGTTACCCCTTCGTCATTGACATATTGTAGGTCACGTATAACAGCTACTATTCCGCTGTCTAAGCGTCATTGTGTGTGGGATCTTCTTACCTGACAGACCTGTGTTCACAGGCCCTTTAAACTTGTCAGTGCTATCCGTGTGTGATAAGTGGTAACTGCAGGTCATACCACAAGAGCAAGTACGTTCGAAAAGCATAAACTTTGCGAGTGAAACTATATTGACCCAAGTCGCTATCAGCAAGGTGCTATACTCCTCACAATAACTTCCGAGAAAGTCATGAGTGAAAGAAACAGTTAAAAATAAAACAGATCCAGTTAAATTTACCGTTGATTTTCAATAAAGTAATTATTGCAATAAAAAGCAGCAGTAATTATAGTTCTTCATATAGTGTTGTACTCTACTGGAGACAATCAGTTCAAACTTTACTTAAATACAATTCATATTTGTTTGACAAAATTATGCTGCCTCTCTTGAAGTCGAAGTAATTATATGATTTTAAACTGCGTTATGTAAGTAACATTACGTCCATATGTTTATGTAATATTATTATTAACTATTAGTTGTTGTCATGAATGAAAGTTTTTACGGCATCAGTCGGAAAGTTATCAGTAGAGAAGAGTAATTATATTTGGTCACGATTAAGCAGACATCCAGTCATCATTACAGTGAGTTACGTAATACTTTACAGTTCCTATAAAATGTTGGTATTACTTGCACATTACTGGTTTCTATGATTATGACATCACTGTATTCCAAATTAACGTCTGTGATGTTCATGTTACATGTTTTCTTTATCTTAGCTCAGGCGAGTGTATACAGTTGGCTCTTTGTTACTCTTGCCCAGTATTTAAGTGATTTCAAAGTCATTACATTCATTTACCAAATTTAACATTGGCTCGTTTCGGAGCTGGCGACTGTTATATTCTGAAATCTAAATTCACTCATACAATTTTGGTATGTAAAACTGTGGTGAATGTTGTTGTACACAGTAAACATTCGTGAGAAGTAGATCAGGTTGTAACTACCTGTGTTTTATCTTTAAGCATCGATCTTTGGATTCGATGCCTTATTTTACTTAATTACGAAACGTGATGTATGCGTGTCACAAAGAACCTTTTTAAACACCAGGGAGTATAGGTATGTTGTAGTACTTCATAGAGCAACACAGCTCCCTCCGACCTGTGTCCGTGAAGCAGTACATTTTTCGAGATATTGTTTGCAGCATGACTGTCTGCCCTTACACGGCCATCGTCTGGTGTAACTAGGAACTTTACCAGACGACACCTTTCCCTTGATATACGTAAAGTGTTGTTATCGCCGTCCCGATTCCGTTCGCACTTGTTGTACTTGGAGTGCTATCTACTTTGTTATGACAAATGAAGTACTCCAATCAGTCTGTTCTGGGATAAAAGAACACAGCCTAGCGACTCCCCGAAAGCCGCAGTCTCTGATAAGTAGAAAGTAGGAAAGTAGAAAAGCCTAAATGGTGAAATCACTTCCTGTCTCTCAAAGGTAAGGACATCACGCACTCACACAACGCATACGCTTTCCCTCACAACATGCTACACACCGACATATTCAACCAGTATGTCACCCTTGTAATGTAACAGGTAAATAAATATAAATGTGTAGAGAAAGTGTACTTAAGACTTTAGAGATTGTTTCTACATAAGAATCTGAAATATAAACAGTTCTACGCAGTTTGGGTAGCTCGCGTTAGTATACGACTGCAGGGAATAATTCCTTATGTCATTCAATATCTTGAACAACAGAGCTATTGCTACCTGTTGTGTTTTAGCTACCTGTATGAAACAGTAAATGATATGCTGTTCACAACAAAATATATTCACCACCTCAGTAATTGATTGTTTACATAGCATAACCTTATACAGTTGATCAATTATTATTTATTACGTTTTATTACAGGTGATTCTTCCTCGAAATTGATAATATTTCAGTCTTTTTAATAGCTTTAATTGTGATTGTACTTGGTAGATGTGAGGTTCATCCGTAAATATGACGGGCATAAAGATTTCTCAGTTCTCTTTTATTGTTACCGCTGCGTTTTGTTATAGGCGATTGAGATTTTAAAGAAGACATAACAAGAGATGACGTAGCATCGCTGATGCGGCAATAAAATCCGCAATTGCCGCTGCACCAAACAAAATTGGACGATATAGCTAATGTTTTGTGGTAGTAAGCTGCAGATAAAAACACGGCTTGATGGAGTTCTGTCTGGGAGTCTTCCTTTCGACAGTTTACGGTGTGTTTACTTACAGTCTCAGGCGTCACAGTTGGGTTGCACGAGAGAGTTTGATCTCCAGTTAAGGCGCCATACTAGACGTTTAATACAATCATTAACACAGCCGTTTGAAGTTTACTTGATCAGAGCGTCCACTTTTATGTTAGTTGACGCACAAAAAACGCAAAATTCACAATGACTCTTACAATGGCTCAGCTTCAGTCATTTTTTTTCTTCATTTTGCTGTGCACATAAATTCGATTTCTTAAAATCTCAGTTTCTCCTTAATACACTCCTGGAAATGGAAAAAAGAACACATTGACACCGGTGTGTCAGACCCACCATACTTGCTCCGGACACTGCGAGAGG
Source organism: Schistocerca cancellata (assembly GCF_023864275.1). NCBI lineage: Eukaryota > Metazoa > Arthropoda > Insecta > Orthoptera > Acrididae > Schistocerca > Schistocerca cancellata. The sequence continues at coordinate 14,000,865 of NC_064633.1, forward strand.
ACTGTACAAGCAATGATCACACGCACGGCACAGCGGACACACCAGGAACCGCGGTGTTGGCCGTCGAATGGCGCCAGCTGTGCAGCATTTGTGCACCGCCGCCATCAGTGTCAGCCAGTTTGCCGTGGCATAAGGAGCTCCATCGCAGTCTTTAACACTGGTAGCATGCCGCGACAGCGTGGACGTGAACCGTATGTGCAGTTGACGGACTTTGAGCGAGGGCGTATAGTGGGCATGCGGGAGGCCGGGTGGACGTACCACCGAATTGCTCAACACGTGGGGCGTGAGGTCTCCACAGTACATCGATGTTGTCGCCAGTGGTCGGCGGAAGGTGCACGTGCCCGTCGACCTGGGACCGGACCGCAGCGACGCACGGATGCACGCCAAGACCGTAGGATCCTACGCAGTGCCGTAGGGGACCGCACCGCCACTTCCCAGCAAATTAGGGACACTGTTGCTCCTGGGGTATCGGCGAGGACCATTCGCAACCGTCTCCATGAAGCTGGGCTACGGTCCCGCACACCGTTAGGCCGTCTTCCGCTCACGCCCCAACATCGTGCAGCCCGCCTCCAGTGGTGTCGCGACAGACGTGAATGGAGGGACGAATGGAGACGTGTCGTCTTCAGCGATGAGAGTCGCTTCTGCCTTGGTGCCAATGATGGTCGTATGCGTGTTTGGCGCCGTGCAGGTGAGCGCCACAATCAGGACTGCATACGACCGAGGCACACAGGGCCAACACCCGGCATCATGGTGTGGGGAGCGATCTCCTACACTGGCCGTACACCACTGGTGATCGTCGAGGGGACACTGAATAGTGCACGGTACATCCAAACCGTCATCGAACCCATCGTTCTACCATTCCTAGACCGGCAAGGGAACTTGCTGTTCCAACAGGACAATGCACGTCCGCATGTATCCCGTGCCACCCAACGTGCTCTAGAAGGTGTAAGTCAACTACCCTGGCCAGCAAGATCTCCGGATCTGTCCCCCATTGAGCATGTTTGGGACTGGATGAAGCGTCGTCTCACGCGGTCTGCACGTCCAGCACGAACGTTGGTCCAACTGAGGCGCCAGGTGGAAATGGCATGGCAAGCCGTTCCACAGGAC